>NC_141339.1:7500-217500 GCF_037954235.1 Aulostomus chinensis
GTATCTTGCTCAAGGATACTTGGACATGGTCACCAGGGGAGGTGGGGATTGAACCAGCGACCCTTCAGTTGCTAGACGGCCACTCTACATCTGAGTCATGCCGCCCAATCCCCATAAGAAGTTGTTTAAATGAATGATGAGATTCCACTGGAACTGGCAGTCAAACCTTCAGTTTACTGCCCAGAGAATGCCTTAAGGCGCTTACATGAAGGCCACAGTGTGGAAAGCCCTTCTCTGCCAAAAATATTTACCTTGGATGTCACATTTTGCACCGTACTCTTGGATGTCCATTGCATTTTGATTAGTTTTTGATCACCTTCATTTATCTAAACAATATTTCTCGTGGACATGCCAAACTAAATGAAAGTGACAGAAACTGGACTTAAATATGTACTCATATCATTTAAGCTCATACTTATTAACAAAATGCCTTTGCTGACTGATATAATTATAGGTAATGTCAAATATAACTTGTGTACAAATATGTGAGTATTATCATCCCTGATGACAAGCACAGCACTTCTGCAGCCAAAGACTGTGACATTAATAAACCCCGATCTTTAAGGCACAAGAAGTTCTCATTGTAATTACAATTGGCAATCCCAATAAATGCGTGGGGTGTTGAGATGTATTCTGACACTCTGTAGACGTGCGTGATGCTTTCTGTGGAGCGGGGTTTCTCCATGCTCATAGATGTGTACAATATGTGTGTCTATAGGCCTAGCCATCCTGCAGCACAAACTGGGCAAGTTGTATGGAGCTTCAGTATTTCTAACTGCCTCGAGGACCACTTTGTTATGCCATGAAAAGAGAAAAAAATAAACCCACGACAAAAGAATAACAGATGCAAACAAGGGCAATTGGGCTGCTACAGTTGATTACTGACTGCAAAAAATGTTACTGAGTTCACATTATGTGTTGTGGATGGACAAGGGGTACCATTAATAAAACAGTGTGTAATGTAATGCAGATTTAATGTCCTGATGCTGAGAAACTGGTGAGAATCCTAGGTACTGTTTTAGAAATTATACCCAAGGTGTGTTTCAGACATTATAGTGTACAAGTAATGTTACTCCATTAAAATTTGTCCTAAAAAACTGTCATTTAAAACTGTCATTTAAAAGGTAAGCATATGTAGACCTTGGTAATTTGAGAAAGAAACTGATATTCCTTTAAAATATCTTCCATCCATCCCTCCATGTTCCCCCTCTTCTCCTGTTCAGGGTGGTGGGGGTGGAGCCTATCCCAGCAGCCTTCCCCCTGGACAGGTCACCAGTCCATGGCAGGGCCAACACATAGAGACAGACAAACATTGGCTCTCCCAGCCATGCCTACGGTCAATCTAAAGTATCCAATTAGCCTGCCAATGAAGTATCTTGTTTTCCCTTAGTCTTAAATTCAAAGACTCTACCCTGGAGAGTTTCCTAAAGTTCTAACATTCCTCTGTTCTCTCAAGTGTATAACTAGTTTTTAGATTTGCTGTTTAAATGTTCCACAATGCTATCCCACATGCAGGGAAATTATTACAGCACACATGGAAAGGTTACAACCAATCATATGTTCCACAGGAGGGCACTGGTGAGCAGACCATCTAAGAAACAGCACACGTAATTGACAGATATAATAATCTTTCATCCTGGATTGTTTCAGATCTGATCAAGTTTGTGTTCCTGTGTATGTAACAAGCAGAGTGTGTATTTGGTGCATCTTCCTGTCTGAGCATTGTGCGATTTAAATAACAGGAAAAGCCTTCACAATAAAATTTAGACCAGTTTTTGTTGGCTGAAAGTGAAAAAAAAAACTTTTCGCAACCTCAAGATGAGGACTCAAAGCTATTTCACATAACATCTCTCTTTCTGGACAAAAAAACTCATAAATGCACAGATGGGTGCAATTACATTTGCTAGTTGACTAAGCCAGAAAATGACATCTACAGTAGTTTAAAATGGGCAACAAGAAAGATGAGGCCCTTTGTATTAGGGTTAGGGTTACAGGCATTAAGAGCAATATTTCTTAGACATGAATGACAGCCATCATTTAATTAAAAATGTAGCTGTATCTACACACAAAGGTCATAGGGATGACAATTCTCAAAAATAATTGGTCAGTATGCTGTACATTTATGCATTTTGAGCTGTTATCTCAAGCAGTACCTGCTCCATAGCAGTTTAGGTGTGCCAAAGAAGTTGTTACAGTAAAAAAGTAAAAGTGAACCACATTTGTGACTGTTAAAACTCAAGATTGATACATGAATTAGCTTGCTAGCCCAAAAATCCTGTTTCACAGTACAGGAGGCAGGTCATCACTGAGTCCAGTTAATCTCAACCTGGATTCGAGACCAGTCTCGGTCAATATAATAGGATCATGGCACTAAAAGACTTCCTGTAATCTGAAGGAAAGTGTCCATCCAAATATAGCGGATATTCATCCATAAAAAGGTATTCCTTGTGGTGCCATTCACAGTATGATTTTTAGGAGTTGGATTGTTGAGATAAATAGCTTGTGATGCTAATTCTCCACAAAGGGTATGTTCAACAAAATGACCTTGAAAAAAAGGTGTGATGGTGAAAATTCATTAGATAGAATGATGTTTGTTTCATGTATTAATCAAGTGAACATCAGTCTCTACATCACTACTAGTATCTTCTATAGATATTTGAATCATTTGCTCCATGTGTGTCTTCACCTCTTTGCTATTCCAAGTTACTAACTTGCATTTATCCACCAGCAACTCCAACTGAACCATAATTTCTGAACATTTTTCCACTACATGGATATATGGTCTTCAGGGTCATAAGGAACTACAGTAACCTGTGATGTAGTTTTCTCATTGTGCAGCGGAATAACACGTGATTGCTTTCATATTGGTCTTTGAGAGACTATGTATCAGCACTGTTGTACTTCCAAAAACAGAGTTCAGCAAGAATTAACAATCTGGTCAGCTTTAGTTTATACTACTGTTTCCATCTACACATTTTGGTAAACATTTTTGACGGATGAATCATACACCAATTACTCTAAAAAGTGAGGCAAAAATATCTTGATTGCCAATAGAATACTTTTTCTTTTCCCATAAAATGCACATTTGGCTGCTGCACTTAATTTAAACAAAAGTGGTTGATATATCAATGTCTCTAATTTTTTTACTGACATTGAAACCTGGCCAAAAAACATCAACATTCTATAAAAAACTAGTTTCTGTTTGAAACCTCATTAAATTGCCTGTTCTGCATGAAAAACTTGCAATAGAGTCTGCTCAGTTTACTGTTTGTACTGGTTCCAAATGAGCCCCAGAATTGGTATTGTCCGTCTTAATGTACGTATAGTGAGAGAATGGGGGTCTACATATTCCAGAAATAATATACAAGCTATGATATTAAGTATTGAATTAGCACAGGTAAATCAGAATGCAAAAAAAAAGTTTGGACCCTTTCTCTAGGCAATTGTTTTGGAAAGTGTTCATGGACAAGTTCTGATATAGCGAACATTTAAGTCATGCTCACAAAGTCAAAGCTGTCACAACTGTCTCGGTATTTCTGATGGGACATATCAGGGATTCAAAGTGTAAAACAATCCTATATGAGCAACTATCATCAGATATGTGCCATCAGGTCTGAGGCCAAGTTAAAGCTTCTTCATTGTGTTCAGTTCTTCTGCAGTGGGTAATTGCACATGACTGAAAATTAGCACCTATTGCATAGCTCAATGAACCAACTCCTAAAACACACTACAACAATAGCTAATGGAGCCACATGAAATTCATACGAATGTTTGCATTTTTCCATACACTTCAGTCAAAAATTGCAATACATTTGGAACGAAATGTTACAAACAAATGTGAATTCACCTTTGCACTGCAACAGTCCAGTCTATGGAAATTAATTACACATTACACAGGTGTAGATAACTTAAAAATATGGCCATCAAGGGAAATGGAGAAAACCAGCAATAGTCACTGATGTCAATTATATCCGATACCCATTGTAAACTGGAATTTATTCAGACTGTAGACCTTTTTGTTCAGTCATCGCATAGCTATACAGTTGGCTCATTTGTTATGAACCAAAAAAGCATCGTTTTGGTATCTGTTCATTAGACAATTAAACTCAGTTTGCCAACAAACAAACTGACCCAATGATGTAAGGTGCAACATATCAAGGGATACATTTTGATGACTGTAAAAGGGTAGGTGTTTCCTTTAAACCACAGAGCGATGTTCGCCACACACATACACAGCACTTGGCTGTATACGCCTCTTTGTGTTGCCTGGCAGCTGAGGAAGAAACTTGAAGTATTTGGGCATCAGATCAAGACAGGCGTCACGGAACTTTTTGATTCGCCAGTAGTAAATGAGAGGGTTGAGGGCTGACTTGAGGTAGCACAACCACAGGACCCATGTGCTGACTTGAAAAAAGCGGTCTTTGTGGTAGAAGTTGTCACTGAAAGTGGTTACCAGACTGTAGGCAGTAAAAGGTGCCCAGCATACTGTAAACACAGAAAATAGGATGAGGATGGTTGTGAAGGCACGGGTCTTGAAGCTCATGTCGATGTTCATTTGGAAGGGCCTGTGGAGGCTCAATAGGCCAAGCTTGCTGGCCTGACTTAGACAGATGGTGTCAGAGAGGCTATGGATGCGGATTGCATTGTGGCGGATGGTGTTAAGTATCCCCATGAAAGTGTACAGCATGACCATAAAAGGTATGAAGAAGAAAACAAGCATTAATATCAATACGTAAGCATGATGTCCTGGGTCAGTGCTATAGCTAAAAACACATTGAGGAGCCCTTGGAGGGATTTGCAGGGGAGGGGAACCAACAGCCAGAGGGAAAGAGAAAATGAAAGCCAGTACCCATGTGATCACGATGAGAACTTTAGCTCTCTGTGGGCTCAGCTTATCTTGCTTTTGCACAATAATAAGAAAGCGATCTATGCTTATTATAAGCAATATAGCTACACCCTCCATCACAAAGAACCAAAAGAGCATCGCTGAAACTCGACAGAACACTTCTCCAAAAATCCAGTTGCTGGTCACAATAGTTACCAGTGCAAATGGCATGTTGAGGATGGCTAGCATCATATCTGCAAAAGCCAGGCTTGCCAAGAGGATGTTGATGGCTGAGCGCATGGCAGACCTCTGGTAGACCATCAGGCACACCACCATGTTTCCCATTAGGGCCACTAACAGAATGGCAACCATGACAAAACAGAAGAAGACCTGCAGAGGCAGACTGATGCCTTGAGGGCTATCTTGGGACATTGCAGTCGGTGTAACCAGCTGCTGGGGCGTCTGGGAGCCCAGGGAAACATTTGCCTTGAAGATGTTTTCCATTAGCACCCTTCCAGAAATGTTCAGTGGGCCCCTTTCAAGACAGCAGGCACTGCTGCCGATATCCTTGGCCTCTGGAAGGGGAAAAGCAGGGGAGTGAACCATTTCTTCCCAGGGTTAGTGGACATCGTTCCAGATGAGCTCACGAAGAACACAAGGTTGTAGATGCAAGTATTTGCAGCTCAACACAACATGGCCCCATCTTCATTGTTACAATAACCTGCGACATACAAAAACATATGTGAACACAAGTATATAGAAAAACAGTGATTTGGTGTAAAACATTTTTCTATTTAAATTGCGTTTGCAGTGACGATTGCAAAGGTTCCATCACTGAGTTACAAATGTGGCAATTAATTCAGTCTTCATCTAAAACAAGAAAACACTCAGGTGTTTGATCTGATGTCAACGATGTCAATGATGTGACAATGATAACAACGATCCGACCATCATCTCAAACTGCAATTTCAGTCATTCTGTAGCCTCAGACCACAGACCCCTTTGAACTCAGACTTCAAAAAAGCACTACACTTTCTTGATTCACCAGCAATGCACATGCAAAGTTTGATTTACAATTGGATGAACGTTTAAGTTAATAGAAGGACAGACATAGAAATAGAACTAAAACAGAATATATTATTCAAAATAATGTTTTGATCTTTGAATTTTCACCTGAAACCAAGAAGTATGTTTTGGATAGCTCTGAATGAGCCTTAATATTTTTTTCCACTTGCCTGTCAAGAACTGCAGCACACAACTAAAGTGAAAGCTACATTACATTGATTTGAAATATTGAAAAAATATACAGATTAGAGATTATATATATTTATTCATGAAAGTGTGATTAAAAACTTGCAAAGTAATATTCCTTGATATGATTGGTCTAAAATTTATATCTTTTCATCTGTAAGAACTTACTGAGGCCATGTTCTCTGTTCACATGTTTTCAAGGGTTTAATTACAGATTAAACAACAAAAATACTTGTTGTTTAGCGGTATAATTAATATCAATTTCACTCGGTCAGGTGAACTAAGCAGAACGCCTGGATGCAGCTGTTCTCTACAGCACAGCTGTACTAGCATAAACATCACCATTGTGTTTGTATTGTATTTGCCAGCACATAATTGCTCTTATTATGCTGCAATTGATTGCTTGACTAACCTGTAGAAGTTATTATTAGTAGCTAGTTGTTGTTATTGTTTGCCCCTCGTCCCTCCCTCTGCTCGTCTTTCTTCTTCCAACCTGTTCACGTTATCATTCTCTCTCCCTCCTTTCTCTTTATCTCTGTCCCGCTTTCCTTCTCAATGTCTTTTCCCATCATCTGTCTTTGTCACTGTCCTCTCCTTCCTTTCTCTCTCATCTCTGTCCCTCTCTTTTCTTTCTTCTCCAGCTTTGTCTGTCCCCTCCATCTCTCTCTCCCTTCTTTGTCTCTCTCTAGGTCTCTCTTTTCCATCTGTCTCTTCTCCATCTTTGTCCCTGTCCCTTTCCTCCATCTCACTCTCTCCCCCAAACGATCAGAGCAGACGTCCGTCCCCACTGATCCTGGATCTGCTCCACCTTCCTGCTGGTAAAGGAAGGTTCTGGTGGCTGCTGTTGCAGGATGTGCTTGCTGATGGAGAATTGTTGGGTGGAGGTTCATTGAAGGAGGGAGGTGCTGGACCTGCTCTACTTGCTACCTGCTCGAAAGTGTCAGGACAGAACTTCGGTTGGGGTTTGGCGCTATACAAAAAAAATGACTTGACTGCACAGCAGTTTAGTGGGGCGCCATTTCGTCAACTACAATTGTACAATGATAATATGAACTGTAACTGGTATAGTCGGTATATTTCATGCACTGATGATTCCAATGTCAGCTATACCATTTAACCCAATATATAACAGGGACCAACCCTGAAAATACAAATGAGCATTTTTTTTTTTTAAGTCAAGAAATTAATTTTTTCAAACACTGACCAACACACAAGAGAAACATAATGTTTGTACTTGGTCTTGTGTTAAGTAGCATGTAAAACATAGATTGGCCATTGGGTTGATACCTGGATGTCCAGTCACTGTGTGGATGCTGTTGTGATGTCACCAAGAAAGTCAGAGAGAGCAGGCCAGTGCCAAGCAGCCCAGAAGACTCAGCATTTTTCCAATGGTTATGACGAGTGGATCATCTGCAGCTAACAAATGCTGCTTCATCATAAAATAGACCTGGTGAATGAGAGCAAAGAACAAACCATTTCAACCTTGGCTCACTTCTTGCTGCTTTCACATCATGTTTTCTGAAGGATGCAGGCCTTGTGTTTATGATATTGGATGTACTGTGCAGCCATTGTGCAATGAAAAAGAAATGTGAGAAGAAGAATACTTCAGAGACAAGTGGTTCACTGGTATCTAGCCTGGAAAGTCCATGTGTCTCTCAAAAATACATAGTTGTTACTACTCCATCACAGTTGGCAGAGTTAAACACAGCTGTCTCATTCCCAAGACAGGCTATATCTTTAACTTGAATCAGTTTTTCACTTACTGCAGGTAGCATGCATGGAAAGAGATGGAACACTTAATACAACTGAGATGTCGGTTACCTTAAATTATCTGGAATTAAACCAAAATGTGTTTTCTGTTGGAAAAAGACAACAGCCTAACTCTTTGCCAGTTTGATTAAGCATGAATATATTTGTACCATGACGTAGCAGCAAACAGAGAATGCATTTTATAAACAAGCCAGAACAAGAAAGACAATATGACACGGTAGCCATCGCATTCAAAAAAGTTGGGTGTGATGAGACATCAGTATTTGTTTCTGTATCTATTTGCAAAGACAAAACCAGAGGTAGCAGAGGCCTTGACTGAAAATGTATTTTTTTTCTTAACTAGTTAACTGCCTGCCCCCCCCCCCAACATGAAACATTGAATAATTAGAGGCAATCCCTTCCTCTCTTAGTTTCGTTTTGTATTTGATTTCAAACCAGTCAGGGTGAAGTAAAAAGACTGACTGCATAGGCTTTTCAGTAAAGGATTTTCCTGACACTTACATCGGCGTGCCTCAGGAGCCTCCTTTTGGGCCACAATAACATTGAGAATTACAGTCATCCATTCTTCATCTATATGTTTTGGCTGTGCTTTCAAAAACAAAAATTTGTTACCAATGAAATGAATGATTAACTGAAAAAACACTTTTCTCTTGTATTTCATACATTTTTAAAATCCTCAAATTCCCATTTTAGAGGCTAGATGTTCCTTACAACTAAACACCACAAGTTGATACTTTGTTTGGTAGATAGTGTTTGAAAGAAAATCAGCAGACAGAATGTATCTGTATCTTCTTATGTTCAGTATTTGAAGTGGATGTGGCTTCATTATTATGACAGCACAACGATTCATGGTGATGCCAATAATGTTCAATTTATGCTGGTACAATTGTTAGGGTCTTCGCCTGAGGAACCTTCAGGCGAAGACCCTAACATGTTTGCTCAGCAGAGCAACACATTAGCAGCACTAAAAACACTACACTAACCAGTGTCCCAGCCCCCCAACACCCATGAGGCAGCTGGGCCAGACGGCCCGGAGCCGGTTTTCACATCCACACCATTCAAAACCTGGTCCTGGACTGTTCTTGCTGTCAATGAGCGCCCAATATGTGCATCATCTAATTTCACCCCTGAACATGAATGAAATTCACCACACTTGTCCAGTCTGGCTAAACATTCACTAATCCAAAAAAAAAAAAAAAAAGTCTATAGCGCCACCTAGGGAGCCACACAACTACAAGATAATTTTAGATAATTTGCAGCGCTATAACTCCTCCCAGGAATGTCCCACAAACATAGGACCAATACCGTTGGACTCGTCTCATCAAGACCAACAATTCCTACACTCTGACCCCTCACCTGTCTACAACAGAATGTCCACAAATTGGACAAAAATGTCAAAATGAGGACTTCTTTTACTCCCCCAACAAACTCTATCTCCTCCTAAGGCATTCATGCTATCGCTTCCAAACTTTCACATATTACTCTCCCAACTGTGCTGATTAAAAGTTATTAAAAGTTTTTATGTGAATTACTGGGTTTGGATTTTACAAGCCGTCAAAGTGGGGGAGACACGTTTCAGCTTCCAATGGAAGCCTATGGGGAGACGGTGTCCTCTCAGGTACATACTGTCAAACAAACGCTTCTCACGTCTACACCATCCATCCCACAGCTCTACCAACCACACCACTGCATTCCTGACAAAAACCCCTCCAAGAACATGGTGTTCTGTGTCCCTCTGGACCAGCGTATGCCGACTTCTTCCTCTTGTCCCACTCCAGTCCTGGTGTTCCTCCTCTCTCTCCACTCTAGCACAGATCAGAGGCAGTGGGGGAGGGGTTCTTAAAGGGCCAGCTCTCAGCTCTGCTCTCACTCTAGCACAGATCAGAGACAGAGCAGTGGGGGAGGGGTTCTTAAAGGGCCAGCTCTCAGCTCTGCTCTCACTCTAGCACAGATCAAAGACAGAGCAGTGGGGGAGGGGTTCTTAAAGGGCCAGCTCTCAGCTCTGCTCTCTCTCTAGCACAGATCAAAGACAGAGCAGTGGGGGAGGGGTTCTTAAAGGGCCAGCTCTCAGCTCTGCTCTCACTCTAGCACAGATCAAAGACAGAGCAGTGGGGGAGGGGTTCTTAAAGGGCCAGCTCTCAGCTCTGCTCTCACTCTAGCACAGATCAAAGACAGAGCAGTGGGGGAGGGGTTCTTAAAGGGCCAGCTCTCAGCTCTGCTCTCACTCTAGCACAGATCAAAGACAGAGCAGTGGGGGAGGGGTTCTTAAAGGGCCAGCTCTCAGCTCTGCTCTCACTCTAGCACAGATCAGAGACAGAGCAGTGGGGGAGGGGTTCTTAAAGGGCCAGCTCTCAGCTCTGCTCTCACTCTAGCACAGATCAAAGACAGAGCAGTGGGGAGGGGTTCTTAAAGGGCCAGCTCTCAGCTCTGCTCTCACACTAGCACAGATCAAAGACAGAGCAGTGGGGGAGGGGTTCTTAAAGGGCCAGCTCTCAGCTCTGCTCTCACTCTAGCACAGATCAGAGACAGAGCAGTGGGGGAGGGGTTCTTAAAGGGCCAGCTCTCAGCTCTGCTCTCACTCTAGCACAGATCAGAGACAGAGCAGTGGGGGAGGGGTTCTTAAAGGGCCAGCTCTCAGCTCTGCTCTCACTCTAGCACAGATCAGAGACAGAGCAGTGGGGGAGGGGTTCTTAAAGGGCCAGCTCTCAGCTCTGCTCTCACTCTAGCACAGATCAAAGACAGAGCAGTGGGGGAGGGGTTCTTAAAGGGCCAGCTCTCAGCTCTGCTCTCACTCTAGCACAGATCAAAGACAGAGCAGCGGGGAGGGGTTCTTAAAGGGCCAGCTCTCAGCTCTGCTCTCCACTCTAGCACAGATCAGAGACAGAGCAGTGGGGGAGGGGTTCTTAAAGGGCCAGCTCTCAGCTCTACTCTCACTCTAGCACAGATCAGAGACAGAGCAGTGGGGGAGGGGTTCTTAAAGGGCCAGCTCTCAGCTCTACTCTCACTCTAGCACAGATCAGAGACAGAGCAGTGGGGGAGGGGTTCTTAAAGGGCCAGCTCTCAGCTCTGCTCTCACTCTAGCACAGATCAAAGACAGAGCAGTGGGGGAGGGGTTCTTAAAGGGCCAGCTCTCAGCTCTGCTCTCACACTAGCACAGATCAAAGACAGAGCAGTGGGGGAGGGGTTCTTAAAGGGCCAGCTCTAAGCTCTGCTCTCACTCTAGCACAGATCAGAGACAGAGCAGTGGGGGAGGGGTTCTTAAAGGGCCAGCTCTCAGCTCTGCTCTCACTCTAGCACAGATCAGAGACAGAGCAGTGGGGGAGGGGTTCTTAAAGGGCCAGCTCTCAGCTCTGCTCTCACACTAGCACAGATCAAAGACAGAGCAGTGGGGGAGGGGTTCTTAAAGGGCCAGCTCTCAGCTCTGCTCTCACTCTAGCACAGATCAGAGACAGAGCAGTGGGGGAGGGGTTCTTAAAGGGCCAGCTCTCAGCTCTGCTCTCACTCTAGCACAGATCAGAGACAGAGCAGTGGGGGAGGGGTTCTTAAAGGGCCAGCTCTCAGCTCTGCTCTCACTCTAGCACAGATCAGAGACAGAGCAGTGGGGGAGGGGTTCTTAAAGGGCCAGCTCTCAGCTCTGCTCTCACTCTAGCACAGATCAAAGACAGAGCAGTGGGGGAGGGGTTCTTAAAGGGCCAGCTCTCAGCTCTGCTCTCACTCTAGCACAGATCAAAGACAGAGCAGCGGGGAGGGGTTCTTAAAGGGCCAGCTCTCAGCTCTGCTCTCCACTCTAGCACAGATCAGAGACAGAGCAGTGGGGGAGGGGTTCTTAAAGGGCCAGCTCTCAGCTCTACTCTCACTCTAGCACAGATCAGAGACAGAGCAGTGGGGGAGGGGTTCTTAAAGGGCCAGCTCTCAGCTCTACTCTCACTCTAGCACAGATCAGAGACAGAGCAGTGGGGGAGGGGTTCTTAAAGGGCCAGCTCTCAGCTCTGCTCTCACTCTAGCACAGATCAAAGACAGAGCAGTGGGGGAGGGGTTCTTAAAGGGCCAGCTCTCAGCTCTGCTCTCACACTAGCACAGATCAAAGACAGAGCAGTGGGGGAGGGGTTCTTAAAGGGCCAGCTCTAAGCTCTGCTCTCACTCTAGCACAGATCAGAGACAGAGCAGTGGGGGAGGGGTTCTTAAAGGGCCAGCTCTCAGCTCTGCTCTCACTCTAGCACAGATCAGAGACAGAGCAGTGGGGGAGGGGTTCTTAAAGGGCCAGCTCTCAGCTCTGCTCTCACTCTAGCACAGATCAGAGACAGAGCAGTGGGGGAGGGGTTCTTAAAGGGCCAGCTCTCAGCTCTGCTCTCACTCTAGCACAGATCAAAGACAGAGCAGTGGGGGAGGGGTTCTTAAAGGGCCAGCTCTCAGCTCTGCTCTCACTCTAGCACAGATCAAAGACAGAGCAGTGGGGAGGGGTTCTTAAAGGGCCAGCTCTCAGCTCTGCTCTCCACTCTAGCACAGATCAGAGACAGAGCAGTGGGGGAGGGGTTCTTAAAGGGCCAGCTCTCAGCTCTGCTCTCCACTCTAGCACAGATCAGAGACAGAGCAGTGGGGGAGGGGTTCTTAAAGGGCCAGCTCTCAGCTCTGCTCTCACTCTAGCACAGATCAAAGACAGAGCAGTGGGGGAGGGGTTCTTAAAGGGCCAGCTCTCAGCTCTGCTCTCCACTCTAGCACAGATCAGAGACAGAGCAGTGGGGGAGGGGTTCTTAAAGGGCCAGCTCTCAGCTCTGCTCTCACTCTAGCACAGATCAAAGACAGAGCAGTGGGGAGGGGTTCTTAAAGGGCCAGCTCTCAGCTCTGCTCTCCACTCTAGCACAGATCAGAGACAGAGCAGTGGGGGAGGGGTTCTTAAAGGGCCAGCTCTCAGCTCTGCTCTCACTCTAGCACAGATCAGAGACAGAGCAGTGGGGGAGGGGTTCTTAAAGGGCCAGCTCTCAGCTCTGCTCTCCACTCTAGCACAGATCAGAGACAGAGCAGTGGGGGAGGGGTTCTTAAAGGGCCAGCTGTCAGCTCTGCTCTCACTCTAGCACAGATCAAAGACAGAGCAGTGGGGGAGGGGTTCTTAAAGGGCCAGCTCTCAGCTCTGCTCTCCACTCTAGCACAGATCAGAGACAGAGCAGTGGGGGAGGGGTTCTTAAAGGGCCAGCTCTCAGCTCTGCTCTCACTCTAGCACAGATCAAAGACAGAGCAGTGGGGAGGGGTTCTTAAAGGGCCAGCTCTCAGCTCTGCTCTCCACTCTAGCACAGATCAGAGACAGAGCAGTGGGGGAGGGGTTCTTAAAGGGCCAGCTCTCAGCTCTGCTCTCACTCTAGCACATATCAGAGACAGAGCAGTGGGGGAGGGGTTTTTAAAGGGCCAGCTCTCAGCTCTGCTCTCACTCCAGCACAGATCAAAGACAGAGCAGTGGGGGAGGGGTTCTTAAAGGGCCAGCTCTCAGCTCTGCTCTCACTCTAGCACAGATCAGAGACAGAGCAGTGGGGGAGGGGTTCTTAAAGGGCCAGCTCTCAGCTCTGCTCTCACTCTAGCACAGATCAGAGACAGAGCAGTGGGGGAGGGGTTCTTAAAGGGCCAGCTCTCAGCTCTGCTCTCACTCTAGCACAGATCAGAGACAGAGCAGTGGGGGAGGGGTTCTTAAAGGGCCAGCTCTCAGCTCTGCTCTCACTCTAGCACAGATCAAAGACAGAGCAGTGGAGAGGGGTTCTTAAAGGGCCAGCTCTCAGCTCTGCTCTCACTCTAGCACAGATCAGACTCAGGCTTCTAACTCCTCAACTACAAGGCCCAGGGATTTGCCAATTACACCGTCGTATTGGGGCCGGCGTTTGGCAGCTGGGCCGCGGGCGTGCAGGGGCTCAGGCCCTAACAACGCTGCTTGCAGCTTTAATTTCAATTATCTTTGTTTAGACTTTCATAGATAACTGTATGTTTGTGCTCATCAAATGTCAGAACCTTGAATTAGCTGCATCACCATAACAGACATGACTGTGAGAAATATTGGTACCAGATGATGTAATGACCACATGAAGGAACATTGACCACTTAGTCTATACCAAACAGACATGTATTATCCTGATAATAGAGACGCATTCCCTCACGATCACTGCCAACAGCACCACACATATTAGTATAACACATTACATGTATTAGGTAAAGAGTCATTCAATAGTTCCATGCTCATAATTTACCACCAAAAACATTTGCAGCGAGCTGCTCAAAAAAAATGTGGGCAAAGTTGCAGTTCAACATAAGAAATTGAAAAGCCTCACTTCTTACAAAATCCAAAAATACAGAGGAAAGTCTACCTGACTGAAAGAGAATGAGGCTGGTGGGTCAGAAGACTCAACAGGAGTCCAGATGTTTTGAGCTGGAACCGCAGTGTGGAGGCAGTACAGAATGTTTCCTTTTCTGGGGTGAAGGAGGTCCTGCAACCCTGATTCCATGTCTCCTGCTACATCCCTCATCATGTTGCTGAACATGTTTTCTTGCTCAGCCCGCTGCAGTCTCCCTGCCTCCCCAAGTTCTCATACCACAGCTCTTTCCTCATGTATGTAGGCTTTTAACTTGTTGGTGACCCAAGTCTTGGTCCATCCAATGGTGCCCTTCTGTAGCTGTTGGACCAATGTTTTCAGCAGCAGCCTGTCATTAATCATCCCTGTAATGTGGCAGGTAATTTTGTCCAGAGTTCTTTGTGCCAGGAGCATTACGGCCTCATGGGGCTCCACCCACAACCTTCTTGCTGGGGGGCCACTGTGATGACCACTGCTTCACTGTGCCGCCCTAACCCTAACCCTAACCCTAGTCCTAACCCTAACCCATCACGTGGTAAGTTTCAATGAGTCTCATCTAAGAAATTCCTTATCAAGTCATCCATCCATCTCATCCATTTTCTATACACAAATATATGTGGAGGGCTATAAATTTTTCTTTTTCAGATCCATCCGCCCAAGATAATGATGCGATAAGTGAGACCTGCAATCTATTAACTCGTCTCAAGGACAGTCTCTGCTTGCTCTTCCGTCCCCTCTCACCTACTGACAATCGCATGCTCTTACTAACTCAGCAACCACGTAGGTGGACACGTTTCAAGAATGTAATGTCATTCAGAACACATGTATGTTTATGTTAACAGTTACAATGGCAATCCCTACTTTCTTAGCAGATTCAAAACACTGTCACCTCGCAGCAAGAAGACCAAAACCATGACATGTCTTTGCTGCCACTTAAGCCATTAGGGTTAGGGATAGGGTAGGATTTTCCATGTTGGATGTTCCATGTTCTTACCAGAAACTATTTAGTTTATAGAATTGTTATGGAATTACCCAATACATTTTGCATACAGTAGCTGACACAAGAACAATTGTGATCATCTGTGAGAAGGAAAAATGTTCCTTCATAGAAAAGTGACGTGTACCTCTCATTCTGCGTCAGTGTGTGACAGCAAACTTTGATGAACCTGACAAAACCGTGCATTTCTGTGTGAACCAAAGTTGTGATGGAGACAGTGGTGCCTTTGTCCATCATCATATACACTAACAAGTCACAGTTGGGTCACGCTGAACAAAAACAATATGCCAGCCTTTGATCTACTCCTTCATCCGGATCAACACCTCCTCATCAGGACACCTGGCCAGAGGATATTTTAGAACCCAGTTTCCTTCAGAACTGCAGTGGCTGGGACTGTGTACTGGGCGCTATATTTCTCCTTGATGCATCATGTTTGCTAATAAATACTGTGAACTTGAGTTCACCCTGGCATCCTCCTCATCTTCATGTCTACATATCCATGGTCTGTGTAAAACTTCCACAACAATTTGTACTTATGCAATGGTCAGATTTCGGGGGAGGTGGACTCAAGGTAGAGACCTGACCAGACCCACAAGGACAGGACAACAGTGAGATGAACACCAGGTTCCTGATGGAAATGGAACATCAAGTTGTGTTATGCAAAGATATCTGTCCTGGAAACGTCCAACTTTAAAACTTGGTGTTAAGGAGATACTTTTGAAAACAGCTGAGCCAAACCAAGCATCAGCAATAACACAGACCCCCAACCAGTCCCGTCACTGACACGGTGAGTCTCTGGCTACGGTCTCGGTTACATCTGTGACGAATGTACATACCTTTCCGATGAGATGCAAGAGCTGACCTTGTGATTCACTGAATTTCAATTCAAAGCCTGATTTTGACCTCCCACGATCACAAAGAGGATTCCTGAAGTACAACGATAACTGTGTGGCACATCCTCGTATGTTTTGCTTTTGTCTTGTTTTGTAGAAGTTGGGCCCTCTGCCATGGTGGACAGCACCCTAACCCAACAATTTTCAGTACATTCTCACGTTGAGGAGGAGGAGGAGGAGTCCAACAGGAGGTGTTCTGACAGTGAAGGAGGTTGAGTGGTTGGGGACATTTTGGAGCAGAAATCAGGGTTGTGATGATCCTCTACTTTGCCGACATCGTCTGTGTTGTTTTCTTTGTTTTTTCAGTTCAATTGTACCTAAAGATCAGACCACTTGTGTTAAAATAATCAATACACACGTGGTTTAAAAAACCCTGAATAATTGATTTTGGTAACAGTGATTTCTACAGACTATCAGCGAGAACACCTGAGAAGGTTCCCTGCTAGCACGGACTGGTCCTCTTCAGAGCGTCTCAGCTGCTAGCGCTGATGGCACCGGAACATCAGAACCAAGACGGAGACCAGGACCAGAACGTGGGAGGCGAAGCCCGCGGGCCGCTGCGATTGAGGACCAGTTCCGTCTTGGTGGAGGGCAACACGCAGGACGAGACGCGCTCGAGCCCACCAACAACTTGGGCTTAGTGGGGGTCTAGCAAACGCGGATGTGCTGTCGTTGCTGTTGTTGTGTTCGCTGTTACCTGCTTCATTCTCCACGTCCATCGAAGTCCGTAAAAGGGCAGCGGAGGGGAAGCTCAGTGCAGCAGCAGCAGAGCAAAGTCATCATCTCCTGCCTGGAAACACGGACAACAGTTCCTGGTTCCCAACGGAGCGTCTCCGCACCGCAGGCCCGCCAGCGTCGGCAGAGCGCGGCTCCTGCTGCAGCCGGAGACGGAACCTTTCCTCTGGCTTTGTTTCGGTGAGACTTTCACGAGCGACCCGGCACCTTTCGTTTGTCTGGAGCTCGTTCTGTTCTTTAACGGATGTTCCCGCCCCGTCCTCCAGATGTGTGTGTGTGTGTGTGTGTGTGTGTGTGTGTGTGTGTGTGTGCGCGCGCGCGTACGCAGTCCGTAGCGACGTCAATAACCGACGATAGAAAAACATCACTTCCGGTGTGGACTGTCAAAGAAAGTCCCCACAAACCTTCCTCACGTGAAGTCATTTCATGAAATGAAACATGAACACGGACGCGGGCCCTTAAGTACTGTTGTTAAATCCTATTAAATGGGATGTGGGGACATTCTACTGCTTTGTCGTTGGTGTAATAATAATTACAATAGTAATTATAATAATAACAATTATTATTATTAATTATATTATATTATCATATTGTATCAATACAATAACTAGTATTATTTTATTAATTATATTATAATATCATATTAATATAATAATTATAAGATTATTATTATTATTACAACTATTATTATTTCGAAGGCGCGAGAGCTTCCGTCCCTCCAACTGTACGTCCTTAAATGTCACGTGGTTCGGGAACGCTGGGAAGGAGAGCTCACGAGGCGCCAGGAGCGGACATCCGTGGTGCGGCGGATCCCGAAAAGCGCCATCACAATAAACCTGAACCGATAAGGACTCACGTGCTGAAGTCGCTGATGACTACATGTAAAATAATCCCCAAAACAAGATGACAAACAGTAAATCATAGCATAAAAGTACAGGTACATGTCATTCTTTGTGCTTTAAAAAACATTTTGGATCTACAATTTTGCCCCAACTTACTCTTTGGGAACACAATTAACTGACTTCATTAATTGTATCAATAAAGGGAAAAATGAATTAAATGATAACAAATAAAGTAAAAACCATAAAAAGACATGTAGGTCGAAATAGGAAGACATTTGAAATGTTCGAATAAAATTTATGTGGCTTCAAATTTATTTTATTTATTTTTGCGGAGGGACTCAGAGTAGAGCTGCTGCTCCTCCATGTAGGGGAGTCAGTCAGGGTTGTTTTTAGCAGGCATTTTAGATTTAGTTTTAGTCTCAGTCTCAGTCAGTTTAGTCTTTGGACTAAATGCTTCTTAGTTCTAGTCCCATGTTGGTCATTTCTATCCTTGATAGTTTTAGTCCACGAAAACTCAAAGGTTTCAGTCAAATATCAAAGATCCTCTCAATAAAGATGTGTGTGTACTGAAGAGGCCACTCCAGTGTTAGAATGAAGCACTGAACTGATCCACCTTCAAAGGGGAGTTTCCCCTCTTTTTCTCTCTCTACCTTTTACTTTTATTATTTTGTTGCAGAAGCAGACAACACACTGGCCCACAATAGGAGTATTGTATCACAATAAAACAGGATAAACTAAATAAAAGCACACTTGACTTCCATGTGAACGACCTCATGTCCTCCATGTTGGCTTCAGCTGCTGTTGTTGGTTAAAGCATCCAGGTGTGTTGCTTAGACAGGGAACAGCAGCAGGTCTGAGGACTCCCGTGTTTCCCAGTCCCACAAACACGGGTCAAAGCACTCCACCTGCCCCCCGTCCACAAATGGACAGGGGTTTATTCATAACATGCTAGATTACTAGAAGGCTGCTTTAAACCAGCCAACATTAGCGGCCCTGGCAGCCTCGTTCATTCTAGCTTTAGCATGTAGCACTAGGAAGCGCTCTCTGCTCCACGGGGAGGTGGAACCACCACCACCACCATCAAACTTTAGGCTCAGGGCGAGCCTCACAGACTAAAGCTATGCTTTAATCATCCCTCTGTTCACAACCACCCGACACCGCTGCTGCTGCCGTGGTGAGAGGCTCGTCCTCTGCAGACAGGCCCAGACTGTCTGTGTGTGTGTGTGTGTGAGAGGCTTTTAGTGGGTGTGTACTGATGATGGGGGCGTGGCCATTAGGACCAACAGCTACAGCTGGCTCCATGCTGATGTTGGAGCTCTTGATTGACATTGCACGCTTGTTATACTTGGTGGAAAAATACCCGCATATTTTGACAATTTGATCGTCCACCCACTAACAATTGAGTCTCGTCTCATTCTCGTCAGACGAAAATGTATACAATTTCGTCACATTTTAGTCTTGACAGGGCGATGGTGACGTTTGTCTTAGTCTCATTTTCGTCATGGAAAAAAAGGGTCTGACGTCGTCATTTTCGTTTTCGTCCAGCCTGACGAAAGCAACACTGGAGTCAGTTGAGGTGGTTCGGGCATCTGGTGAGGATGCCTCCTGGACGCCTCCCTCAGGAGGTGTTCCAGGCATGTCTGACCAGGAGGAGGCCTCAGGGCCGACCCAGGACACGCTGGAGGGATTATATTTCTCTGCTGGCCTGGGAACGCCTCAGGATTCCCCCAGAAGAGCTGGTGGAAGTGGCTGGGGAGAGGACAGTCTGGGCTTCCTTGCTGAGGCTGCTGCCCCCGCGACCCGGACCAACCTGATAAGAGGAGGACGATGTCTTTATTTATGACTTCTTCTATTTAAATCTGCAATTGGGACAGGAGCGCTGTCTCTGTTCTGTTGCATCTGCACTCCAAGATGGAAGCAGCAGCACTAAATTGCCATTGACTGGCAGTTGTCTAACCTTTCTTCTAAAGTGTCACAGTGTAACACTAATAACTGGTGGAAGGCACTCAACGGGGGGTAATTAATAGCTTTTGGGCACCCAAGCCCCCAAAACAGGGTGAAGCAGTCCTTCACCCTACAGCTGAATACACTGGCAGAACAACAAGATTTTTCATCTTGTGCTCAGCCTTAAACGGGAAAGGTGTTGCAGTTATCACCCAAACCAATGAGGTGAATGGTAACCAAATCTCAAACATATTTTTTTTTGCAGTGACACAAAATGATCATTTCAGGGACGCTGAGGTATTTTTGTGGTCCAACAGGAAGTGATTGTATCAGGGATGAGGTATGTTAGAAGTAAAGCAAGTAAAAAAGTCACAGGAATTCAGAAAACAAGCCTGGATCCAGAAGTTCTACCAACTACAGACCAACATCACATCTTCCTTTTCTCTCCAAGGTTCTGGAGAAAGCAGTTGCTAAACAGCTCTGTGACTTCTCCACAGCAACAGCTGATTGGAGGATTCAGTCAGGTTCCAGGTTCATCCTAGCACAGAAACAGAACTAGTCAAAGGTACCAGTGACCTCCTACTGGTACCAGATGAGGGACTGGTCTCTGTGCTGGTCTGATACCATTGACCACCATGTCCTTCTACAGAGACTGGAACCTGTCCAGAGCGCTTGCTCTTTTTCTAAATAAAAATTCCAAGCGTTATTCATACTTTTTCAAAACTTGTATATATTTTCCCCAAGACATATCTTGATGTTTTTTATACTTGTGTGCCTACTTTTTTGGTTGCGATTGTACCTATTATGTTTAGTGTAAAAGTTAATGTTAATGAATGAATGCATCATTTGTAGTAAATTAGATTTTACTGACGGAAACTTCTTCAAAACACATAAAAATCACAAGTGTATGACATCACACAAAAAATTTTTCTTTCACTTCACATTTTGGACTAATTTTGTATTTTTGAATTTTTGTGTTCTTCAGTTCATCAACCTCTTCCAAGAGGGCCTCTCTTTACTGGGCCGGGGTGTTTCCTTGAAGTGCAGAGGGAAAAAAAAGATATTTGTTTAAAATTAATGCATTTACAAAAATGTATATATTTTAATGGAAGGAAAATACTTTCTGGGCCGGCACGGTGGAGCAGTGGTCCTCACTGTGGCCCCCAGCAAGAAGGTTGTGGGTGGAGCCCCGGCTGCAGCACGGGGTCTTTCTGGGTGAGTCTCCATGTTCTCCCTGTTCCTGCTGGGTTCTCTCTGGTACTCCAGCTTCCTCCACAGTCCAAAGACATCAAAAGGGACCAGGTTAATCCAGACTCTAAATTGACTGTAGGCGTGGCTGGGAGAGCCAATGGTTGTCTGTCTCTATGTGTTGGCCCTGCCATGGACTGGTGACCTATCCAGGGGGAAGGCTGCTGGGATAGGCTCCACCCCCACCACCCTGAACAGGATAAGAGGGGGAACATGGAGGGATGATGATGATGGATGGATGGAGGGATGGATGGACTGTATATATTATCTAAACATCCAGAGTCAAAGCACATACTAGGTGTACAATATAAAAATTATTACATGTAATTTAATGATAAGGTTTGTATTCACTAACTATGCAAATAAATCATGAAATTAACACAAACATTTAAGTCTTTGATAAATTCAATGTATCTACAGGAACCAGCGTCAATGTAACCATTGAATGAACTATTTGTTACAATCCACAAGATGGCAGTAGAAACCACGATATTGTTGCACTGCTGGCTCAAACTTCGTTTTTTACTCGATTGCAGAAACTACACAAATCTAAACTAATGAATTCTACTGCCATAGTGTTAGAATTAAGCGTAATATTTGACATGATCTGACTTATTACAACAAGGGAGTGGAGCCTATCCCAGCAGCCTTCCCCCTGGACAGGTCACCAGTCCATGGCAGGGCCAACACATAGAGACAGACAACCATTGGCTCTCCCAGCCACGCCTACGGTCAATTTAGAGTCTGGATTAACCTGGTCCCCTCTTGATGTCTGTGGACTGTGGAGGAAGCTGGAATACCAGAGAGAACCCAGCAGGAACAGGGAGAACATGGAGACTCACCCAGAAAGACCCCGTGCTCCAGCCGGGGCTCCACCCACAACCTTCTTGCTTGGGGGCCACAGTGAGAACCACTGCACCACCGGCCCACCGTGGTCCAAAGTTGTCCGAAATAATGGTTCCCTTCTGAGGCGTGAAGATTTAGACAAATCTGACAGGTCACGTGTCTCTAGTCTATCAGACACTTCATTAAAGCAGCAATAAAATGGAATTGCTAACAGCTAGCATGCAGCCGCCTGAGTGATAAGCAAAAGATGAGGAACTTTTTTATTTTCTTCTTAGCTTCATTTATTAAAAATTTTTTTTTGTATTCTGTATCGAGAATTAGGGCAAAGTCTCTATGTTGTATCTGAAAACATCCTATATCAGAATCAGAATACTTTATTTATCCCGGGGGGGAAATTCTGTTAATACCAGTCACATTACCACACTCGTAGACTTTCTGAAACAAATCGGAACCACAGGAAAAAGTGCTGATGTGAAAATTGAAGCTGTTGGACATCACAAGGCCATCACAGAATGGAGCTTCAAATTTCTCACTTGTTTGATGTACAAAGTTCTGGGGCTGATGGACACACCCAATAGGATGCTTCAGGCCGAGGTGATGGATCTAATGCCTGGGGTCCACGTCATTCTAAGCACCTCTTCTTACATAGGTGATCAATAATCAGATGTGGAATTTATGAAATTGTGGGCTGACAGTGAAGATGCAGATGGCACCACCCTGGCCCCCAGCACCACCGTAGGAACCTAGCAGTTCTCTTAGACCAGGACCCTTTAACTCCCACATTCAACAAACCTCCAGGACGCCTTCTTCCATCTACGCAACATCGCTAAGATCAGACACATCCTGGCTCAAGAAGACGCAGAAAAACTAGTCCCTGCTTTTGTCACTTCCAGGCTGGATTACTGTACCGCCCTCCTACCAGGCCTGACTAACAAGTCCCTAAAGACTCTCCAGCTGGTCCAGAACGCTGCTGCCACGTGTTGACTAGAACTGGTAGCAGAGACCAGGTCTCTCCTGGACTGCTTCTCTGCATGGCTCCCTGTCAGATTCAGAACAGAATTTAAAATTCTTCTTCTACCATCAAAGTTGAGTCGACTCCAGCCAATTTTATTTTTATGGCACCAAATCACAGCAAAAGTTCTCTCATGACATCACCTGATCACATCCCCGTCTGTCCATCAGTCTCTCCTCCTTTCTCTCTCTCTTTATCTCTGTCCCTCTCTTTCCTTATCTGTCTTCCTCCATTCTCTGTCTTTGTCTCTGTCCTGCTGTCCTGCTCTCTCTCCGTCCCCACTGATCCTGGATCTGCTCCACCTTCCTGCTGGTAAAGGAAGGTTCTGGTGGCTGCTGTTGCAGGATGTGCTGCTGATGGAGAATTGTTGGGTGGAGGTTCATTGAAGGAGGGAGGTACTGGACCTGCTCTACTTGGACAGAGTCAGGACAGAACTTTGGTTGGGGTTTGGTGCCACACAAATAAAACTGACTTGATTTGACATCCAACAGGAAGTGATCATGTCAGGGATGAGGTATCTTAGTAGTCAAACAGGAAGTGGTCATCTCCTGGTTCCTCCACCAACAGGAAGTGGTCATCTCCTGGCACCTCCCCTAGCGGCCAATAGGATTGCTCTACGTGATTGTGGTGATTGAATCAGTAAATCAGCTCTGGTGAACAAAAGTTGATGATCTTCCAGGTTCAGTTCATCAAGATCATCTTCACTAATGAACCCTCTGATGATGCTGGAAGCCTGGATGCTGCAGTTAGCAGTGCTAAGCTAACGTTACCCTATGGAGGTACCTTCCTCTTCCACTGTTCTCCAACCTCCTATCTAGCCCCTTCCCTTTTCTCCAGCCCCACAGAGAAGGACAAAGGGGTGGGGGAAAGGCTGATGCAGGTTTTCCCTTTCTTGCCAAACAATAGTATTCAATGTTATTGTACTTCTCTCTTCGGGCGTGCTTCCACAGGCTCACTTCAGCTCGGGTCGGGTCGGTATAGCTCTTTTTTTTATTTTATTTTTTTAAACCTGTCCTGTTCAGCAGCATCCATGTTCCTGCTGCCTTGTTGTACTGAAGCAGTTTTATTCTGCATAGGAGGAACCTGATAAACTCCTCCTATCACCTTTTATGTTTAACTTTATTAGGAATGGTGTTGGTTCATTGATGAAGCTACCGGACTGAGGCTCAGGAGAGAGAACAGGGACAGGACAGCGAAGACAAGGAGGGGGGAGACAAAAACAACAACTACAACAGCAGAAAACAACAACAACAACAATTAAAAAAAAACACACGCAAAAAAACAAACAAAAAAACAAACAAAAACCAAATAAACAAAGAAAAAGTAACAACAACAAAAGAAAAAGAAAGAAAAAACATTGGTTGCAGAATTTCCGGTGCAGGCTTACCATTTGGTTTAATATAATTTTAAGATAAATGTCTGAGTGTGTGTTTATGGGTCAGTTGTGCGCTCCATGCGTGTTTGTGTGTATACGCATGTGTGTGTGTGTGTGTGTGTGTGTGTGTGTGTATGTGTGTGTGCTACGGTTTGTCTTGGATGCTGTGCGTAGCTGGCTGTAGCTGATACAGGTAGGTCAGGACCAGGCCACCAGAGCACCCAGAAACTCCCAGGACACAGGGACCCCCAGGACACGGGGAGCCCCAGGCCACCCCTCCCCCCAGGAAACAGCCACAGGCCCAACCCATGCCAGGACCCATAGGAAAGCATAGGAGCAGCAACCCCTACCCAGAAGCAGCCCACAGAGAGACGGGGCAGAGATGACCCCGGTCACGCCGGGTATAGGGCACCACCAGCCAGCCAGCCGGGACCCCCCACTCCCCCAAGAGGCCCAGCCCACCCGCCGGGGTGAGTCGAAGGCACACACGCCCAGGACCGCCACCCCCGGACAAAACAATCATACCCTCATCTTCCTCCATACAGGGGCTGAGAACTCCATAGATGCTGATACGGTCCCGGGCACCTCAGACTTAGTGAAACCGCCAGCGAGTGATCCACCGCACAACAGCAGGGCCCGCGACCAACCCCAGCCCAACCACCACGCCTGGAAGAGGACCACCCCCCCCCCCCCCAAAGAGCCCCAGCCAGGCCCCCAGGCCTGCAATGGTGCAGTTAGCAAAGGAGGCAGCACTGGACCCACTCCTTGCCCCAGCTGCCCCCCCATCCCAACATGGTGCAGGGTGGGTGTTGTGCATGGGAATGTAGATGTGATGATGTGGATGACTAGAATGTGGTTAAAATTGGCGGAGGCACCCTGGGCATGGGAGCCCCGCCGGTTGCAGACGGCAGAGTCTCCCAGTACATTCTCATGCACTCCCCCAAGCCCTAAATGTCTACGATGTGATTAAAATTGGGGGGTCCAGCCCCTCAAGGCCTAGTGACACATAAGATGTGATGTGATGTGAGGGTCAATGAGAGGGGCTGATGAATGGGCCAGACCTGCAGGGGGCCAACTTCCAGACTGGCCCCGCTGACCACCCCGTCACCATGCAACCAGCAGACAGGGAGTCTAGCCTCCCTGGTCCAGGGGTCAGATTGGAGCACCAAGGGGCACTGTCCGGAGATCCGGGCAGAGGGCCCACCACCGTGCAGTGCGAGGGCAGGGAGGGCCCAGGCCCCCAGTGCACAGCGGAACCCCCAGCCAGCAGCCCGTGGTCAGGGCCCCCAGTTCGATCAGCATCAAGGTCAGCCCCCATCCCTCAGACGTCCCCCAGCATCCTCCCTTTGTCCTGAGTGGCGACAGTCCAGGACACCGCGCCAGGGCCCAGCCCGCACGAGGATGGGCCGAGGCTAGCAAACCCCTCCCAGATGTGGGTGCGACCCCCCGGGGGAGCGGCAGGGCCCCAGGCCAGCAAGTCCCAGGCGCCAAGCAATCCACCTCTACCTCACTCTCCAGCCCCTACCTCCCTCCCTCCCACCCCCCCCCCCTCTCCAACCCCCACCTAACCTTCCTTCCCCACCCTACTCCCATAGTCCGGGGGCAAATATGCCCCAGCCGCCACAGCAGGCCCCAGCATGCCCCGCCAGTGCCCGGGGACCGGGCGACCACAGCCCCCCCACCGCAGGACCCCACCGGGGGACCGGCATGAATCCCCGGCACCAGAGCCCAGGGCCCCCGACCCCCCAATACCACAGGGTGCCACCATGATAGGGGAAGCCGCCCCCGCGCCCCCCACACCGTCCCTCAACAGGCGAGACCCAAAGCCGCCCCAGAAGGCAGTAACCCCGGGCCCACCAGCCCAGCGAGCCACCGGACACTCAAGGCAGCCAGCATCCATAGCCACCCGCCCCGGGCCAGAGCCACGAAGGGTCGGTATAGCTCTGTATGGGTGAGTCTCCACTAGAACTGGTACCACGTCAGCGTGGGTGGACTCACCGGCCGAGAGTTTCCCGGCGTAATTTGTGTGCAACACAACAACAACGGAGGACGTGGAGGCGGCGTGACGCCTGCTGCTCGTCAGGGGTTTTTGCTTCAACTAAAAGTGAGGGAGGACAGACAGGCGAGGCTTCAAGTGGAGAAACAGAACCCCCAAGAAAAGAATAAGAGACTTCACCGAGCCATGACCAGGATTCCACCGAGGCCAGGATGATAGGAAGTAGACGGTGTAACAGGTAAGTTACCCAATCAGAGTCCCGCTATGTGTTCACGTCACGTTAGTCCCGCTCGGCTCGCTTGAGACCAAAATGGTAACGGTTCGTACCGTGTTGGGGCCAGTGAGAAGGGGGCTAAACCAATCCGACCCCACCTGAGCCGAAGTGAGCCAGTGGAAACGCGCCCTTACAGTCAGATACTCAAGTAAACGTCTACATGATGCTGCAGAGAAAATAATTATATTTGATTCAAGGAGATAATGAAAAACATTCTCTGAAAGAGAACAAAACTTGACATTAGGACTAATGTATTTATTGTAATTATCCATCTTTTTATTATCACTTTCTCTGATGAATATCCACCGCAGGAATCCTCCAGGATGTTTCAGTTAAACAACCAAGCAGCAACATGAGCCAGCTTTGTCTTTCATCCAACAGTTCTACAAACCCTTTATCTGTTTAGTACTTTGAGTCTTGGGTGGGATGATGTGAACCTGGAGGGGGATGAAGAACTCCAAGAGAGCCTTTGTGTCTCTAATATCCAAACAATATTCCTGAGCAATCTTCTCGGGCGTCCATGTCTGCGGCTGATGCTGATGGCTGCCCAGGGCCTTCAGAGCCTCTGTGAGGGTCAGTTTGCCTTTAGGTATGTCAGTGAGCTCTACCAGGCTGTGGGAGGAGCCCGGCAAGCTGAATCTCAGAGGCCGGCGCTCAGCTTCTCCCACTGCCATCACTTCCTTTGGTGCCTGCGTGAACATGAAGAGCAGAATTGGATAAAGGAAGTCATCAAACTTGTAAATATTTCAGGTAGTTCAAAGATGGTTTCAGGATGACTGCACAAAACAATTCTCCTGGTCCATCTTCGAACAAACTCCACAAAACACTTGTGTTCTCTGCGCAAGAAACTAAACTTTGGGTAATTCCGAAACTTTGGACGAGAAAAAGCACAAAGACAAATGGTAGCAGAGCCAGTGTGGGAAAGGATGGAAATTAATGGCGAGGAGGGAGAACTTATGCTTAGGGTTGGGTTGCCACTGCGAGACATATCAAACACCTGAGCAGGGACATCGAACATATGAAAGCAGAGCTCAAGCAAAGATGAAAAGACTTCATAAACAACGTCAGAAATGACCCGTAGCAGGAATTCCACAGCGATGGGACAGAGATTGGCCAAAATGAACTAAATGTTAACAGAGGTGTATGCAACTATAGTGCTCCGCTTGCTGAAGCAGAGCCACAAGTGGAAGAAACAGACAGTTCACAACAAGTTAAGGGACCCCCTGCTGTTCACCTCAAGCCACAGAAACGTCCTCAAGCTTAAGTATGTGACCTAGAGAAGGTCACGCTGGATTAAAGGAAGGCACAGACAGAAGCTCAGCGCTTTCATTCATAACCTGGATTGAGACCCAGCTGGGGCTGGACAGGCCCTATCCATCTATCGATAGATAGATAGATAGATAGATAGATAGATAGACAGACAGATGGGTCTAAGGATGACTTAGATACTTAGACTCTATCTATCGATCTATCGA
The DNA here is from genome assembly GCF_037954235.1 of Aulostomus chinensis. Taxonomy (NCBI): domain Eukaryota; kingdom Metazoa; phylum Chordata; class Actinopteri; order Syngnathiformes; family Aulostomidae; genus Aulostomus; species Aulostomus chinensis. The sequence goes on from NC_141339.1 coordinate 35,313, forward strand.
TCGATAGATAGATAGATCTATAGATAGATAGACAGACAGACAGACAGACAGATGGATCTAAGGATGACTTAGATACTTAGACTCTATCTGTCTATCTATCTATCTATCTATCGATCTATCGATAGATAGATAGATAGAGATAGATAGATAGACAGATAGATAGACAATAATAATACTTGTTTTTAATATACTGACTTGCTAGATGACCTATTTCACTCTCTTCCCACTCCTTCTTCGACTCTATTAAACTTAAATCTCTGCCACGTCTTGGGATCAACCAGGGAGGGACATTACTGATAGGCGTAGGGGTGCTGAACCTAATGTTTTCCAGTGTATATTCCTGTGAATTAGCTTTTATCACCCAACCAAATCCATTACATTGAAACTTATCATATTGCCAACATTCCTTCATGACACTCGTGGTAGGATTTCAATACCACGCCCACATAGACGGCTCCAATATGGAAGCATCAGTTTATCTCTTCTCAAATGGAATGGCGCTTCCCCTAATTCTAACTGCATTGCTTCAATAGGTGTTGACCTCACCGCCCCAGTGCATGACCTCAGTGCTTTATTCACTGCCCTATCAACCTTATCTAAATGTGACTTAGCTGCCGCACCATACACAAAACAACCATAATCAGTTATTGACCTCATTAAAGCCCTTCAAATATACATCAATGCCTGTTCATCTGCACCCCATTCCTGCCCCACTATCGCTCTCATTAAATTAACAACCTGTTTGCATTTCAATTCCACTTCCTCCCTTTTGGTCTCACCAAATACCCAGATATTTGAATGTATCTACTTTCTCCATAACTTGACCATACAACGTCAGGCTCTGTTCGTTTATACCTTTCTTCCTTGTAAAGAGCATGTAACAGGACTTGCTTGCAGAAAGTTTGAATCCCCAATCACACGACCACTGTTCTGTTTTTCGTATTCCGTCTTTGATTTTACCCATCACACCAGGGATATCTGGTCCCCTTGCCTAGATGGCACCATCGTCCGCATAAAGAGCTGACCCAATCCCCCTGTCCAGATTCATGAAGATATCATTAATCTTAACATTAAACAACACTGGACTAATAACACTGCCTTGTGGTCTTCCATTCACAATATCAAAGTCATCAAACAACTCTGATCCCACCTTAACTCAGAATCTTCAATCAGATAAGAAGTCTAACACCCGGTTATAGAACCTCCCTCTAATTCCCATCCTGTTCAGTTTAATTAACAAGCCTTCTCTCCACAGAGAATCAGAAGCTTTTTCAATATCAAAAAATACAAGTCATTAATTCTTTCATTTTAAATGTCGTCTCTATTTCATTACTTACTTTTACAACAGCATCCATTGTTGACCGTCCTTTCCGAAATCCACTTTGATAAGGCGCAAATAACCCTCTTTGTTCTTAAAAGTAATGAAGTCTTCTGACTAATATCTTTTCCATCTATTTGCATAAATGAGAGCTAAGTGCTACAGGTCTATAGTTACCAGCATTTGTTGGATCTTTACCAGGTTTGTTAAAAGGTAGTATGACTGCACTCTTCCAACTTTTCTCCAATTTGAACTTCCCTCCCTATCGTAGAACAATAATTCCCCCATGCATTACGCTTGCTCTTCTTGATTCCTCTGCGAGCTAAAGCCTTTTTCCTTTGATAGTTAAGCATATTTCCTTGATTTAAGTTATTCCTCAACATTCTCAATGCACTATTTCGTTCCTTTATAGCTTCAGTACATTCAACGTTCCACCACGTAACCATTTCCTTCCCCCCACCCAAAGTCTTCATTGGTAAACTATTTAATGCAGCATTTCGTATTAAATTTGAGATTTCAGACGCACATTCCTCAATATTCCCCTCACATGAAACAAGTTTGACTGACTCCCTACATACCTTTGTGAATTCTTCCCAATCTGCTTTTGCAAAGCCCCACTTCTTATGATGAGGCCTCTCTTGTATATTTATATCTACATTAACAGAGCACATAATTGGAAAATGGTCGCTGTCATCAACACTCCACTCACACACACTTGCCAAATTATTGGAAATTAAAGTGAGATCAATGCATGACAATGTATTAGACCATGTATAAATTCTAGTGCCATTTCCATTATTTAGACTGACTGGCTGTCTCACATCCATCAATTCTTCCACCACCTCTCCATTATTCACAGTGTGTACTACCCCAGAGGCCACTGTGTGCATTAAAGTCCCCGCACCATATTTCTCTCCTATTTCCTTGTCAATTTACAATCTTCTCTAAGGTTCCTAGTCCAAGTTAACTATTATAATGTTCTCATCTGTTTTACAAATTTCTGTAACAACACATTCCATTTCTGAAGCCGTTTTTATCCTTCTAAATGCAATCCCATCCCTACTCAATGTTGCACAACCTCCACCCTGATTTTCACTTCTATCATACCTTACTGATTGATATCCAGGTAAAATAAAATCAAGGTGGGGTCGAAGCAAAGTTTCTTGTATACAAGCAACATCAGGTTTGCTTTTGGCTTCTGAAATCAACTTTTTGAATTCCTGACCATTTGCAATGAGGCTTCTAGCATTCCACTGTAAAAGATGGAATACCATTATCAGGTTAAGCAACACCCTGAGACCCTCCACCATTATTCATGCTCAGCATTCCATGTATGTCTTCAGCTCTCAAGTCTTTAATTCCTAGAAACTCCTCAGCAGCTTCCACCACTGTTTTAATTCTGTCGCTTTTCCTCTCTTGTCTTGTAGCGACATTTACAACTTTACACATGAAAGCTACAAAGCTCTTCTTCTCTACAATTAAGGTGTTCTCAACATTGCATTTGTCATTCCATGTTGGCTGTGGAGGTGCTGGCCTTTCTGGCTGGAATCTCCTCACGTTTGTTCTCTGAGGTAGGCCTTCGGCACTCATTTGCATCTCATCATCATACATGTTTTCATGATACCTCCTCTGCTCTCTTCCATTGGTGGTGACACTCTTTACTGCATCTGCATAGGTCACCTTATTCTCAATTTTATACCTCTGTACCTCTTTGGCTTGTTTCTGTATCACACATCCAGCAAATGCAGCACGATGCTCAACTCCACAGTTACAGCACTTTAGCTTAGCATCCTTGCTACATTTACCACCGTCGTGCTCCCCTCCATGTTTTGCTTCCATTTACATTGCTGTGCTGTGTGTCCCATTCTTTGGCATTTATAACACCTTAAAGGTTGTGGGATGTTCTCTCTCACCCGATAGTTAATCCATCCCATCCTCACCTCAGTTGGCAGTACTTTCTGAAACATCAATAATACTGACAAACTATTGGATTTGACACCACCTCTATTAGTTTGGAGTCTTTTGGCCTCAATCACCTTTCCGCCTTGTATCTCTCTTTTCACTTCTTCCATGGACATTTCCAATGGCACATTTGAAATCACTCCTCTCCTCTTTGCTGCCATTCCTGGTATATGGACCGTGATATCGCCACCATCCAGACTGCTCATTTACAGTTATCCTTTCCTGTTGTGTTTTATTTATTGCTGAAAGCAGGATTCTCCTATTACTCAGCAATTTCGCATACTTTATTTTTCCAATTGCTTTCTTCACCTGAACTGGTGAAAATGACCTTTATCGTGACTGAGTGGAATAACAACGCTACACTCACCCTAACCAACCACCAACCCGACGCTCTCTCCAAACGGTTCACTCGCCTTCCTTCATGGACTTCTTTCCTTCTGAAACAGCTGATACAAGTGTGTAGCACGCGCGAGCGTGCGTGTGTGTGTGTGTGTGTGTGTGTGTGTGTGTGTGTGTGTGTGAGAGAGAGGGGGGGGGGGGGGGAGGGAGAGACAGACCTCTGCTGCTTCTGGATCTTTCGACTCTACGTAGACGGACTTGAGGAGAGCCAGAAGAGGGTCGTTCTTCTGATGGAGGGACTCCGCGCTCTCTTCTAAACACACACACACACACACACACACACCATTAACAGACGTTCATCTACGCGTATCTGTGACCTCTGTCCGGGCACTCACCTCCAGCGCTGCCGGCATCGCGCGGGACCGGGGCCGCGTGTCGGACCGGGGCCGCGTGTCGGGGCGCGGCTCGCGGCTTCTCCCGGGAGATTTCTCGTTGAACCCTGTTTTCTATGTTGAAGTTTCTCCACATCCGCGCAACTCGAGCACCCATGTTTCACAACCAGCGGAGAACGGAACCATCCGTGACGAAGGCCAGTAAAAAGGTTCATAAAAGGAGAAGAGCGCAGTTTGAAAAGAAACAGCACCACCATATGGTTGGGGGTGGGGTTTCACCCTTGACACGTCATCAGTCTGTGTAAGAGCAAAGCTGTCAAGTGACACAACGTCACTTTGCAAGTGTCATTTGTGATACTTATGACTATTTTTATGTAATTTTTTTACTTATAGCTGATTGATCTTAATCCGAATTGACTGATTGTTTCGTCATTTGGTTTAGAACATTGCCATGATATTATAGTTACAGATTAATTTAGTTATCTGAGGTCATTTCAATACCACGGTGGCCCGGTGGAGCAGTGGTCCTCACGGTGGCCCCCCAGCAGAAGGTTGTGGGTGGAGCCCCGGCTGCAGCACGGGGTCTTTCTGGGTGAGTCTCCATGTTCTCCCTGTTCCTGCTGGGTTCTCTCTGGTACTCCAGCTTCCTCCACAGTCCAAAGACATCAAGAGGGGACCAGGTTAATCCAGACTCTAAATTGACGTGTTTTTTGATGTGTTGGCCCTGCCATGGACTGGTGACCTGTCCAGGGGGAAGGCTGCTGGGATAGGCTCCACCCCCACCACCCTGAACAGGAGAAGAGGGGGAACATGGAGGGATGGATGGATGGATGAAGGGATGGATGATGAATGGATGGATGATGGCTGGGTGGATGGAGGGATGGATGGATGAATAGAGGGATGATGGATGGATGGATGAATAGAGGGATGATGGATGGAGGGATGATGGATGAATAGAGGGATGATGGAGGGATGGATGGATGGATGAATAGAGGGATGATGGAGGGATGGATGGATGAATAGAGGGATGAATAGAGGGATGATGAATAGAGGGATAATGGATGTATGAATAGAGGCACGATGGATGGATGGATGAATAGAGGGATGATGGATGGATGGATGGATATCAATACCAATAGCCTAACAAGCAACAGCCAGGATATGACTCTTGAAATACTGGAAAAAGTACAAGAAAACGTGATTTTTTTTTTTAATGAAGGCCATCATCATATTTCCTGAGCGATGCATCAAGATTGTTGTATGCATGGGGAATGGCCATGAACAAATTTCTCACTCTGTAAGCCAATAAAGTTCATCCTGAATCCTGAAGATGAAATTTCACAATGGCGTAGCTCTGAGAACTCGAGGATCCAGATGTAACCCACTCCTCCAAAACGTTTGTACAAAATTTGTTGGGAACTTGTTGTGTACTTCTGCAAAGATGAAGACAAAAATACTGTTTCTGCTGCTTCAGATGAAGAAAATGGGAAGATTGTTGTTCGTTTTCGAAGTCGTATTTCCTCAAGCATGTTGAATAAATTCCTCAAACGTGAGCCGGTAGGCGGCAGCGTTTCTTCTTCCACCACATTTAAGAGGCCTCAACATCTACATGAAGGAGGTTCAGGTTTGATCACCACTGATTTCAACACATTTATTTGTCACTTATTAAGATGATGAAGTTACTCCATCACTTCCATCCTTTAGTGCTAATGCAGCAAGATGAGCCAGTCAAAACAGATTAGTCAGGTTATCTTGTTGTAGCAGAGAACACATCTGCAGCACATCTGGTACAGATTATCTGCTCAATGAGAACAAAACCAGCCACAGCATTTTTGTGGAGACAAGAATGGAAGCATCAGTTCTCCACCAGGACTGTCAACAGGGGCGGAGCCAGACATTTTTCATTGGCGTGGCCAGGGTGAGACCATCACTCACATAGGGGTGGCAATAAGTAGATACCTAAAATGTCTCGATGACTTTTACAGGTGCAGGTACTCTCCACCGCAGCCGCGATCTCTTTTCTCCTGCGGCGCTCCCGCCTGCTCTCTGCTCCTACCGATTTGTGTCCTACAGCTAAATGTGTCCGTGCGGAAACGGCAGTTAGGTGGAACCAGTATTCCGCGTGAGAGTGGCGTTTAGACAAATTATTCCTCGGATTCATGAGAGCATCATTTTCAGGTCGAAAAAGCCAGATTCCCAGCAAAATCACACACCTGAGATTGAGATGCGTCACAAATAGAATATAAGCATTCTCCTGCAGCTTTAATTAGAATGATTTCTTTGGTTCTAGATAGATACATCGATAGATAGAACTTTATTGATCCCACAACGGGGAAATTTGTGTGCAGGGTTGCAGGGTTTTCTATTTCTTTGCTGTTGACAAGGCAAACTCGTCTTCCTTTTCTTGTAAGTGAAGACACACAAAAAATGACCAAAGCAGGTATTTTATTTACAAATGGTAAAAAAAAGACCATAAAAATATATCTTGTTTTCACATATATACATTTAAATGTATTACCAACTACTGGATGTAGACCAGACAAACCTCAAGTATAGATGTGACAACTCCATCATAGCGGCAGGATGTCAGAACATTAGTGAACAACATTCAATGTTGTCAAGATCAGGCCTTGTGAATTCAGAATGTCTGAACATCAGAAACAGCTAACTTACCACCTGGTAGAGTAACATGAAGATTAACGTGAACACACAGGTGTGCAAACACAAGACATGTTTCACTGAAGAGCCGTGGCAACAATCCTTGTGGCTTTTTGACTTTTTCACAGACGTGTATCATAATAAAGTGAAACAATCCACATTTTCCAGATAACGTATCAACTAGCACGAGGTCTGCAACAAAGGACTAGGACTAGGACTAAAAGTAGGACTAGGACTAGGACTCTGGCACTAGACCCAATCTTATAAGGTGACCTTCATGAGAGACTAAAACATTGGGTGGTCTGAATTGGGTTATACTCAGACCTGAAGTTCAACAGAACCTCCTAACCTTTATCTCAGTTCAGAACTAACATATTAGTTTTAAGTATTAGGACCACTGTTGGGATAATTAAACTTTAATTTTTCAAATATTTTGGGAGAGAAGTCATAATGTCATGACAAATAAGTTCAAAATTTAGTAAAAACAAAAAACAGTAATAATTTGAAGAACATAATATGAAAAAAACAACTGACTCGTAACTGAGACAGGAAAAAAACTGAGATAAGGAGTTTTGAAGAAGTTCAACAAGCATTTACATTTTAAGAATCAGACATCACAAAACATTTAGAATAATATGAGGATGAAGTAAAAGAGAAATACAAACTTTTTCTAGTTCATTCATGTCTTCATACCATGTTTTTTTAGGGTTCACATTCATAATGTTACAGGAAAACAACTTTAACTCTTCGGTGCAAGGCAAAGCACCGCAGGTAAGTTGAGTTCAGGGGTTAATTTCAGATAGTACCATGAACTTGTTGTCATATATGCTTACATATTCAATTGAGTCACGATGTAATTAAATGTGGATTCACTGGCAAACATTTAACCCTAACTATTACCCAGAACAGAACTGTGAACATGTTTATGTTATTATACTAAGTCTGAAAATCAACACACAAAAATGGAGAGTATTGACAAACTCCACAGTAAAATCCTTCAGAACAGAAAAGATGAATCTGGAAAGTTTGGTTTCTTGATGGTTCTGGTACTGATGACAAGAAGAATAAAAAGAACAGACAAGAATGTTTGTAGTTATTTCTGCAGTTTGTTCAAGTGTTCACTAGCTTGAAGGCAGCAACACTGAACCATAGTCATCATCTAGACCACCTAACCTGTCCAAGGGCACAGTCGGCCAAAAACTATCCGAGCAAATGCTGGGTGAGAGGCGGGGCTTCACTTGGACAGTTTGCCTGTCAATCACTGACACACAGTGACAGCCTACCAATCAAACCTACCACTCATGTACAGTCTAATCACTAGAAACAGCAACTGAATAGAACCCCCGCAGACACAGCAAGAACATGGCTGCCAGTTAGGACCCTACTGGCATGTGAGCCCCAACCCCATGGGGAAAGGTGGGTTAGAAAATACACTGTCACTTGTCTGAATGATTATATAAGGAGGCAAAATAGCCCAAAATGATGAAGTTTTTTGCCTGGCATCTCTCGCCTTGATGATGAAACCTGGGGTTTTTTGTTACCCAACAGTGACCCTAATGAGAGTTGGGGGTCAGACTGAGCTGACTTCAACATTGTGTGTGAGAGCAGGAGGAGTAAAGGAAGAGTAAGATGAAGCAGTCAATGAGGAGGATGGTGTAAAAACATCTCTGGGTGTGCAAGCTTCGAGCCCTCTGGAAGCGACTCAATAACACAGCCAGCAGCAAGAAGAAGGTGGCTGTGTTCAGGAGGAGGAATAGTCTTATGTAGGAGGAGGTACTGGAAAGACCCTCACTCCCTGCCGTAGCCACCATATGAACCTCCTTGTATTTGCGGCCCTTCACAAAGGCCCCCTTCCGGTTTTTATGGCCATCGGCATAATCCATAAAAGCATGGGAGTCTGCGTCTCCCTCCTCTGGATTGTCGTCATATACTCGCTTCGAGGTCCTCTGTCTAGCCTTCTTTTCTCTCAACTCAATCTGTGCAAAAATGTCAGGCAGACTCTCAGAGAGTTTTTCCCCGAGGTTCAATTTTTTTCCCATTTTCCCCTTGCCGTGTTTCTTGGACATGGCAAACATCTTTTCAATGACTTCCTCTGTCTTCTTTTTATCAGAGAATTGAAGGAGGCGCTCCGCAGTCTTACGGAAGCTGGCCGTGTTGAGAACCCTTCCCAGGATGTGTCTCTCCATCTGCTGGAAGACAGGCTTGACATGCTGAAGGTTGTCCTCCACCACATTGATGTATTCCTCTACTTCCTCCGGAGACCTGTCTGCCATAGCCACTTCCTTCTCAAATACAATCTTTTTCTGGTCCAGCAGTACCATGGCGAACAAAGGCTTGCTGGGGACTTCTCCGGTCAGCAGGTAGATGGTGTAAGTGTGGTCTTTGGTGGCCAGATAAATATCAACTCTCTGGTCATCACCACGCAGGCTGAAGCTCTCTATGTTCACACCAGGTCCAAAGAAGATGTAGGCCATCCGGGTGTAAGGGTATCTCAGAGGAACTGTGACATTCACATAGTTTGAGCCATTATACGGGTAACCTCGAGGGTAATTCCAGTAACCTAGCATCCCTCTGTTACTGGAACCAGTGTCATCCATCCAGAACATATTATACCTGTCCTCACCATGTGACACAAATGCACCATGAACACCATCTACTTTGGAATCCTGGAAAGGTAGCTCTGTGTTGTGGAAGAAGGCACTCATGGCCCTTGTTGGGCTGTCTTGATCCAGGTGGATGTGGTCCACAAGCAGCAAGAGTTGCGGGTGAAGGAGTATCAGGTTTCTCTGAAAGTTTCGGATTTTCAGCTCTGGGTTGTAGGCAGAACGTCCCTCCCCACGTATGAAGACCATCCCCTGTCTCTCCATGGCAGCTTCTACTCTTCCCTGAGCATCAGCAGCAAGCCCAACCTTGTATTTCAGCCACTTGGAATCACAGGCTTCAGTTACCTGGCCAGCCCACGGCTTAAAGCAACTCCCTGAGAGGGTGGAGCCAAACAACACCCCGTTGTTCAACAATGTGTATTTTGGTCCATATAGTGCCTCAGTGATGAATGGGACACCATTTGGTGCAAAAGTGAAAGTGTTCTGATCAGGGTGCTCGTGGCCAGCATTGAAGTTCCTCCACCCTCTGATCCATTCTTTGTACTTGTTCTTGTGAACGATGTCAAATATGGCGCGTCCTCCCAGCTTGCCTGACTTGAAGGAGATAAAGGAGCGGTTTGTGTCCGCAGGTAAAGCACTGCCATAGGTCACCACGCCCCAGTCCTCAAAGTAATGGAGTTGGGCTGTTCCAAAATCTGGAGGAGGTTTAGGATTAAGGCCTGGGTCAAACCTGCAAAAAACCCAAAAAGAGTGGTCAGATGCAGTTTAAATATATTTCACAGGCTGTACAGCACTCAAGTCATTCTTTATGCCATCACCAAAATTACCTTTTGACAGCTATACAATTATAAACATGTACCACCAGTCTGGTCCGCTTACAATAGATCAGCCATAACAGTAAAACATATTAGGGTTGTATTTGACGTACAGATAAATACAGAACAGATGGGTTAGGGTTATGTCAGACAATGACAAAAAAACAGATATCTATATGGGATATTATAAATTATAATCATGCAGCCAATTATAGTATATTATGGATCAAATGGATGCATTTTAATCCATTATGGATCAAAACTGCAGTTTTTACGAATGTCAACCAGACTGGGCCATTTTCACAATACAGGATTTTCTTATACACAGGCCATCCATCCATCTGTCCATTTTCTTCTACTTATCCTGTTCAGGGTCGTGGGGGGGTGGAGCCTATCCCAGCAGCCTTCAGGTGAGAGGCGGGGTTCACCCTGTCCATGGCAGGGCCAACACATATAGACAGACAACCATTGGCTCTCCCAGCCACGCCTTCGGTCAATTTAGAGTCTGGATTAACCTGGTCCCCTCTTGATGTCTTTGGACTGTGGAGGAAGCTGGAGTACCAGAGAGAACCCAGCAGGAACAGGGAGAACATGGAGACTCACACAGAAAGACCCCGTGCTGCAGCCAGGGCTCCACCCACAACTTTCTTGCTGGGGGGCCACAGTGTTGACCACTGCTCCACCCTGCTGCCCTAAATTAGACAATAATACTATTATTTTAACACAGGTGATCAACTGTTTTTGCTGCCAGCGTCTTCCTGGATAACCGCAAACTAACCAACAAAACAAACTATAACTGTTCCAGTTTGTTTCTCATTCACAGTAACACTAAGCACGACTAGCTGGCACATTCAGCGAACCAACATGCTCATCCATGGTAGTGTAGAAGCGAAGCATTCTATGTTTTTATCTCAAACCAGTTTATAGTCTGAGACCCTGGTAACTCACCCAAGGTGAAAACCAAAATGACAAGACGTTTTCTATCAGAACTGACAGACTGTGTAATGTCCTGCTTAAGAGATCAGGGGCCGGATTCACAATTCCACCCCCTGCCACTCTTAACAAGATAAGAGGTAGAAAATGAATGGATGGATGGATGGATGGATGGATCATGTTTTTGAATTGTTTTATTGATTTTTATTTTAATTCATTTAACCCTAACCCTACACAAGAGTCAAAAGAAGACTCCATCCAAATGACTAAATATTTGTTGAGGACAGAAACTTTGAGTACAACTCTGTAACAGGCTGTTTGTCTGTGTTCACTAAAAGTAGACAACATGGACAGGTACATAATTTTTATCTGTTTGTCTTCCATCTTCCATTTATGTCTGTCTTCCTGCAACAAGTGAACCTCCAATGACATTTCAGAGCGAGACTTCTGTTACATATTAGCCACACATAACATTGTGACTGGTTATGGCATTCTCAACAAATGTTTAACAGATCTGAAGAATTTTTGTTCCAATTATTCATTTAGCTCCAAACGGAATGGAAAATAGCAGTCATCTTAAGAAAGGGTTGAATTATTGTCTAAATGATCGGTTACTGCTTATTATAGTCTGACTTTTCAGGATTAATTTTTTAATTTTCAACCAAGTCAACATAAACATATAATATACTGTAGGTCAACTGGATTTCAAATTCATAGTTTATAAAAAAGGTACGAAACAAGGCCATGAGCAACTGCTCTCACACACTCACCAGATGAACTCAGTGTGGAGAGTACACCATCGCTGGCCTTTGCCAGCCTGCCCTGGCCCGTCCCTCACTCTGTTCTGATGAATCAGACCAGCCAGCCAGTTTCCGCTGCCATTACGCAACACATAGCGGTCCAAGAAGACCAGCTGGCTCTCTGGTCCATAAAACCAGTTGTAGTTGGAATCTGCAATGGCAACAGTCCGCTGAAATCCTGGTGAGACAGTTCAAACACAGAAATTCCAATTTCACTTATTATCATCTGGGATGAGAGGATGGAGTGAGCTAAACAAATGCAGATTCACAGCACTGAAGCTCCCACCAGACACACGTGGCAAGCTGAGAAACAGAAAACTGGCCAATGTAGCTCCACTACTAAGCTATGTTTTTTCAATTTCGATTTTACAATGAAGCAAATGCATTTCAAGTTAGAATTCTTTTAATGATCACGATAACTGTCAGTCAAACAGAGGGAAAAGTGGTTCGTTCAGTAAACAAAATAAAACCCATAAAAGCCTTCAGTAACACAGAATTGTAACTGTATGTATGTCTACTCATGTATATTCTGTATATGTGCCTGTGCTCACGTGTTCAAAACACATGCTCAAATTAGATATTTTTAGACACATCTGCAGGATATGTCCCTCTATGGACATTTCTGCCCAAGCAAATACTAATGCATATCATTAGGGTTTAATCAATATCGATACCAGTACCAACACTCGTTATTGATACTGATTGTCTTCGTCGTCGTCCCCCTCCTCTTATCCAGTTGGTCCGGGTCGTGTGGGCAGCAGCCTCAGCAAGGAAGCCCAGACTGTCCTCTCCCAGCCACGTCCACCAGCTCTTCAGGGGGAATCCCGAGGCGTTCCCTGGCCAGCCGAGAGATATAATCCCTTCAGCGTGGACTGGGTCGGCCCCAAGGCCTCCTCCTGGTCGGACATGCCTGGAACACCTCCTGAGGGAGGCGTCCTCACCAGATGCCTGAACCACCTCCACTGACTCCTCTACATGGAGGAGCAGCAGCTCTACTCTGAGTCCCTCCTGAAGGACTGAGCTTCTCACCCTGTCTCTAAGGGAGAGCCCAGCCTCTCTGAGGAGGAAACTCATTTCAGCCGCTTGTATTCGCAATATTGTTCTTTCGGTCATTACCCAAAGCTCATGACCACAGGTGAGGGTTGGAACGTAGATTGACTGGTAAATCAAGAGCCTCACCTTCTAGCTCAGCTCCCTCTTCACCACAATGGACTGGTTTAGCACCCGCATCACTGCGGATGCCGCTCCAATCTGCCTGTCAATCTCCCGCTCCATCCTACCCTCACTCGTGACCAACCTCAGACTTGGAGGTGCCGATTCTCATCCCAGCAACTTCACATTAGGCTGCGAACTGTCCCAGCAAGAGCTGGAGGTCGTGACCTGATGGAGCTAAGAGGACCACATCATCCTCAAAAAGCAGAGACGACATCCTCCCGCCACCAAATGATCGATACTGCCCTGGTTTCGCGGTGGTAAATCGGGATCTCTGTATTAATGGACTTGTAGAGGCTACTGTTCGGTTCACATTCCCTTAAGGACGAGCAATATTTACAATTAGAGACATAACGATAACTTATATTTGCAGAGTTAATAACTACAAGCTTCACATGCATACTCACCATGAATTGCTGTTGTCGAAGCAGTGTTGGAGTTTAAGCTGGAAAGTTGCACTGAGGAGGATGCAGCATCTGCGTTTGCCACTTGGTTTAATAAGCAGTCAAAAACGCTGCTCTCCTTCAGCTTTATTGCATGAGTTTCTAAATGCTTCATTAAGTTGCTGGTGTTTCCCCCAGCTGGACGCAACTACTTTGAGACAAATATTGCATTAAGCCGAGTTTTCAGTCTTTGTTGTAAAGTGAGCCCACACCTTTGACAGTTTAGCCCCCAAGACTGACATCATGACCAGAGGAAAGCAGGCACTACGTCATAACCTGCTGTCGAGCAGCAGTGTCATGATTACGTGACAGTTAGCAGCTTCAAAAATACAGATAGCAGTATCGTTTGTCCTCAATTGTAGCAGTACTCCTGTGCCAACCCAAAATAGGAACTGGGACCAAAAAAATACCAGTTCTCATTATTATTATCATTATTATTAGAGGATTAGGAGGGCAGGCTGGACTGATCTTTCTCAATTGAATTTGTCAAGTCAGTTTTATTTGTGCGGCACCAAATCCCAACCAAAGTTCTCTCCTGACTCTTTCCAAGTAGAGCAGGTCCAGCACCTCCCTCCTTCAATGAACCTCCACCCAACAATTCTCCATCAGCAGCACATCCTGCAACAGCAGCCACCAGAACCTTCCTTTACCAGCAGGAAGGTGGAGCAGATCCAGGATCAGTGGGGACGGAGAGAGAGCAGGAGAGCAGGACAGAGACAAAAACAGATACACTCTAGGGAAGACAACTCCACCACCTGGGAGGAAGCTCTCAGAAAGGGTCTCAGAAATATCAAGGATCTGCACCAGTACCAATGATGACCATGAATTTGACAGGGAAGTAACAAACATCCACAAACTCAACCATGACATACACTGGCACAACCCTTTCTACATCTGAAGAAAGCCACACAACTCAGAAAAAGAGCAAACAAAAACAACTACAGGTAAAAATCTAGAAAGCATTTAAATATACAAATAATAACTTAGAAGGACTTGGAACACAATACACAATACGTACACTTGGGCATTAAATCAAGGGTAAACAATAGCAGAAGCCAGTATGCAAACTTCAACATCGAGAACTCTTTATAAGGCTTTCCAATTAATATTAATCTTTATTTGAAAGATCCGCCATTGATTCATAACATCCTTCGATTAATCGTTTAATATCTGCTATTTCCTGTGACTTCTGCTTCAATTTACAAGACCAAGCAACCAGATCTGCCCACATGAGAGACAAGTTAACCAGAACATGAGTGAAGCTGCGGCACTGAAAACAGTGTGACTCAGAACAAGGGTGGAGGAGAAGCCATGTATCATATACATGGATAAAATTTTGATAGTCTTGAATGGCTAACGTTTGAAATCTGTGAGGAAAAGTCATCATAAGCTGTTTATAAAGAGCACCAGGCTGAAGTACAGAGATCCTTGAGGACTGGATGGAGAACAAGAAAACTGTTTTCGACTGGAGTGATTTCAATATCGACTTGTTCAGCCCTAATAAACACACATTTACAGATGAATTCTTCAATACAATGTACAGTTTAAGCCTGTTTGCAAAAAGTACCAGACCCAGCATGGTGGCAGACCATTTGCCACTCTGATAATAGACATTGAAAATAGCACAATAAATGGATTATCATCCCAGTGTCTACATCATGGAATTGATGCAATTAGAGCAATTTTTTTCAGATTACAGCAGCAAACCTCAGTATACGAATTGTTCATTGAATACAAAGGAATTAAAATGTCCACAACAACAAAAATACACTTAACACTTAGACATTATAGATACCAAAAATATATATTTTATGTGTTTATATTTACATTTTATATGTGTAAGTATTTCCTGTACCAGGGATAATTTAATACAAATACTGAAAGATACCACAAAAAATAATAAATACATACAAATTAAACAAAAACTAAAAATATTTTTTTGACAAAAACAACTTATCATTAAATTCATATGAAACCAAAACAATTTGGTAACTATTGAATGAACACACAGTTACAGGTACTTGTGTCATGGTTCCATTTCCGGTGCTTTTATTTTGTCTGCCTGGTCTCCTGTTTTGTTCTTTGTGTGCTAACTTTTCTTTTGCCTTCTGTTCACTACCCTCCCCCGATGCCGTTTAGGAGTTATTGGCTTCACCTGCGTCCCTCGTCACTGCAAGCATTTTAAGCCCTCCAGTGACACTCCTCGATGCCAGAGTATACGTTTTACCCACGCGGTACCTACTTGGCTCCCACGTCGTGTTATGCTAATATTCAAAGATCTCCGAACTCACTTCAGTGGCTTTTGTGTAACCTTTGTCTCTCCGCTCTTGTTTTCCAGTGCCTCCCCGAGCCCTCACTGCCCTGCACGTCCTCATCCTCCTGTGTTGCTTTTTTCGTTTGAACCCCTTTTTGAATACACGTCGCACTTTGTAAATAAAACCTTTGTTACCCCGACTGTTTCCACTCCTGGGTCCGTCTACTCTGCACGTCACAGAATACTCTGGCCATCATGGACCCAGCAGATTCAGACCCATTTTGAGCTGCCATTGGCAGACAGGGACTTCGTCTCGTACAACATGAGGAAACTATGAGAGGAATCATGGAGACTCTGCAGGCCATCAGCACCTAGGTCACCACTCTTTCAGAACAGCTCCAACCACCGGACGGCAGCCCATCCGCCTCACAGCCCCCAGTGAGTTCCTCCTCCTTCTCCACGATTCAGCCCTCACCCTCCCCCGACCAGCACCGAGAGCCCTTTGTCCCTTCCCCTGAACCCTTTTCTGGAGAAGTTGGGAGGGCTCACTGCTTCATCTTCCGCTGTTCTCTGGTTTTCGAGCAGCAGCCCTTTAGTTACCCCTCCGGCAGAGCCAAAGTCGCGTACACCGTCAACCTGCTGAGGGGTAGGGCTGCTCAGTGGGCTACGGCCCTGTGGGAACAGGGGTCCCCTATTCTGTCCTCCTAAGCCCAGTTTTCCCGCGAGCTATGCCGAATCTTTGATCACCCCCTGCAAGATCAGGAGGCTGCCAAACACCTGTTTACCCTAGCGCAGGGTTCTAGATCAGTGGCAGATTTTTCCATTGATTTTCGTATCGTTGCTTCTGAGAGCGGGTGGGGGGAGCACGAGCTTAAAGGGATGTTTCTCCGTAGCCTGAATAGCGAGTTGAAGGACGAGCTAGCCTCCCGGGATGAGCCCAATTTCCTCGAGTCCCTAATCACCCTCGCCATCCACATTGATAATCGACTCAGGGAGAGGCGGCGAGAGAGAGCTCAGGTACCACCTCCCTGCAGTCCTTCCTATCCGCGTTCTCCATCTCTGACTTCGCCGACGGCCAGCTCAGCCCCTGAGGAGTCCATGCAGCTAGGCAGGTCTCGTCTCCATCCCAGCGAGAGACAGCGCTGTTTTAACCTCCGGCTGTGCATCTATTGTGGTAGGGCGGGCCACTTCCTAGCCTCCTGTCCGCAGACGCCAAAAGGGGGGACTCACCAGTGAAAGAGGGCGCACTGGTGAGTCAAACTTCCTCTGCTCCCAGCTCTCCTGCCCATGTTTCCGTCCCCGCCCACCTTCTTTGGGGGAGAGACTCGCTACCGGTAAGGGCATTAATTGACTCTGGTGCGGATGAGAACTTCATCCAGGATGACTTGGCGGATCAACTCAGCCTCCCCCTTGAACCCTTACCCTCTCCCAAGAATGTCACCGCACTGGACGGCAGGCTTATAGCCCAGATCCGCCATCATACAGCCCCTGTAACTCTCTTGGTCTCTGGCAATCATAGAGAGTCTGCGGTTCTTCGTCATTCCGTCTCCCCATGCCCATCTGGTGTTAGGTCTTCCCTGGCTACAGCTCCACAACCCGCACATTGATTGGAGAACCACTACCATCACAAACTAGAGCCCTCATTGCCATTCTCATTGTCTGCGTTCTTCCAACCCCATCTCCCCTCGATCTCCGTCTTCACCTCCAGAGCCCCCCGACCTCTCCTCGGTGCCCCCCGAATACCATGACTTAGCTCCTGTGTTCCGCAAGGATCTAGCTCTCTCCCTGCCCCCACACCGCCCCTACGACTGCGCCATAGACCTCCTCCCAGGGGCCCCTTTCCCGTCTGGCCGGCTTTACAACCTGTCGCGCCCGGAGAAGGAAGCGATGGAGGCATACATCCAGGACTCACTGGCCTCGGGACTCATCCGCCCCTCGTCCTCGCCCTTGGGAGCCGGCTTTTTCTTTGTGAAAAAGAAGGATTCTTCCCTCCATCCCTGCATTGATTTCCGTGGCCTCAACGATATCACAGTCAAAAATAAATACCCCCTTCCCCTCATCGACCTGGAACCCCTCTGCTCTGCTTCCATATTCACAAAACTCGACCTGCGCAACACCTACCACCTCATCCGGATCAAGGTGGGGGATGAGTGGAAGACAGCATTCAACACCCCATTGGGCCACTTTGAATACCAGGTAATGCCTTTCAGTCTCAATAACGCCCCTGCAGTTTTTCAAGCCCTCATTACTGATGTATTACGAGACATGATTGACCGCTTTGTGTTTGTTTATTTGGATGACATTTTGTTTTTTTTCCCGCACCCCTGAGGAGCATAGGCTCGTTCTACAACACCTACTAGAGAACAAACTCTATGTAAAACCTGAGAAGTGTGAGTTCCATGCCACCTACATTAGCTTCCTGGGCTTCATTGTGGCCAAGGGGCAGCTGCAGCCCGACCCGGCCAAGATCCAGGCGGTGGTCGACTGGCCTACCCCCACCACCCGGAGGGAGCTCCAACGGTTCGTTGGATTCACCAACTTCTATCGGAGGTTCATCCGGGACTTTTGTAAGGTGGCGGCTCCCTTGACCAAACTCACATCTCCCAGTTCTCCCTTTCAGTGGTCCCCTCTGGCGGACCGTGTATTCGTTCAGCTCGAAAAACTATTTACCTCTGCACCCGTCCTCCGGCACCCTGATACCTCTCGGCAGTTTGTGGTGGAGGTTGACGCCTCTGACTCGGGAGCCGGCGCAGTGCTGTCCCAACGAGACACCCTTACGGACAAACTTCACCCCTGTGCCTTCTTCTCCCGCCGTCTCTCACCGGCTGAGAGGAATTACGACGTGGGCAACCGTGAATTGCTGGCGGTGGTTTGGGCTCTCCAGGAATGGAGGCACTGGCTAGAGGGCCCCACCGTTCCTTTTTTGATTTGGACTGACCACAAGAACCTGGCTTATTTACGTTCGTCTAAAAGACTCAATTCCCGACAGGCCTGGTGCACTTTATTCCTAAGCCGTTTTAACTTCACCCTCTCGTATCGCCCCGTCTCCCGCAACGTAAAGCCAGACGCCCTTTCTCGACTCCACTCTCCTCCCTCAGACTTGGAGAGTCCGCACCTTATCCTCCCCCTCCCCCCACCTGCGTCGTGGGCATGGCATCCTGGGAGATCGAGTCTGCCGTGTGGGAGGTGCAGGCTAAACAGCCAGGCCCCAGTAATGAACCTCCTAACCGGAGGTTTGTCCCCGACTCGGTGTCCCCGACTCGGTACACTCCAAGGTTCTCCAGTGGGCCCACTCCTCCAAGCTCACTTGCGAGAGTAGCATCTCACTCTCTTTCAAATTATAACTTAATCTTTGTATTTTTACACCGGGGCCCATTTTCTCTTCGATTCTAAAATATTACAATGGCTAGAATCCATGAATCAAGACTCCAACACTTTCAGTGAACTATTTAAGGCAATACCTATTGTGAGTTTATCTTTTGTCCTAGTTGTTTAGAACCAACAAATAAATAGTGCCCAAGCACAATAACACTTATCCCCATTGCCAAAGGCATTAATATTTGCTTCAGTTTCACACACATACACACTCACACACACTTACAATACTGTTGAGTGTTAATTCCTACTCCAATGACTGCTTGCTTTATGTCAACACACACTTGGGGGACAGTGATCATTTGGGTGGCTGAGGGCCAGTGTGGGATAATCTGGCCTTGTCGTCCTGTGCACTAGTGGGAGAAAGCTGCTATTGTGGCTCTCCAGTTGATGTAATTAGAGGTGCTTTCTGAGAGAAGCAGTACTGGCTCAACCACAATACACAAACTGTTAGCGAAGGGTTGTGAAATGTCAGTGTCTGACCTAGAGGCCTCTCCTGCAAGGCTGGCCTCCCCCTGACCTTCTAACATCCTGCTCTGCAAGGCAGGATGTGATAATGACAAAAGAATCAGTGCGAGGAGACTCGCGTTCAACTCACCCACTGTTGAGCACCTATGTTTCCTGGGATGGGCACATGAGAAACCCAGATTGTGTCCCCACCAAATTTTATCACATTGTACTTCAGTTTTACATTGAGACAGGCTAAATATTAAAATAACAACAAAAAAACATAATGTGTACGACCTCTTATTGTTCAGCATTAATCATCAGTCCCTCCAGAAAAATGCAATAATGTGATCATATTCAACAGATAATCAGCCAAAGTCAAGCCCAATCACAAATCTCACTCTAGGATACACTATTTTTTGATTGGCAAGGATCTAGTTGAGAGCATCTATGACTGTACGATAGGACCCATAGCACTAATTGATCATGCTGCTGTGCAGCTAGATTTAGTAATTAAATCAGACAGGGCAAGGAAAAATAAGTGGAGGCTTACTGTATCACTACTACAGGATCCAGAATTTAATAGTTTATTAGAAAATAAACTTGACAATTTCTTTCTAGGGGTGACACGGTGGTGCAGTGGTCAGCACTGTCCCCTCAAAGCAAGAATATTCCAGATTCACGTCCCGGCTTGGGCACGGGATCTTTCTGTGTGAGTCTGCATGTTCTCCCTGTGCCTGCGTGGGTTCTCTCTGGTACTCCAGCTTCTTCCCACAGTCCAAATTCATGATTTGGGGACTAGGCTGATTGGATTCTCTAAACTGACCGTAGGTGTGAATGTGAGTGTGAATGGTTGTTTGTCTTTATGTGTTGGCCCTGCGATGGACTGGCGACCTGTCCAGGGTGAACCCCGCCTCTCACCTGGAAGCCGCTGGGATAGGCTCTACCCCCCGCTACCCTTAACAGGATAAGCAGAAGAAAATGGATGGATGGATGGATGGATGGAATGTCTTTCTGGAGAACACTGGGTCAACAGATGAGTTTGGAACTGTCTGGGAAGCCTCTAAGGCTTACAAAAGGGAGAAAGTTATTGCCTATTCAAGCAGGAAAAAAGATAGCGAATACAATGATTAAAGGATCTTGAATATCAGCTTAAAGAAATCACTAACTGAGAAACACTCTGACCTGTTGCTGAAAAAAGTATGTGACTTGAAATTTCAAATGAATTATACAACAAAAAAGCTGAGTATGCCCTATTTAGGTTGACAAGTAATTTTTATGAGAGTGGAGAAAAATCAGGGAAACTTTTGGCAAGACAATTACACCAAAAGGACCAGTTATGCCATACCAGCTGTTAAAAATGAGAAAGGTGAATTGGTGACACAAACAGGGGATATTAATAAAGTATTTGCAAATTTTTATGAACAACTCTATAAATCAGAGATCAATCTGGATTTGGGTAACTACGAGACTTTTTTTCTCAAATATAAACTTGCCAGAAATGTAAGGTGATCAGAAAGACTTTTTAGACAGACCCACAACAGTAGAGGAGGTTAAAAAAAAAGCCATTTCATCAATGAGGGTTGGAAAGTCACCTGGTCCAGATGGCTTTCCCTCAGAATATTATAAGAAGTATATGTTGACAAATTGGCTCTTATCCTAAAAACAATGTATGATTCATCATTCTCATTGGGAAAACTACCAGAAATATTTTATGAAGCTCTGATCTCTTTTATTGTTAAAAAAAAATAAAGATCCCACTGATCCAGGAATTTTTAGACCTATCAGTTTGATCAATGTGGATTGTAAAATTCTGACAACCACACTCGGTTCAGGTGGGATTCATTAAAGGAAGATCATCTTCAGATAATGTTAGACGCCTGCTACACCTCATTAAGCTTAATCGGGTGAAAGCAGATGCCCAAAAGGCATTTGACAGAGTGGAGTGGGGCTTTTTGCGACACACACTTAGGACATTTGGGTTTGGGGAAGGTTTTATCAAATGGGTGAATATAAATTAGTCTGAACCCAGAGTGACAGTGATAAAGAATGGACTGATCTCGCCCTTCTTTGGCCTAACACTTGGGGCCAAACAAGGACACTTACTTTTTATGTTGTTCCTTGAGCTGCAATTAGGACAGATACTGATATTAAATGGGTGTCACAAGGGGGGGGGGGGGCACAAACTGTTTCTGTACGCAGATGACATTTTATTACTTATCAAACATTCTATAGTGTCCATCCCTAATGTCTTATCAAAAATTGAATCGTTTTCAAAATTATCTGGCTATAAAATAAATTGGCAAAAATCCGAAGGTATGCCAATATCAAGAGGGTTCAGGCTATCAGTAATCTCTAAATTCCAATTTAAGGTTATCCCATATGGAGTCAAGCCCGAATTGGGTTAAGATCGTGAAGGAACTTGCCACTCCATTTAATATTGTGGAATTATTATCACAAAAGAAAACAGACAGACAGACAGAAAAAGAAAACCTCGATGGGCATGGGCAAGAGCACATAAAATCTTGGGGATTTCACAGTATAAACAAGGTTATTCTATATGGAATAACCCTTCAATATGTACAGGGAAAAAGACATGCACTTGGGGTATATGGTTGGCAAAAGTGATACGTGTTGTCTATGACCTCTACAAGGACCAGTCATTTCAGGACCTTAAAGAACAATATGATCCAACAGACAAAGGGGATTTCTGGAAGTATTTACTGTTGAGGAGCAGTGTGAGTTCTACTTTTGGATTAGAATGGGCAGAGGAAGGAGAAAATAAGGTTCAACAATTCTTCAATTGTCGTCATACTCTGCACTCAGCCTCACTGTTTCATAGGAAAATGTCAAATATTCAAACAACAATATGTGAAAGCTTTAGATTAATATGGCACAAGGATTTCGGTGGTGAGATTAGTGAAGACGTATGGCAGGATGAGATCTCAAATGTAGGTTTGACTACAAGGGATGCAAGAAGTAAGTTCATCCACTGAGATGGTACATAGATGTTATTTTATACCACTGAAACTGTTTAAAATGGGATTAACTCAGGACAGTAAATGCTGGAAATGTCATAAGGAGTTGGGCACATTCCTTCATGCAGAATGGGGCTGTCCTATGGTACTGCCCTTCTGGAAGATGGTGCTGAAAAACCTTGAAGGATGGCTTAAACGACCTTTACCAGAATCCCCACATTTAGGCCTGTTAATGGATAAGGCTCTAATGCCACCAGGCCTTACCAAAGCAGAGCTCTGGGTGACAGTAGCTGGTTTTATTGTTGTGGCTCGGCTCACACTACACAAGTGGAAGAGCCCACATAAACCAGTGCTTGTGGAGTGGTTAAAGCTCATGACAGAGACTGCTGCCTTTGAAAAGATGATTACTCAGGTTAATAATGTTCCACGTAAAATGAGTCAGCATTGGGAAGTCTTTGTGGTCTACATGTGGTCTCTCTGTGTTTCCACAGATCCACCAGACCGATCCCCAACCGCCGCCTGCATCGCCCCCCCCCCCCTTATTCCCTACTGTTACACCGGCCTGCGCTCCCCTTCCATGAACCAGTCTGCCATCCAGTCCCCCATCAAGCTGGCTTGCTCTCCCTGCCTCCCCTACCAGAAGCTTCCTTCTTCAGCTGTTATTAATATTTCCGTGTTTCCCACATTTTGTATTGTAAACTGTTTTCTTGTCTGTACCAACATCTACTACACGTCTGTCCGTCCTGGGTGAGGGATCCCTCCTCTGTTGCTCACCCTGAGGTTTCTCAGATTTTTCCCTGTTAAAAGGGTTTTCTATGGAGTTTCTCCTCAGTCGATGTGAGGGTCTAAGGGCAGAGGATGTTGTTATGATGCCATGTGAAGCCCTTTGAGACAAACTGTTTGTGAAAACGGGCTATACAAATAAAATTGCCTTGCCTTGCCTTGCCTACATAAGGGGTGTAACGCCATAGAAGGGTGTAAGGTATGGTTGGAAGGATAGTTATAGTGCATGTATTTGTATTTGTATATGCTTTGAATGTGTATGAAGCATGAGGGGTCCCAGGTGTGGGGGCTGCCTCTAAGTGTTAAGATGAATGTTTTATTTTTATCAATGTTATATTTTATTTTTATTTATCTATTTTTCAGATTTTTCTTTCTTTTTTGTGTTTTTCCCTTCGTTCTGTCTGTTTCTCCTTCTTACTTTCTTAAACAACCTGTCCAGGGTGAACCCCGCCTCTCGCCCGTAGATGCTGGGATAGGCTCCAGCCCCCCCGCGACCCTTACTAGTAAGGAATAAGCGGAAGACGACGACGACTTTCTTCAACAGGCTATTAATTCATGCAATATCTGTAACGTTTGAAATGTCTGTAAAGTTAGTTAAAACCCCCAAAAATTTGAATGACAAAAAAAGATGCCACACAAATCACTAGCCCTTTTTAGACACAGAATATGCCAAATTTGCAGCAAGGTAGAGTCGGGAATTTGCCATCTTGTCCGTGTGAAATAGAGGCATAAGATTCCTCTTTCCAAAAAAGCCGCCACTTGTGTGGGTATAAATGTGTAATGTGACGGTGCACATGAACAGTGACGTACAACATATATGTCCGAATAATATTCAGCCCTGTGACAGTCTGGCAAATTTTGAAGTGTCCCAGTCCAACCTCCATCTGCCACTGCTACTGTTGTGGTAACAGACCTGGTGGTACTTTTTTATAAGTTTTTCAACTTGCTGGTAACCTGTTTCTTCATCCAGCGACAGTCACGTCGACCAAGCTCCTCCGCGAACTTTTCATTAAACAAGCCATCCTTCACAGTCCCCGTGAGGTGATTATCCACGGCCAGTAATGTTAGCCGCTCCCTGATTTCAGCGGCTCCCCAAGGGCTTATCTTGCTGAAGTGATGATGTGTCGGAAGAATTTTGAGCCCTGGGACAGTCTAATACCCTTTTCACACTGAAAAACACATGTCAACACTGGTTTTTGGACCCGCGTTTGCTCGGCATCAGGGCTCATTCAAGCTTCCAAAGACCCGGGTCTGAACTCCCGCTGTGAGGCTGCGTGCCTGTGTTTTTTTCTCTCGTACGTCATCGCGCTGACACGGTCAGCTGACATTTCACGTAAACGTGAGCCGGAACACCGAGAGGTAAACAAACGACAACATGGACGTCGTCGATGTCGTTGCCTGCATTGCAATGTTGTCTCTTTTGCAAAGCATTCAAACTTGGTGCAGATGGAAAATGTCTGAGCGCCACTGCAGCGAAAGAGGATGGAGTTTTTGGCTCGACTGGAATGGAGCAGAAGAAGCTACAGGTGAAGCCTGACAGGCGGCACAGAGACACAATCAGGATGCGACAGGAAGGTCGCGTGAAACCTGAGACAACGCGGGTTGCCTTTTCCCCACCTCAGGCGAGCCAAGAAGAGCCGAGCCAAGCCACTAAACACCCGGGTTGCTTGGCGAGTAGGTCGACGCGGGTCAAAATGCAGAGTCGACCCTTTCAGAGTGCACAAAAACCTGCGTTGACCTGAGTTTTTGATGCAGTGTGAAAGGGGCTATATTGTCAGTTATAGCGTGTTTATAGCATGTGAAAATTCACTGTTAGCTTATCAATCACACTGTGGTCTGTAAACATGATAGCACGTAGCACATAGAAATATTATTTTTGTTTATGAGCTAGTTGAACATCTGGTTTGATGTTTGACTTTCATAAATACATATATAATCAAAAGAGTGAGGACATTTAAGTTGATCCTCACATCTTCTCAGGACTGTTTGATGGTCAAGAATGGGTTTTAGGATCAGGGTCGGGAGTTGAGATCGTTCCTTAGTAATGAAAGTTGGCACCTTACAACGTGCTATAGTTTTGATTCGGTCAGTGCCAAAGAAATTTTATCATGTGGTAAAAGCCTTGCATAAGTAAGATGGTGTGGTGCATCTCCCATCCAGCAGGCCAGGCAAAACCCTCACACAAACTGGATCTGGCCCAGGGCCATGAAAGGGGCAGGTCTGATCTAATCTGACCAACCTCTAGCATAGATTATGCTAGCAAGGATTACCGTCAACAGACATAAAAAACTGGGTTGCACATTTTATAGTGTCTACCAGCCTCCTTGTGTAAGTCTTGTTTTTGAGGTGAGACACCCCAGTTGAGTAGTAAACTTCTGACCAACAGCCACTCTCTCATCAAGTATGGAACCGAGGTCACGTCAGTCAGTCAGTCAGCTTAGAAGGACATGACATATAACTGTAGTTGCACAACTGTCCATGTTGCTAATCTTACACTTGTCTTTTTAACATTAATAAGTGAGATTAGTGACCAGACAAAACTTTAGTTGTGAATTTTTAACATATGAATAATTGTAATAGTAGTAGAATTTCCTTAAACACTGCATCAGGACACAGAAACAGTGTGAACCACTAACTATAAGACACTGGCCATTCTGTTCATTAGTCAACAAATATACCACATCTCCAAACACGCAGCTAAATTCAAATATCAAAGATGCTACAATCCCACCAGACAGATAAAGTAGCATCACTAGCAGCAAGCAACAAGGGGGTGGCCATACACTTTACATCACACACTCCAACAACCTAGCAAGACAGTATAAAGCCAACAGGTTGATCCACATGTATTCCTCTTTGTATTTGACAAACATCAGTTTCAACCTAAGAGAAAAGACACACAAAAGCTCGTCGGCTCTGCCCATGACATCATAACATACATGTTCGTCATCAATTTTATTTTAATTTGTACCTTGTCTAGTTAACATGTACATGTTCATGAAGGTTAACAAGAGACAAGTTACCTTGTGTAACTGGTTGTTGTACTGATGAACTTTGTGCATGCTTATTACTGCATTAACTCGTGTTAATTAGATGAATATGTTAGCCATTTAAAAGCTAATCATACAGCCCAAATATAACCACATCAGTGAAAAGTAGCACATGCATTTGACAGTTTTCAAAAAGTTAAGTGAGGGCTACCTGGCAGGATGGTCCTGTACAGGAAGGCGAAGTGTTGCAGGAGCCATGGATGGTCAAAATGGCTGATGGCAAAGTGGCGCTGCACCAGAAACATGTACTGGAAGAGAGAGCGGGTGGTGTACGTCCCATAGGCAACTCCTTCATACAGCGAGCCATCTGTTATATCCTGCAGAAGCACCATGGACTTTTCCATGATGGATAGGACCTGCTTGGTCCACAGGTAGGCCTCCTGAAGATAACCTGCAGCACACAAGGACATGGCTTGACTGCTTCACTACATACAAAAAACATTTGATCTCTTCTGCTTTCGTTCTAAACGAACAATAAGTTCTATTCACACATGAGAAGTGGCATTTACATGATAAGACAATAGACAAGTAAAGCTTCACATAGGGAGGCAGAAACAAAAACCTTCTCACCAGGACTTTGCTTCAAAACCACATGGGCCTCGCGTTTGTCACCATTAAGGAGCGCATGTTTGGTCAATTTGTTCCTCAATGGATTTAATCAAATAGGGCATCATAACAAATATGTTCTTTGCTCAGTCCCTGATTTTACTTTAGCTTACTTTAGCTGTGGAGAATGGAAATACTGACAGTATTGAAGCACTTGACAAAGTGTCTATTCTGCTTTACACGCCAGAACACACACATGGAAATTACAAAGGAAACAAGAAACTTCATCTACAGGGTCACTCCATGGGTTGGTTCAGGTCCAGCCACTGCAGCCAGGTTTTCTTAAACTTCCAACACAAAGTCGATGAGTTCACTTTCAAGCAGACGAGATGATAAGCCAACGTCATGGACGTGGCAGGAGGGTCCCGGCAGAGGGCCACACCTTCAAAACACACTTGCCAGGTTATGTTGCCTGCTGATTCTATCATGTCAACATGGACAAGAGTCTCAAAAGCACAAAAATAATTCGTAAATGTGTTGATGCTCAAAACAAGACTGGCAAATGTTGGATGTTTATATGGGAACAGGAAGATTGAGAAAGAGCAGCCAGTACTACTGAGCAGGAAACCAAACAAAAAAGAAAGAAAAGCCCTCTAGGCTGTCATGAAAATACCAAAGTCCTTGCTGAGGTTATATGCATTTATTAAGCTCTTATTGGTGCCAGCAGTTTACTTGAAAATCTTAATTTCATGACAAATCAAACAGTATTACACTGTTACTACTGTACATTTAGCAGGGAAGAAATCCTCTGAAGTTAGACCAAGCATAATCAAATTCCTTTGGTGAAGTTGAAACATCTTAGCTCTTTGCTATGATGATAAGCCAACGTCATGGCAGATGTTTGAAAAATCACAAGTGAACCAACATGAATGATGGATTTGGTTTTGATGTCCATATTGCTGCCTCACTCTTGTAGTTCTCTCTTAGTAACAGAATGTCATCTTTTTTCTTACAAATACTGTGCTCAGTCCTCAACCTTGCAGACACTTGAACCATTCCACTACTAAACAATATATTCTTCTCAAGTTGTTAATGTGCAAATAGAAACACATCAACAACCTCTTCTGGGGGATCCTTCAAATGCAGTCTATGATAGACCAGTGGATATGAGAGGGTCCATCCTTCAGAGGATTTCAGCTGTCACTGAACTGCGTAGGCTCCGCTGTGCAGCCAGGACCTGCAGCTTTGCTGGCCCAAAACCTCCATGTCCTGCAGCCTTCACTGGCACAAAAAAACTTGAACTTTTCTGTCACAAGTTGATGTTTAAGTTATTCAAAACATGCATGGATAAACTGACCACTTAAAATTGTGGAATGATTAGGGAGCAGTTGGTACTCAGATTTTCCCAGAATGCCTCTGACTCATCACTCATCCAGAGGTAGGTACTTGAGCCACAGTCAAGTCATAATTCAAGTTTTTTGAAGTATCAATTTATTTATTTATTTCCATGACCAAAAGCAGTAAAATCCCCAAAATATTTATTCTAAGAGTAATTCATGCTTTATGACAGATGAGGGCAGCACTGAGTAGACAGGTTTGGGGTCAGGTGACCTTAGGTCAATTGGAGAGCTGTGGCTCATTCCTGCCTTGAGCTGTAGGAGTGACGCAAGGCAGCTGCAAGCAGTCTGAAGCAGGGAGACCTTGGTGTACTGGAGAGTACAACAACACTATTCATATGTACTAGTTTCCTTTAATGTGCTTACATGTCTTTCTGCAATGTGATTTCTGTATTAATTTTGAAAAAATAATGCTCAGTCCAGAGAGATGTCAGTGTTAACTGTTATCACTTGTAAATGAGTAATAGAAATGTGTTAATGAGAATCCGGCATGGGTTAATTTTATTTTGGACAAAACAAATAAAAATTGAATATAAGGTGCTACAAAACTGATGAAGTAGCTTGTTTCAATGTGTCTTTTCTAAAGAAAATGTATTGCACAATTCAAGACTTAGTTTTATTTTAATCAATATAAAAACTAAGGAATAAAACTAAGTCTTGAATTGAGGAATACAAGACCTAGTGTTATTTTAATTATTAATTTAATAATTGATTCATTATCACTGAAGGTAAATTCATTCATTTAAAAACTTAAAGTTCTCATTTTTTTACTCATTTTTTCATCTTTGAAATGTTGAATGTTGAATGTTGTTCATTCCATCCATCCAGCCATCATCCCTCAATCATCATCATCCCTCCATCCATCCATCATCCCTCAATCATCATCATCCCTCCATCCATCCATCATCCCCCTCTTCTCCTGTTCAGGGTGGTGGGGGTGGAGCCTATCCCAGCAGCCTTCCCCCTGGACAGGTCACCAGTCCATGGCAGGGCCAACACATAGAGACAGACAACCATTGGCTCTCCCAGCCACGCCTACGGTCAATTTAGAGTCTGGATCAACCTGGTCCCTCTTGATGTCTTTGGACTGTGGAGGAAGCTGGAGTACCAGAGAGAACCCAGCAGGAACAGGGAGAACATGGAGACTCAACCCAGAAAGATCCCGTGCCCGTGCCTTGACTTGAACCCTGAACCCACTTGCTATGAGGCAACAGTGCTAACCACTGCACCAGTGTGCTGCCCCTTTTCTTCATTCATCAATACCAATTTTGCCTTTAGGATGTTTAAGGTTATTGACCTATTCCACCTTACTTCTGCTTCAACAGTTTGAATGTGAACCATGACATAGAGCTGAGTTGCCAAACATGTCCTCTACACCGCCTTCAGACCATGTCAAGTTTACACAGATACAAAAAAAAACAAACATATAACTTGACAGCCACCAAATTAATGGTCAACAGAGGAGTCTGGGAGACGTGGCAGGAGGGTCCCGGCAGAGGGCCACACCTTCAAAACACACTTGCCAGGTTATGTTGCCTGCTGATTCTATCATGTCAACATGGACAAGAGTCTCAAAAGCACAAAAATAATTCGTAAATGTGTTGATGCTCAAAACAAGACTGGCAAATGTTGGATGTTTATATGGGAACAGGAAGATTGAGAAAGAGCAGCCAGTACTACTGAGCAGGAAACCAAACAAAAAAGAAAGAAAAGCCCTCTAGGCTGTCATGAAAATACCAAAGTCCTTGCTGAGGTTATATGCATTTATTAAGCTCTTATTGGTGCCAGCAGTTTACTTGAAAATCTTAATTTCATGACAAATCAAACAGTATTACACTGTTACTACTGTACATTTAGCAGGGAAGAAATCCTCTGAAGTTAGACCAAGCATAATCAAATTCCTTTGGTGAAGTTGAAACATCTTAGCTCTTTGCTAGTAACTGTAACACTTGGAAGTAGTTCTATGTCTGAGTGAAAGAGCTCTTTTTAAACAATAGAAGTACCACAAGGCTGTTTGCCTCCACCAACCATCCAAACATCCATGTTGGTCAATACTCATGATTCAGTGGATATAGTCCTTTGTCTGCCATGGAAACTTCAGGTTTCTGAGATCTGGACCTGAAAGCATCCCACATGGACAAGACCACCAATAAGACCTGTCAGAATGGTGGGCACCAGCTCAGGAAGTCCCACCTCCCTCCTGTTCTTCAGCACAATAATCAAGTTTGTTCTCTGGAATTCCATCACTCTCAGGTTAACTTTAGGCCACCAGAAAAGAAGAACGGACTACAAGGGAAAGTGAGGCAGTCAGAATCCCCGGTGCTGAGCCGTCCTGCATTGAGGATGTAGACACGTCTAGAATGAGGAAGCAGGCAGCACCATCACTGCAGACCCTTCAAACCCCTTTCATGACCTCCTCCAACTTCTCCAAAACCTAAAACTCCCCCTCCTCAAGTCAGCGCTACAGACAAGTGTGATAAAACCTAACAGACACATCAAAAATCACTCTGATTCAGGAATAGTTCCCACTCAACCGACAACATTCTACTGTTGTCTGGTAAATTTCCACAACTGCATTACTTGTCTTTGTCTTTGTAAAAGATTTTTTCACATTGAAGCTGACCTTGAACCTTTTGGGTAAAAACATCATCATGTCATCATTACATGCAACTGGACTTTTTAAAAATTTTGTTGTCATTAGCATATTTAATTAGCATGCAGACATTAGCCTTTGTGCTTAAACTACCTTGATCTAATCAATTTATCCAGTGTCATCCTGTAATTCATCCAAATGAACATTTCTGGCATATTTGCAGTAAGACCACTAGAATGTCACAACTGGACTGACCCTGAAGACATAGCGAGGCAAGCAGACCTTCTAACTCTGAAAGGAAACACTGTCATGGTTACAATCTTCTGCACGCCAGGTCAACCAGCGGTCACTAACCTTGGGTCATGTACACCAGGCTTCCAGTTAGCAGAGCCACACAGTTGGTGGGCTGATGGTTGTGTAGGTATTGGAACCCCCAGCCACGGACGTACGACTTCTCATACATGAGATGTGAGGCATTTCCGATCACTTGGAGGAAGCGCTCTTGTTGACCCTTGTTCAAGTACTCATACAGAAAGTCGTAAGCAGTGGCAAACCCAACCAAAGAGTGTGCCAAAGGAACTTCATCCCAGGGGGCATCTTTCACCAACCTGCACAACAGACGACAACAACACAAACACACATAAAGAAACAAGGTGACACCAAGCAGGTGTGACATTTTCATTCTTTGAAATAATTTCTGCTTATGGTTTATGTTCTCTTTGTTTAAAACAGCTGAACAAGAACATAAAGACACTACATTGTATTTTATACAATTACAGCTGCAGCCAATAAAGAGACATTTAAGGGGCTATGTATGCAAATGGTCCTGTTTCATGGAAGCTAGGAATGCTGCAGTCAGCACAGTGCTGTGGGTGTATGATCATTCTCCTCACTCCAATTAAACCCAATGAACCTCAGATGTGGAGTCCTGATGTGACCTCCAAGCTGACTAAAAGAATCTCAAACTTTTACTTTTTGAGGTTAAAAAAAGCCTAATCAAAGAGCAATAATGAGTCAGGGCGAGCCATCTAGTTATCAATTTTGAGGAAAGAAAATTAATAGGAGGAAGACCAAAGAAAAGCAGCAGAAAAGTCCAGATCAAAATGATTATTAAAAACTGAAGCCACGTGACTCTATGAACATATTGATGCTGCATCTCCAAGGACAAGTTATAAGAGACTTGACCCGTGAACTCAAGTCAAGCTGGTGATTTATTATAAAAATTAATGAATGTAATCAGAAATTTTCAAATAAACTGCTTGTGCACATCCTCAGAAGTAAAGCGTGATGAAACCTTTCTATCGATCTACAAAATCCTGCTCCACCTGTCACCCCTCTATGACAGTGAGGACCATCTCAGCAGCAGTCCATCAATCAGGGCTTCATGGTAGAGCGTGTAGATGGAGGCCACTTGGGTGGAGTTGCCAGACAACCTCAAACCTAAAGCCTTCAGCCACAGCTGTCCACGCTGCAGAGCCAGCAAGGGGCAAAATGGCACCAATTTGCCAAAAAGTAGTTCTCCACTTAAACACAGTTCCACCAGTTGTTTAAGACATAATTTAAGGTCCTGAATCCCACATCAGACTGGTTCCTGGAGTCTCTTTGCAGAGGCCCTACTAGCCTGCCTCAGTGGCCATCAGTAACAGGCTTGGCAGTGTTCCAGGAGCTCACTCAGTGTGTCCTTAAGATGTGAAAGCATGTGCTTGGTTGCTTTGGGTTTCCACAGTGAGGCACACACTGACACACCGTCCAACCCATTCATTTATACTACTTTATATAACAAGAAAGAACAATCAGCTGGAAAATAGACCACATCTTGCACGGTGATGAAGTTACAGGAGTTTGCTGGTCACGCTTATTTGCACCGAACAGGAAGTGAACTGACTGGGTTATTTTTGCCAATGTTTTAAACCTGTTGCTTTTTCTGATTTATCAGTGCTCACTGAAAATTTTCATGTTTTGGTCTGTGAATTGAACAAATAATCATTTTGAAGATGTTGCTTTTGGTTCTACAGAACTGTGGTGAACATTTATTAAAATGATAAAAAAAAAGATGTCATTGTCAGGAAAATGAAAACCAGTTGCATTTTCGTTTGATCCCTGGAGTCACTAAAGGCTTCGTTTGTTAGACAATAAATGAGAAGAGAATAGGGTTAGTAAGATATCTGCTTCGAGTATTCTTTCTCCACATCACTCCCTCAGCTGACTGCTCATCTCACATCTGAATGTTTCATTTCCTGTCAGCGAAGGGGGGCATGTTCAGAAAGCAGCTGCTGAACATATTTCCTCAGCCATAGACCTATAGGACTGCAATATTCTGCTCGTAGAGCTCACACCCACAGAGGAGAATGGGAGGACCCTGCTGATAACTTTCAAAAGAAAAGAAAGGAGACAGATCAAAGTACTCGTGGCACCTTGAATTGATGATGAAATTATAAAAGAAAGAAAATGTACCAACTAGGTTGAGCAGCCATCCTCTCCATGTAGTCCTTGGCCAGGTCCAGTGCCCCCGCCCTGTGTGGGTACAGCAGGCAGAACATGGAAAGCACACCCAAGTTGTTTCCATACACCTCATTCCATCGGGCGCTGAACTCCATGGGGCTCCAGGGGGGCAGATACTCCTCCGGGTGCTCCAGCATGGCATCACCAGCCTCACGGATCCGCCTCGCCATCTCCTGATGAGTGCCCGCGGCGGCCACCTGGAGATCCACCACATCCCCCCGACTGAAATACAGCATGGGATGGCCATCATAGTTGCCTCCCATGAAGGGGATTTCTCCACTTGGGTCCATTTGGGCTGCAGCCGGGTCAAACAGGGGCCACAGCATACTTATGAAGAAAACTGTAGGGGCCCCACGGGTGTGGGTTCTCATCGTCTCATCAGAGAGGGGGCTGGGGCATTGCCGAAGGAGCTCAGCTGCAAGGGGAGAAGGATTTAAAAGAGCAAACTCACTTTCAGCACAAAAGCCCCACATTTCTGGAATAATGAGATACAGATGTTGTCCCGATGACTGTTGGCCAACAGCGAGCAGCTCCACACTCACACACATACACACTCACACACACACACACACACACACACACACACACACACACACACACACACACACGGCTAATGTGCAGCAGTGATCTGACAAGGACATGGTTCAAAAGTTTATGCTCATAGCCCACATTGCTTCGTGACGTCGTCTACTCCACAAGTCAACATAGTTTCTGGTCATTTGAAATGTGAAATACACAGAAGGAATTCCATATTTAGAGGAGGCAACTAACTAAACTGCACTAACACATAACCCTACACAACCAAGGAGGTTTTGGGATTTCTCCCAGACAGATATTAGAGAAGCCGATGTCCCAGATGGCCAAGTACCGAGGCCCTACTCTGTCAATGGTTTTGTATGAATTGTGAGTGTGTAGTTGGTGGACTGTAGGAACAGAATTTCTCTTTGGGGATAAAGATTTTAGTTTTCATTCCAGTGAGCACAGCCATCAGATGCCGATGCAGCAGTGATACCCTCCAAGGGGAGAGAGAAATGCTAGGTCTTTTACTTTGTAGTGCGGACATCATCTGGTCTTATTTCAGTAAGGCACTGACAGACTAAGTCCTTCAAAGTTCATTAATAGTGGTCAATTTTGTCCACTTCCATGTTGATATAAGCAGCACAAGAGGATCTAACCTCAGAAAAAAATCCATTTAACTCTTTCCTGTCCTGACAAGACATTCCAGCCATTAATGTTATCACCGTGCAGTAGAGGGAGCTGCTGGGACAGAACACTGCATGTCTGGGTCCACACACACATGAGGAAGAAGCTCCAGTAACCAGGAGCAGCAGCAGACGGACGGATGAAGGGGTTCTCCAAGCCCCCGAGGAGGAGGAGGCTCTGCTGGTCCAGGGACCAGGACCAGGATTGCTGCTTGTTCATTATAGCCTAAAAACTACATTGGAGTGCAAAGAAACACAAACTAAGACATGCAAATATAAAATCAGTTTTGTGCTGGAAAATCATTATTTTACAAAAATGAATGACTGGCTGGAAGTTCTGCAGTTTCAGACAGTTGAAGGGTGAGACGTCTAATGAGTCCTCGACAGCGAGTAAGAATCAAAAGATAAATATCCTTCTGCTAGTCAATGCCCACTATGGTTATAATAATGATAATAATGATAATGATAACAATAATAATGATAACAATAACAATAATAAGAATGATAATAATAATAATGACAATAATAATAATGACAATAATAAAAATAACAATACCATGACAGAATGTATTTGTGAGCACCTATTGTCAGACAAGTCTAGCTGTTCACTCCCAGATGGCCAGACAAGCCAGTCTGGAGGTCATAAAAGACTCGTTCCTGCAGTAACACGACTCTGGCTTACACAGAGACTAGCCCTCTGTCTCAGTAAATTCCATGACCTTAGTGGAGCTCCTGGCAGCCGCCCACTGGAAAAGCATTTAGTAGTAATTTCAGCGACGTCTGGACTGGCGTCCCCTTTACTACTGGCAACGGTCAGAGGAGGTACACACATTCATACATGAAACTGATAAAAGCTGAGTTGAGACGTAATAAATGAAGGTAATTGTTACATTTGACCTCGGTGGTGATCAGAAGGTTGATTCAACCTGGACGAAGCATCAAGAAAACTTGTAACTCATGTTACTCAATAGGAGCGTAACGCTCCTTTTTTATCATGCATTCACTTGGTCAGCTGTTCAGATACCTTTGTTATAGTTTCCATGGTGATTAAACAATCTGCGTAATTATTAGTCTTTATCTGTTAGGTGGTCCAGACGTGACAATGTCACCAGACCCTTAGTTTGCACCATTGTTGTTCACCTTTCACATAATATAATAATAATATCCAGAATCAATAACTCGAGAATCAGTCAGAGGGTCCAAGACCCAGCACTCAGTGACGATGTAGCACTAACTGTGTAGGGTGATGTTGTATGTTTGTCAAAAAAAAACAAAAAAAAAAAACAAGGGGGGGGGGGGCGACACTTCTTCTGCCACTAGATGGCAGTACCTGTGACCAAATCACAACTGGAGCACTTTGGCGCTACTGTGGGTTTTTCCTTCATTAAGTCTGAATTCTTGCTTGTGTTGTACGTCGCTTTGGACAAAAGCATCTGCTAAATGAAATTGTAGAATTGTAGAATTGTAGACTTGTAGAATTGTAGAACTGTAGGATTGTAGAAAGACAAATGTTACCAATGTTAATCAAAATTTTTTTAGGAAATATTTCTAGACTTCTAATGCTGACACTCCTCTAGAATTCATTCATGCTAATCAATCTACCTTGTATGCATATACATATACATACATAGATATATATATATACATACATATATGTATAGACATAAATAAATACATATATGTATGTATATGTGTAGACATACAATATATACATATATATATACGCATATGTGTTTACATATACACATATAAACATATACACATATATACATAAATATATGTACAGTATGTGTATATGTTTATATGTGTATATGTGTGTGTGTGTGTGTGTGTGTGTGTGTGTGTGTGTGCGTGTGTGTATTAGGGCTGAAACGATTCCTCGAGTGATTCGATCACTAAAATTCCTCAAGGCACAAAAGGTTTAAATCTGGACCGTACTTTGTTTTGCACGTCAGGTGGGCACTGACATTCCGTATTAAACGACTGAATAAGTGAAGACCAGAGCATCGATAGCTGAAGTTTAAGATTTGATATATTTTGTGTCACACGGCTGCAGCGTCTCTGCTCCCTGCGTCAGAGCAGTTCCTCCACACACACACAGGAGGTCAGCGCCCTCCTCTCACCTGTCTGTGCCTGATCTGGTGACTTCCTCCTTCAGCAGGAGGTTTTATAAAGTCGCCCCAAAACCCTTCATTTTTGTTTCCCATGAATGAATTCAGTTTCCACAGCAGAGCTGCATGTGGAGGAGACTTGCTGCTCATGTCAGAGTTTATGAAAACACAGGAAACGACCGTGGTGGTGAATGACATCATCAACACCACCCAGGTGTGCTGATAAGATTAAACAGCGACATGAGGAGGTCTTTACATTAAACAGGAGAGTCTGGCTCTCTGTCAGACCTCCTCAGAGCAGCGACAGGTGAGGAGGAGAGGAGGGCCGACTGATCACTCATCAGTCGCCAACGCCGCCGTCCTCAGACTGATTAAAAACATAAAAATCCCAAAACCTGAGTGTCCACACACATCAAGTCTGTGTGAAACCCTGCAGTGTAGCGTCCTGGTGTCCACAGTCTGCTGTCATGAGTTTGACAGAGACAGAGAGCGTCGTGTCTCGAAGGGAACCTGAGACCGTCCACAGATCGCCTGAGTTTGATTATTTTAGTGGAAACAACCGACGCAAATCTCGCGAGAGTTGAGCAAATAAAGAGTTTCTTTCTCGACGACTGAGAAAGGTGCGCATCTCCAGAAATAGAAACTCGTGTCGCGGCGCCGCTGTCTTAATGTGGAAGGCCGGCATAATAAGACACGATTTACTGAGCCACAGAGTCACTGGAGCACTGATCCCTGACCTGTTCTGATGGAAAAAACACCCAGATCTTTCCTGAAGTCAAAGCATGAATACCACAATGTAAAAACACCTCATTACTATTAAAATGCTGCATGTAATTGTTGCCCTTTTTTGAAAAATCAACATTTCTGTTGCTTTTGTTGGACTTTAATGGCGCTGGTCTTGGTGCTTTGTGATTACTAAACACTGACACAACCTCAGAAGAGGAGGAAAAGGTGGTGTGTTGGTGTACCAGTCCCCTGCAGGACCCCGCTTGTACTTCAGTAAAATGTCAAGTAAAAAATAGTAAAAGTACAGTCAAAGTAAAGTTACTTAACTTCATACTTTTCCATTAGCATTTCAACCTGGTACATTAAAGAGACTTGTCTTACTTTCTTTTTTGTATCGCACCACTGCTCTTAAATAAAGCAAATGTAACGTAATCATCGTCATCCTACTCCTCCGCAGGTGGGGGTTGGAACATGGATTGACCAGTAAATCAAGAGCCTCGCCTTCTGGTTTAGCTCCCTCTTTACCACAACAGACTGGTTTAGCACCCGCATCACTGCGGACGGTGCCCCAATCTGCCTGTCAATCTCCCGCTCATAACGTAATAGAAAAAACTTATCATCCGATTAATCGATAATCACTCGATTACGAAAAGAATCGATAGCTGAAGCCCTAAAATATTCAGCTATCGATTATTTTAACTTCTTCTAACCTTAACATATATATATATCAAAGCAAAATTGGTATAGTAACTAAAATATTGTATCGTATATTGTATCGATATATATATATATATATATATATATATATATATATATATATATATATATATATATATATATATATATATATATATATATATATAAGAGCTGGGTATCACCACTGACCTCCCGATATGATACGATTAGGATACACTAGGTCCCAAGTCGATACGATTTCCGATACGATTCAATCTTCTCAAAGCTTCTCAAAGGACTAATGCTGTAAATTCAATTGTAAAAGTCACCCTCTAACCTGCTGCATCATTAAATATTAATATTTACATTGAGAACTGACCATTAAACAATAGTTATACAACATCATGCACTTTTATTTAAATATTTGACCATCATTCAAAACAAAAGGGCAACTTAGACTTCCACAAACCGTCAGCAGCTCAGCAGGATGACTCGCGGTGTGGCGAGCTTCAATCGCCTGCGTTTGTCAACGTGGGACATGAGGGACCAGTGACTGTCAGTGGACTGAGAGGTGATGGTCAAGTAGGAATCGTAGCTCTGCTTGTCCAGCTGTCACCAGCGATGGCAACTCTCTCTGCTGATTTCATTGCAGTTGTGACGTTGTTTTTAACTTCTCTGTACATCTTTGGGATTGTGACTTGACTCAGTTGTTTCCGTGTCGGTAGCACATAGCGTGGCTCCAGTGTGGACGAGGGTCTGAAGCCTACATTTTCTACCTCACAGGATGGTCTGAGGTCCTTGCAGATCAAAACTGCCAGAGCTGAAGTGATGTTCTCTGCACGTGGAGGCGTGGACGGAAACTTGGTCCCAAATGCTGTCTCCAGCGAGGGATGTTGCAGGGACTTGTAGTTTCCTGGTTGCTGAGTGTCCTCTGGGTGATGCCTCGTCACATGGCTCCAGAGATTAGTAGTATTTCCGTTGTACTTTACTTCTACTTTGCACATTTTGCGCATAGCATTACTTTTGTCAAGTTGGGTGCAGTTTTCTTGCTGCGAAGCCGAAGTGCTGCCAGACATCTCTTAAATGTGCCGGATATTAAAGTTGCGCTTCCGCCATCTTGCTGTTCTCTGATCGGAGGCACATGGCCTGGATCTGGTGAGGTCTGATCATCTGACTGCAGTAACGTTGCACTACGCACTAAATCATGCCAGACTATTATATACTATCGATAATCTTTCCTACAAATGTATATCGATAAAATATCGGTATATAGACATTTTTAACCCACCTCTAATATATATATATATATATATATATATATATATACACACACACACACATATACATTTCAGTATCCATGTGTGTGGCACTGAGTCGTAGGCTTTCTTGTTATTAATCCAGTATAGCTGGTCCTTGGCTCCTTGAGTGTTAGTCCCAATTGTCACAAAGAGCAAGGAGCGTGAGCATCTTTTTGTATCTATTATCTGTTTTGTATCTGAGTTTGTGGGAGTGATGATGACATCCCCCTGTTTACATGTTGTCCTGGCTCCCCCTTGCCATAGCATTATTGTCATACCTCATTAATCTCGTGTTGTGACAGTAGATTACAGTTAAAGGCGTAGGGCTCTCATCCAAGCGTGTCTTGTTCCAGTATTCCACTTCTCATCAGATTGCCCTGTTCCCTAGCAACTGATGTAGACCTTGTTGACCCGGGACACCTCTGAAGTGTCATGACTCTAATGTACCACTCATACTCTGAGGTAGGCCAGGGTACCTAGTGTTTTGCCAAAGGACTTTTACTGGATGTCCCCTTGCCATGGCTGGGATTTGAATCCCCGACCTCCATGTTCAAGTCCCTTGACTTAACCACTGTACTATCCAGCTGCTGCACACACGCACACAGGCACAAAGAGAGAGGGGGAGAGAAACCTTAACAGTAACCCAGTTGAAACCCATCTATCAGTAACCCAGTCCAGCAGTAGCCCAGTTTCAAAGTAACACTGGCTCGACCAGTCTAACCGTAACCAAGTCTAGTAATAACCCAGTCTAACCCAGTCAAGCAGTAACACAGTCTAACAGTAACCAAGTCTAGTAATAGCCCAGTCTAACCCAGTAACCCAGTGTACCAGTAACCCAGTGTAACAATAGACCTGGCTATACCCGTCTTCCAGCAACCGAGTCTAGTAATAACCCAGTATAACCCAGTATACCAGTAACCCCTGCTTGACCAGTCTAACAGTAACCGAATCTAGTAATAACCCAGTCTAACCAAGAAACCCAGTGTACCAGTAACCCAGTGTAACAATAACCCTGGCTAGACCCGTCGAACCGTAACTGAGTCTAGTAATAACCCAGTCTAACCCAGTAATCCAGTGTAACAGTAACCCAGTGTACCAGTAACCGCTGCTAGACCCGTCTAACAGTAACCAAGTCAAGTAATAACCCAGTAAAACCCAGTGTAACAGTAACCATGGCTAGACCCGTCTAACAGTAACCGAGTCTAGTAATAACCCAGTAAAACCCAGAGTAACAGTAACCCCTCCTAGACCAGTCTAACACTAACCGAGTCTAGTGATAGTCCAGTAAAACCCAGTGTAACAGTAACCCCTCCTAGACCAGTCTAACAGTAACCGAGTCTAGTGATAGCCCAGTACAACCCAGTGTAACAGTAACCCCTCCTAGACCAGTCTAACACTAACCGAGTCTTGTGATAGCCCAGTAAAACCCAGTGTAACAGTAACCCCTCCTAGACCAGTCTAACAGTAACCGAGTCTAGTGATAGCCCAGTAAAACCCAGTGTAACAGTAACCCCTCCTAGACCAGTCTAACAGTAACCGAGTCTAGTGATAGCCCAGTAAAACCCAGTGTAACAGTAACCCCTCCTAGACCAGTCTAACAGTAACCGAGTCTAGTGATAGCCCAGTAAAACCCAGTGTAACAGTAACCCCTCCTAGACCAGTCTAACAGTAACCGAGTCTAGTGATAGCCCAGTCGAACTCAGTGACTGGTAGGTGACACCAACTCGCCCGTGCAGTAAGGAGTTTGACTTACTCGTCAAAGTCGGTCGAATGTCCGGGCCGGTAACATGTCACTGGGCTGGGAGAGTTCAGAAAGCCGCCTTCTTCTTCTTCCTCTCCCACATTCGACATGAATCCAGCAGAAACATCCGTCATCGATGTAGTTTAATCATCCAGACCAGCGCACAAAAGCAGCCTTGTTCCCGTCGATGTGCCTTTTACCTGCCGCTCAAGAAGCCGCCTTCCCGTCGTCACGAGTCATTTCTCCACTGTTACGGTTACGGTTGGCGGAGGGAGACTCCGTGTTAATGAAAGGAGACTTTTAGGTTTGAGGGCAGAGGGGGCCGAATGTGGGAGGGCGGAGTGGGGGCTCCTCTGCCTCCTCCTCCCGCTAGCTCTGTTAGCAGCAAGCTAATGGCCACCGACCTGACCCCGGGACCTCATTCACCGTTTACACGATTGCTAAGGACCTCAGCCGGGTCTCACCGGGGGATGGTGGCGACGGGGGGTCAGAGTACAAGTGCGATCCAGGCATAAAGAATGTTTCCTCTCAAGCTGTTGTTTCCTTGGAATATTAAACATTTCCCTGCTTCATTTGACTTCATTTCATGTTTTCATGCACTGGCCTCATCAACGTCACCAAACTCTGCACAGAAGTCCAGGCTGGTGTTAGTAACTAACATCTCAGCAGAGGAGAAGAAGCAGAGGAGTGTGCAACTTTTACTTTTTAGTCCATCGTTATTCAAGATTATACAAGGTGAAGTGACTCCTCTGACACTTAAGTTAAGATCCTTTCATTTACTCTGTGGAGAATTAATTTGTTCCACAGAAATCCATTAAGTTTATATTTGACATAATGGCGGAGGATAAGTAACTGGAATATTTGAGCAATTTATCTATCAGTACACAGATTAGGGGGTTCTGAGGCGGGGTTCAGCCTGGACAGGTCACCAGTCCATGGCAGGGCCAACACATAGAGACAGACAACCATTGGCTCTCCCAGCCACGCCTACGGTCAATTTAGAGTCTGGATTAACCTGGTCCCTCTTGATGTCTTTGGACTGTGGAGGAAGCTGGAGTACCAGAGAGAACCCAGCAGGAACAGGGAGAACATGGAGACTCACCCAGAAAGACCCCGTGCTGCAGCCGGGGCTCCACCCACAACCTTCTTGCTGGGGGGCCACAGGGAGGACCCGACAAGAACACAATTAAAAGCAAAATGTTAATTTCAACATCTTATGTGCCAAAAAACGGTGCAGAGTTGAGACTGGTAAAACAGCAGTCATTTATTTAACAGGGACAGCTCAGTTGTACTGTACTTTAATTGCCCCTTGGGGATAAATAAAGTCATCTGAATCTGAATCTGAATCTGAATCTGAATCTGAATAATGAACAGTGTTTAAAAGCTTAAACAGAGAGTTTGTGTGTGTCACTGAGATGAAAATGAAGTGCATGTTGTATTTGAGAAAAAACCAAAAGCCTATCAGGGGAAACTTTGGCTGCTACATCAGCGATGAGGCAGAGAAACTGATCACAGTGCCATCAGACAACACTAATGCCATACTCATTGTTACACTGAAAAAAATCGAGACGTGTCCCAACAGGACCTCTGAAAACAGTGTAGCAGACCCCAAACATCCCACTTTGTAAACCCCTCTGACCGGGTACCTGAAAAGTGAAGCATTTAAGGAGGGCAGGAAGAGACGATGACATAAAAGAGACTAAACTAAAAACACTATTTAGCCCACAGGGGCACAAGAAA
Source organism: Aulostomus chinensis (assembly GCF_037954235.1). Taxonomy (NCBI): domain Eukaryota; kingdom Metazoa; phylum Chordata; class Actinopteri; order Syngnathiformes; family Aulostomidae; genus Aulostomus; species Aulostomus chinensis. The sequence goes on from NC_141339.1 coordinate 78,206, forward strand.
GAGTGTCAGCTACAACACTGTCCTCACTTTAAATGTGTCTGATGTCTGGAGTGTAAGCTTGAAGAAACAAAGGCCAGTCCATGAGACATTAGTTTGGGCACCACAGTGAACTTTTTGATGGATTGTGGTCAGTATACCAAAATATGACCACCACCACAGCCAAACTAGAAACCTCAAATTATTGATGAGCCCATATGAGGACCTGTGCTGCCTTCTCTAAATTTGAATAATTAAGTTGGTATGAATCAAACTTTAGAAAAGTAGCTAGTAAACTCGTCTGTCAATTCCAACTTTCTCCTGTGACAAACTGTATCTGTCCTAACCTGACTGCCAGACAAGGTGCAGCCAGGACAGGAGCGGGGACATTGAGGCGATTTTAACTATGGAATGTGCTTTGGCAATAAGAGGGTAACACAAATTTTGCCTTGTGTGGGGAGCCTGACCAGAGGGGATGGATGGTGGTAGGAGGCAGACACAAGAGACCCCAGTTATAACGAAAAGAGGTGGTTTATTTACAAGTCTGTGGCCCCATACTCCATGTGAAACAAGAAATAATTATTCATAGAACAAAAAATTATCTGAACAGACAACCTAGCATAACTTAACAAAACTAAACTTGTACTAACTTAAAGTAACATCACATGTACACAGCGACAGGATGCCTCTCTACAAACAGCTGAAAGGGGGGCTTAAATAACCATTGCTATCTGCTGAAGTCAGTTGCTGGTGAACTCGTCCATATCAACAGGTCTACAAATAATTAAAACCATGTAACACAAAGAGAAGGGATTTTTTTATTTTCTACCTCAAAACTGAGTATGGACTTAAACTTGTTATGCCAGGATAATATTCTTACATATATATATATATATATTTTTTTTTAGATTTGTAAAACAGATTCACTTCAGTATTTAAGAATTAAAAATCAGTGGCCTGTGACAACAAGCATTGCGAAAAAAGCAATTGTCTTTTTTTCCCTTATTTTGCAGTCGTTGTGAGGCCTCACAGACGGGGTCCAGCAAATAGAGAAAGACCCTGTGGACGGCATCAGCGATGTGGCCAGGGAATTCAACACACACTCTCAGATTTAATTTAGACACTGAAAGAAAATTTAAGTACATAATTTAAAAAAAATAACCTTTCAAGTTCTTTTTTAGCAAGTGATGCATCACATTCCCACACTGGTGCATGGCAGCAAGGTTTGGTTTGCATGCAGGGGAGCAGGGTTCGGGGTTGGGGCCAACATAATTGTGAGGGAGGCAAAGACATTCCTCACCTCTTCTAAACACCATGCATGCCCTCACAATTTTGCACAGTTTTTCAGGTTTGCATGAAAGCCCCCCCACCCCTGTTCCAAATCTGTCCACCCACCCATCCGTCCCTGCTGCCTCTGTCCTAGTAGAGCAGGTGTAGAACATCCTTCCTTCTATGAACCTCCACCCAACAATTGAAAGTACAACAAGCACATCTGAGACAGCAGCCACCAAAATCTTCCTTTACCAGCAGGAAGGTGGAGCATCCAGGATCAGTGGGGAAGAACGTCTGCTTTAAACTGCTGGAGGGAGAGAGAGAGACGTAGGACAGGGACGGAGACAAAGATGGAGAAGAGACGGAAAAGTTGGTGAGAGGGACAGAGATACTCTGTCTTTTTTCCTCTTGTAGATGCATAACTCGACCGTAGGTTCACATCCCAGTTCAACCTCCATTTTATGGTTCTTGTGCGAATTGTAGTACCATCGACTCCTTTTGCTGCTCAATTGTCAAGTCAAGTCAATTTTATTTCTGTAGCGCCAAATCACAACAAAAATTCTCTCATGACACTTTACAGGTAGAGCAGGTCCAGCACCTCACTCCTTCAATGAACCTCCACCCAACAATTCTCCATCAGCAGCACATCCTGCAACAGCAGCCACCAGAACCTTCCTTTACCAGCAGGAAGGTGGAGCAGATCCAGGATCAGTGGGGACGGAGAGAGAGCAGGAGAGCAGGACAGAGACAAAGACAGAGAATGGAGGAAGACAGAGAGACAGAAGGAGAGAGAGGGACAGAGATAAAGAGAGAGAGAAAGGAGGAGAGACTGATGGACAGAGACAAAGACAGAGAATGGAGGAAGACAGAGAGACAGAAGGAAAGAGAGGGACAAAGATAAAGAGAGAGAGAAAGGAGGAGAGACTGATGGACAGAGACAAAGACAGAGAATGGAGGAAGACAGAGAGACAGAAGGAAAGAGAGGGACAGAGATAAAGAGAGAGAGAAAGGAGGAGAGACTGATGGACAGACAGGGACGTGAGCAGGTGGAGCTACGGGTGGCAGCTGGAGCCTCTTCAGGTCTGGAGCCTCCTCCAGCAGCACCAGGATCTGGGATGAGGGGAGAAGAAGAGGAGTTAGTAACACGTCTGAGGACAGGAGGAGGAGAGAGAAGCCCAGTGCATCATGGGAGATCCCAGCAGTCTGAGCCTACAGCAGCAGATCTAAGGGCCAGCCTAAGCAGTCCTGACTATAAGCCTGATCAACAAGGAGGTCTTAAGTCTGCTCTTAAACCTAGAGAGGGGGTCTGGGTCCTGGACTGAAACTGGGAGACGGTTCCACAGGAGGGGAGCCTGATAGCTGAAGGCTCTGGCTCCATTCTACTGTTAGAACTCTAGGAACCAGCAGGAACCCTGCATCCTGAGAGCAAAGGGTTCTAGCTGGCTAGTTGTCAGCTTTGACCCTGGCATGGATGTTGGTCTTGACATCGGTACACCTTGTGCTTCCAATTCCAATACAGGTGCTCCCACTTCCGAAAACACCTTTTTCAAATAATCTTACCCTTTTTTTTTTATATCTGCACTACAAATATCATAGTTTTTGGCTATTAGCATAAGCTTCCCTTAGTGCAACCATAAACCAACAACTCTAAAGATGCACCTATCCTGTAAGATAGGTTCATAGCCTATACTCTATTCATTGAACTTGCCTAGAAACCTTCATTACAGCTTTTATTGAAACACCTGAACCCTGCGCATGTGTCCTGTGTCCAAGCCTGGTTGGGACACATACCATGCATTGCGTCCAATTGATGCTAATTTATCTTTTTTTTTTTTGTAAATTGCCATCTCTAATCTTTGTATTTCAACTGGAGAAAACATTTTGTCTCATTCCAAATGTGTGGCTTACACTTTTCAAAACTGCATGGAAAGATGTACTGTTTTACTTTGAATTTTACCTCTCAACCTCAATGTTGAGAAAACTCTTTCATACACTGGCTCTGAGCTGGAATGAGGCAAAAGTGATGATGGTGGTTTTTATGATTTTGCGTTTACCTTTGATTAACATGTAATAGCTTTCAAAATATATCTATTTTATTAAATGGTGTAATAGCCAATACTTCCACCTCCTGACCGGCAGATGTTTCCCTCCCTCCTGCTGCACTAATCTAGTCTCCTGGTTACCAGGTTGACTCAATCAACCGCATGTGGTCTGAGGTGGAATAACAGCAATAAGACAGATGAGTCATGTGATCGATCTTATCACCATGGTGATGTCACACACTAACAATAACATGAATCTGTCAGATACTAAAGTTGCTAACAAGCTATTACTAGTGTTCATTAGCAGATGTTAGCTTAGCTGTCCATCAGAAAGTGGTCCCCTCAGCATGGCTGTTCAGCCCTTCTGTTCCTCCAGCCCAGACCAGCGTAGAGCTGCTGAACACCCACTGACCCTCATCTTGCTGCTTTGTTGGCCTGACAGTATTTGAGACAATCACAGAAAAAAACCTCACGTTTCTCAGACGTTTCTCTGGTTAATCAGCACCTGCAGCGCCTGGGCTCCTGGTTGGTGACACACCTGGTACACCTGATACCAGCATGTTCATGCTGGTGGGTCAGAGACCCTCAACTGCTTGAAATCAAGATAATAGCAACATTTTTTACCTGATAAAATGTTTAATTTGTTTTCATCACTCTAATATATTTTTCAGGTCAATGTAGACTTTCATTGTCATCTCGTCTCATCTTGTTGTCCTCCTCCTCTTATCCGGTTGGTCCGGGTCGAGGGGGCAGCAGCCTCAGCAAGGAAGCCCAGACTGTCCTCTCCCCAGCCACTTCCACCAGCTCTTCTGGGGGAATCCTGAGGCGTTCCCAGGCCAGCCCAGATATATAATCCCTCCAGCGTGCCCTGGGTCGGCCCCGAGGTCTCCTCCTGGTCAGACATGCCTGGAACACCTCCTGAGGGAGGCGTCCTCACCAGATGCCTGAACCACCTCCACTGACTCCTCTACCTGGAGGAGCAGCAGCTCTACTCTGAGTCCCTCCTGAAGGACTGAGCTTCTCACCCTGTCTCTAAGGGAGAGCCCAGCCTCCCTGAGGAGGAAACTCATTTTGGCCGCTTGTATTCTTGATCTCGTTCTTACGGCCATTACCCAGAGCTCATGACCACAGGTGGTTTGATGGAGCTAAAAGGACCACATCATGTTCAAAAAGCAGAGACATCCTCCCGCTACCAAACTCGACACCTGGCTGCGCCAAAAAAATTTTGTCAATAAAAGTTATGAACGGAACCGGTGGCAAAGGGCAGCCTTGGTGGAGTCCAACCCTCACTGGGAACAAGTCAGACTTACTGCCGGCAATGCAGACCAGACTCTCACTCCTCTGGAAGAGAGACTGAATGGCCCTTTGTCAGGGGCCATCCACCCCATACTCCTGGAGTACCCCACACAGGGTGCTCCTGGGAACATATTTGTAAGCCTTCTCAAAATCCACAGAACACATGTGGACTGGTTTATCCATGGTTCCACAGCCAGGACGAAAACCACAATGCTCTTCCTCAATCTGAGGTTCAACTATCGCCCTGACCCTCCTCTCCAGTACCCTGGCGTAGACCTTTCCAGAGAGGCTGAGGCGTGTGATCCCCTCATAGTTGGAACACAGCCTCTGGTCCCCTTTCTTAAAGATGGGGACCACCACCCCGGTCTGTCACTCCAAAGGCACCGCCCCGATGTCCACGCAATGTTGCAGAGACGTGTCAACCAGGACAGCCCTACAACATCCAGAGCCTTGAGATACCCAGGGAGGATCTCATCCACCCCCAGAGCTCTGCCACCACGGTGTTGCTTAACTGCTTCTGCAACTTCTGCCCCGGAGATTGGACGACCCCCCCTTCCCCCAAGTCCTCCAACAGCTCTGCTCCTCCACGGAATACGTGCTTACATTCTGCACCTTTCAAAAATTTCTGTGGATGTAATTTTCTGTGTTATTGGCTGCACCTTAAAGATGCAGAACTGAGAATTTTAAAAACATATTACTGGTTTAAATATAGACAAAGATCTGGTCTTTTTTAGACACGAAGTGTTATGTAAACCAATCATCGTTATACATGCATGTATGCTATTGTGTGCTCATTGACCTGCAAGTCATATTAGAGTGACCAATACAAACAGATATAAATGGACCAACTGGGATGATTGTGGCAACAGCTAGCAGACGTTTAGATCTCATCCTCACAAGGATTCAACACATGAAGCATACGAGTGGTCGGAGCTGAGCTGCCATCATACTAAGCCTGTTCAACTAAACTTTTTTTTGCAGAAGTTTGCAAAGAAAACCCAGACACCAGCATTCGTATGAAAATTGTATAACGTTATTTTATTTTGAGTACTTTAACACTTGAACAAATGGTGTTTTCAAGAACATCACACCACAAATGAATCAAACCTAAGGCATCTGACATTGCTTATGTCAAAGCTCCCAGGTCAGACGAGATAGGAAGGGGGGCATGGGTCCAATGTCTCTCCTACACACTGCTTATTGTCAGATATTGGCGAGGTGATGGTTATCACAAAGGAACATTCAGTGAGAAACCCTCTTGGTAGCAGTTTCATTCCTGTGCGTTTAGCTTAGCTGTGGATGTGTTTACCTTAACTTAGCACAACCACTGGAAACTGCGAGCCTTTACCCCAAAAACCCAGGTTCCTTGGAGCTCCAAGCAGGCAGTGCAAGGAACCACATCATAAATGTCTGAATCAGGGGTTTCCCGCCCTTTTGAGTTTGAGTTTGAAGTGGGTGTGGCTTATGTTAAAACAGGTGCTCTTTCTCATGAAAGAATGACTTGGAATCTGCTTCTGAAGGTGCCACATTAACCACAGAGGATCAACCTGATCAATTGGACCTGGTGCTTGTTCACCTCCAGTGCCTCCAGGCCATGTCAACCTCAACCTTGTTGCTTTGTAGTCATTTTGAATAAAATAACACTTACGATTGAAGCATTTTTTAATGAAAAAAAAAACAAACATTTCAACACTGCACATACTACCTTGGAAAAAAACTTGAGATTGGCTTGGTGTTGGCACTGGTAATTACATGTACTGTAGGAAGGGCTCGATGTCTGAGGTGAAGTAGCAAAATGTGTGACAGGTCAGGAACCCTCAGCGTTTCCTGGTGCCATCTCTAAAACTTAATGAAGCACACAGACACAATCACTCAGAGAAAATGTCACTGTTCCACCAAAATAATACGGAGAACATCTAGCACAGTCATCATGATCCAATATTACGAATTGTACTGAGACGGCATTGTGTCTGTACTATGGCAATGGCCTTAAGATGAACAACTTCCACAAAACGCACGTGGGAAACATGAGGCCTCGAGCCTCGTGTTGAATTCCTAAAATACATACAGCAAAACTAGGTTTGGAACAGTGTGATACACAAAAACATCTGCCTGGTGGACATCCATCAGGATACAGAGACTCTCAAGTATTCACTTTATTATCACACATGAATAAATAAGAACACTACACTTCCTATTATTATTGTATGCAGGCACACAAACACACACGCACACACACATCTATGTCATCGTTTTTCCACGTGTACAGTACACTAAAACCACAAAACAACGTTCAAATGTAGGCGTGATACAGAGATACTGCAGCGTACATTCACATGGTTTCTTTGAATGGCGAGGAGTGGATGTGTCCTGTGCTCCACAGATGGCGGCGGGTCAGGTGGGAACCTACAGGCGCATTCCTCTCCTGAGGCAGAGGGGTATGAGACCACTTCTTTTCTTTTCTACACACTCTTGAACCTCTTCATCAAAGAATCTGGGGGTCTGGGGTAGTAGCCAGTGGTGCTGGGCTTATCTGGAGAGAACCTGGAAAACTTGTAATCCAGAGGGAGATCTAGACATAAAAGGAAGGCAAGTCAGACGAGCACCTTTACATCACCAACACAGCTACACAAATGCAATGACAAATGCTCATGGAGAAGGATTTGATTTGTTCCAACAGCTGGTAGCAATCACACATCACACCTGTGTGTGATGAGGCAACAAAGAAGTGACTTTGGAGGAAAGCAATCATCAGTCACAGCACAGCCAATTCACAACAGACGCCCTCCTGCCCTGTAGCCCAGATTCATTTGATTGGGGGGGGGGGGGGGGGCTAGGATGTCTTGTCTTGAGTGCTGAAACACTTGGAGGCGAGCTTTTGACAGTTAGCATGCACATGCAGATGATATATTCAATCAATACAGAGACTTCAGCAGCAGTAGAACCTGCAGTGATGAGACACCCCATAATAACCCTTTGGCCTGCCATCAACAGCAGCCCCTTGTCAGCAGGTGACTGATGTTCAGAGCGACTGCGCCACAGCTTTCAACATAATCGTGCTTGTTACTCCGAATGTGACCATGTTATTTGTTGTCTTTTTATCCACTATTATACATATGTATCATTTTGGTGGATGCACTAACTTTGTGAAACAGTCAGTAGGTGTCTGGCAACTAGTTACCTGCTATGTGCTCAACACTGGGGATGGCCACAGTGCTGTACTTGTGAATGCAGTGGCAGCACCAGGTCAGTTTCTGGCTGTCCTCGTCTCCTCCTCCACTTCTGTGGACATCAACAAAGTAGGAGCCCCACTGGTTGGACACAGCCGACGGGGATTTCATGCCCTGTGCCTGTTGACATATAAAGTAAGAGATGAAAAAGTGTGTGGATGCATTTTCAGACATGTGCAGACCTGATCAAAGGAGGTGGGATTTCTACCAGGAGCAAAAAAACAAAAAAAACCCCAACAACCCGAAAACTGGCTGCAGCCCAAGCAGCTTCGGAGCTGGGATGAGTCATCACTTCCAAAAAATCCCCTGCTCTCTTACTCATAGTGACTTGTAGAACATTCATAGATTAAGATTTTATAGACAGGAAATAGATGATGAACAGTGATCATCATCAAAACATGTGGTAGTAAGAGAGAAGCCAATCTGAACATCTCGATGATTCAACAGAAGCTGTTATCTTTAACATGTTTTACGTAATTTAGAGAGATAATGTTGTGCAAATCTCTGATAAAGATTTCTAAAATCAAACAAGGAACCAAAAAATTGAAGCAAGCATGGAAAGTCTGCAGCATGAGCACAGTGATTAAATCAGTATTTCACTAAGTAATTCTTTAAGTGAATAAGTCAGTCAATAAGTCAGTGATGCAATAATTAGGCTAATTAAAGCATTAGTAGTTGGCTGGCAGGCAAAATTCTGCTAACAAACGAGCCAAATATCTTTCATCATGGATCGTAAGGGTTAGGTTTCCTTCAGCTCCCACATAAATCATGTGACCAGGACCGCCTTCTTCCACCTGCAGTATCACTAAGATTAGGAACATCCTTTCCCAGAGTGATGCTGAGAAACTGGTGCATGCATTTATCACTTCTAGGCTGGACCACTGCAACTCTCTCCTGTCAGGATGTCCTAAATACTCCCTAAAGAGTCTCCAGCTGGTCCAGAACGCTGCAGCCAGGGTTCTGACAGGAGTTAGAAGAGAGAAGACATCTCTCCACTTTAGCTTCTCTCCTTCCTGTAGGATCTAGAATCCACTTCAAAGTCCTTCTGCTAACTTATAAGGCTCTCAATGATGAAGCTCCATCCTATTTGAAAGAGCTCATTAGTCCCTACCGTCCCACCAGAGCACTCCGCTCCCAGAATGCAGGTCTGTTAGTGACTCCCAGTATCTCTAAAACAGACTTGGAGGTGGAGCCTTCAGGTACCGGTTCCTCTACTGTGGAACCAGCATCTCTCAATGGGTCAGAGAGGCAGACACTGACTACTTTTAAGTCCAGGCTTAAGACTTTCCTTTATGACAGAGCCTTCAGTCAGGACTGGTTCAGGTAGCTCTGAACCATTGATAGCTATGCTGCTACAGGCTTAGACTGCTGGGGGACACATCAGGTTACATGGAGCCCTTCCCTTCCCTCCTCTCCTCTCCTCTCCTCTCTTCTCCCATCCCTGCCTCCCCTCCCATGAACCAGTCTACCATCCAGTCCCCCATCAAGCTGGCTTGCTCTCCCTGCGCTCCCCTTCCATGAACCAGTCTACCATCCAGTCCCCCATCAAGCTGGCTTGCTCTCCCTGCCTCCCCTTCCATGAACCAGACTGCCATCCAGTCCCCCATCAAGCTGGCTTGCTCTCCCTGCCTCCCCTCCCATGAACCAGTCTACCATCCAGTCCCCCATCAAGCTGGCTTGCTCTCCCTGCCTCCCCTTCCATGAACCAGTCTACCATCCAGTCCCCCATCAAGCTGGCTTGCTCTCCCTGCCTCCCCTCCCATGAACCAGTCTACCATCCAGTCCCCCATCAAGCTGGCTTGCTCTCCCTGCCTCCCCTCCCATGAACCAGTCTACCATCCAGTCCCCCATCAAGCTGGCTTGCTCTCCCTGCCTCCCCTTCCAGAAGCTTCCTTCTTCAGCTGTTATTAACATTTCCATGTTTCCTCCATTCTGTGTTATAAACTGTTTTCTTCTCTGTACCAACATCTACTGCACGTCTGTCCCTCCTGGTGAGGGATCCTCCTCCCCTCCTCACCCTGAGGTTTCTCCCATTTTTCCCTGTTAAAGGTTTTCTATGGAGTTTCTCCTCAGTCGATGTGAGGCTCAGAGGGCAGAGGATGTTGTTATGATGCCATGAAGCCTGGAGACAAACTGGTGGTGAAAACAGGCTACAAAGAAAACTGCCTTGCCTTGCCTTCATTCATCTCAATATATTTAGTGTTCTTTGTCAACCAAACAACTGTTTGTGTGCAACTTATCCCAGATAGAAGATAGAAGCCTTCACTGTCATTAAGGTGCCATGTACCTATCAGTCTCATCCTCTATCACCACACACTCACTGTAGTCTTAATCTTGTTGCTATGCACTACATTCCGACCTGATACATGAACTGCTTCTGGTCAGTAAGATGAGGTATTACTGTGGAACTGTTAGTAATGATCGGAGGAGGCCTGCACTCTTAACCCCGTTGCGTTTTGCTTCTCAACTGCTGTCTGTAATCTCTGGTCCGGCCATGTGGAGGGGACCTGTACGCCAGTTCACAGTACCATTGATGGTACGGCCCAGCCCATATGTATTTTTTGAGCCCAATACAATTTTAGAGCACAAAAAAAAATCTGTGATAACCAATATGTAAAACGGATAAAATGAATTTCACTGTTAGACAGAGAAAAGAACCTTTTTATGTTCACTGTGCACCAGTTTTGGACAAGTATTATTATGTAAAGGTAGAAGGCTGATTTCTTAAACAAATAACCTAGTTTATTTAACAAAAAGTTTGATACAAAATATATTAAAAAATTTAACGCTGTCATACGTGACCATGCGCCAGGTAGAGGTGCCAGAGCACTCTCTGCTGGACACACTAAGTTACACCATTCTTACATCTGCCCAGATGTTTTCTGGAGCCAAAGATACTAAGGTACACACACCGTTATGATGTCAATTCTGCTCAAGCTGAAACTGGTGATTAGCCCACATCCTGCTCCATTCATAGGTATGATTGGCAAAGGACAAAAAGTAGGAAAATATACGGTGCGCCTACCATGACATGACATGACCCCCCACTCCGCACACACACACACACACACACACACAGAATGACATTACTTCAATACATTTAGCATGTAGTTGGAGCTATGGTTTCATCGACTAGCCAACTTGTGGAGAGACATGAATTGACAAACATGTTAGCGGTGCTGGTGAGTGGTCATTCCAGGCTTGTCCATGCAGGCTTGTTCGTGTTATGTCTATGGTCTTATGTAGGGTCGGCACCTGTCTTTAGCTGCCCGCATGAGGTCGGCTGATGAAACATTTATTTGGGGTTGAAAACGTATCACAATATCCGGATTGATCCCGTTCTGAGTGGTACAGGCGGCTACATCAAGTCAATTTCCACTAGTTTAACGTACCCGGCCATGCATGTCCCTGAAAAAAAAAATCTGATTTGCATGATTCATGAGAGCACATGCAGCTACAAACACCTCTGAATGTGGTCAGTGATCTGATCTCAACCAATACTGTCCTGAGTTCACACATGTAAATCTGTTGATCAGAAAGTATAAGTAGGTCCAGAATTTGCCTCTACTGCCGGTCCCCCTGGTAGGACAATCAGGATCCTGCCTGCCCCCCTGATAGGATGGCGGAAGGACGGTCAAGATCCTGTATGTTCCCCTGGTAGGATGATCAGGATCCTGGCTGTTCCCCTGATAGGATGGAGGTAAGACGCTCAAGATCCTGCTTGTACCCCTGGTAGGACAGTCAGGATCCTGCCTGTCTCCCTGGTAGGACGGTAATAGGACGGTCAGGATCCTATGGTATGATATCCTTGCATTCCCAGTGGCCTCAACTCATTCACAGCACCTACTGAATATTTCATTGGTGTACAGTGGAGGTGAAACATCACATCTTAAGTTAAACCTGCCTCAACATGTCTGTGTGTGGAGGGGGTCTGGACTTGATTCTCCACGGTGGGTTTATGGTGGTAGCAGGCCAGGAAAAGGGTTGGAACGTAGAAAGCAGTCAGCTGTTTCACTGAACCTACCTCAAACTTTCCCTTTTTTTCCTGCGGCTCCACTTGGGCCTCATTGGACTTTGCTGCATCACTCCTGGGGACGCCCTCCCCCTCCATCTCCTCTACAATCATCACCGTCTCCCACTTCCCAAAGCTGCTAGCAGGGAACATATCTGACCTCATGCTGTCTCCAAAATACACCACCTGCAGGAAAAAAAAAGGTGAGCAAGAGGACAGATTTCTTTGTGCCAGGGGTTGGTTTGAAGCTGCTGTGGTATGAAGTTGTCTGTGCAGTAAAGCTTTATGTCTTATGACCCCCCCAAGGGTGAACGAGATCAGACATGAAGAGTCTGCAAAACTCATTACAGCCTCTCTGACCATCGCATCTCTTTTGTACTCCAAGTCTGGAAAGACCAGCAAGCTGAGACAGGCTGTCCTGATCTGCATTCCAGAACTCAGAGCTTCCAGTCCATTCCTGGGAGTGGGGGAGGAAATGGAGAGAGGAGGGCTGACTGTTGGAGATTAAACTGACAAGATGCAGAGTCCAAGGCCATGTGAAACACAAGAAAAAGGCTCTAAATTCAGAAGTTCAAAAGGAAACAGACCAATTTGAAGGGCTTTAAACAAATATACAGTATGTAGCTGTAATGTTCAGACCAAATACAGAGTAAATTCTACCACATTACGTAAAAAGTCCAAGTTGATGTGACAGAAACAAATGTTGCTCGTATAAGTGGCAGAGAGACTTTTTTTTTTATTCGAGTACTGTATTTAAACACAGTGTTGAGGTATTTGTTCTCGATCATGTGTATCTCTAGAGACTTTTCACTTTGGTGCATTTCAAAGGAAATATTACTTTGTACATCCTTTTTTCATTATATTAATTGAAACCCAAAACATTCTTACTGGTTTACTACAAACATTTAGTATAGAGGACACATGATGTCTTACTCCTCTGACTTAAACCCTTTTGCTCTTTGCTTGGCAGCAATCATTCAAGACCTTCTTCACGCTGGTCCAGTACCACTTCCAAACCTCCTTGAATCTTTGTCATGAGTGTTTCAGTAATCACTGGTGATCCTGTAAGTGGATCATGGGTCCACCAAGCTTCACCAGGACCCTGTTAGCCAGCATGTTTCCAGGTAGAACCCGTCAGACCTTCAACGCTACCGTAGCAGCCCAGTTGGCTAACCATAATTTTCCCTGCCTGGCAAGGTAGGATCCCGAGACACGACTGAATATGTACTTCACACGATCAAAGATGACACATACCACTGTAACATCAACAGCTTGATTAGTGCAATACATCTGAGGTACTATGTGTACTTTGATACTTAATTTACCTCAATATCAAATATTTCTCCACTTTAACTTGTGTACACTTTGAATGGAGATTTTTAACTCAAGTGCTATTTTATTTGGGTATGTCTACTTTTACTTAATGAATGTAACTGTGTACTTGTACCATCTAGCATTGGCTGGGATCATCATGGAAGTCAGCTCCTGATGATGGATGACCGCCCTCTTGATTACACATTGACATCCTGCCGGTAAACCTGCATGAGCCACGAAGAACATACAAGAACACCACCAAAGTAGGAATCATCGATCCATCTATCCATCACTCATTCATCCATTGGTCATTCATCCATAATCACTCACTCATCCATGCATCCATCACTCATCCATCATCACCCATTCATCCATCCATCACTCATCCAACCTCCCACTACCCAATGTTCACTCACTCATCCATTCACCCGTCACTCATCCTTGACTCACTCAGCCATCAATTTCTCACTCCATCCATCCATCGTCCACACAACTATCCATTCATCACTCATCAATCATCCATCTATCACTGTATCGTCATTAGGATTAGTGTCACTCATCCATCCATCCATCCATCCATCCAACAGTTACTCATCCATCTATCACCCACTTATTCATCATCTGTCCCTGCCTCATTCAGCCATCACTTATCCATTCATCCATTACTCATCCATATTTCTAGTCTACTCTATTTATAGTTGAGTTTTGTACTTAAGTATAAACTATTAATAGTAAAGTATACTGTAATCATTGTAAAGTATGCTTTATTATTTTAAAGTATACTTACTATATGAGGAGTAAAGTATACTTTATTGATAGTAAAGTTCACTGTGTTCATAGTGAAGTAAACTCTGTATAGTAAAGTATACTCTATTCAAAGGGAACTCCATTCATAGCAAAGTATCCACTATTTAAAATTAAGTATGCCCTATTTATGGTAAATTATACCCTATTTTTAGTAAGGTGTATGCAATGTATTCCAAATCATAAATTATGTGTCGTAAAGTTCCTAAACTCTTTTTTTATAGTGAGGTATACACTATTTGGGCGGCCCGGTAGAGCAGTGGTCCTCACTGTGGCCCCCCCATCAAGAAGGTTGTGGGTGGAGCAGTGGTCCTCACTGTGGCCCCCCAGCAAGAAGGTTGTGGGTGGAGCCCCGGCTGCAGCACGGGGTCTTTCTGGGTGAGTCTCCATGTTCTCCCTGTTCCTGCTGGGTTCTCTCTGGTACTCCAGCTTCCTCCACAGTCCAAAGACATCAAGAGGGACCAGGTTAATCCAGACTCTAGATTGACCGTAGGCGTGGCTGGGAGAGCCAATGGTTGTCTGTCTCTATGTGTTGGCCCTGCCATGGACTGGTGACCCGTCCAGGGGGAAGGCTGCTGGGATAGGCTCCACCCCCACCACCCTGAACAGGAGAAGAGGGGGAACACGGAGGGATGGCTGGGTGGATGGATGATGGATGAAATGAGTACACTATTCACAAGAAAGTTCATACTATTTAAAGTGTACGCAATTTATAGTACAGTATACAGTGTTTTAAGTGAAGTGTACACTACACTATTTATTGTAAAATATGCATTATTTGTAGTATGTGAAGTCCATCCACACATTTTCTACTGCTTATCCTGTTAAGGGTTGTGGCGGGAGGGGGGGGGGGGGGGGTGTAGTCTATCCCAGCAGCTTTCGGGCAAATATGTAAAGTATTAATGTAAAGTATACTGTGTATTCTGGAGAGGAGGGTCCGGTCGATAGTCAGACCTCAGATCGAGGAGGAGTAATGTGCTGTAACCGTGGATCTGCTCTTTAACCTCGCTAGGGTGCTAGAAGGAGCTTGGGAGTTTGCCCAACTGGTCCACATGTTCTTTGTGGATCTGAAGAAGGCTTATTACAATTTTCCCTTCCTTGCTGAGGCCGTTGCCACCGCGATCCAGACCCGGATAAGTGGAAGACGACTATATATATATAGTAAAGTTTAAACAGTTTCCAGTAAAGTGTACTCTATTAGTAGTAAAGTATACACCATTTATAGGACATTTAAAATGGGATCAAAAACAGGATGTTAATGAAATATAACGAATGGGTCAAGTTGTACCTGACCAACCATTAACACACATTAGAAAAAGCTGTTCAGCAGCTATTTCATTCATTTCAATTAGTTTGTGTTTTATATGCTCTGTAGACCTAACCGAGTATGGGTAGGCCCTACATCCAACCTCTCAACAGGATTCAAGAGGCAGTAAAGGCATTCCTGGAGCTGCCTGTCTCCGCTCTCCGTACTGAGCTCTGCGTGTCTCCCACATGTAAACAAACAGCTTTGCTGTGAGGGGAAGTTCAGGGTTCACATTTCCAGCAGACATTTGACAATGGGCCACAGCTGTTCTCCATCCATCCATTTTCTTCCGCTTATTCCTGTTAAGGGTCGCGGGGGGGGGGGGGGGGGGGGGCTATCCCAGCGGCTACGGGTGAGAGGCGGGGTTCACCCTGGACAGTTTGCCAGTCCATTGCAGGGCCAACACATACAGACAAACAACCATTCACACTCACATTCACACCTACGGTCAATCTAGAATATCCAGGTAGCCCAGTCCCCAGTTGCATGTGTTTGGATGGTGGGAGGAAGCTGGAGTACCGGAGAGAACCCACGCAGGCACAGGGAGAACATGGAGACTCACACAAAAACATCCCGTGCCCGAGCCGTGACTCGAACCCGGAACCTTCTTGCAGTGAGGCGGCAGTGCCGCCCACAGCTGTTCTTTTTACCCCAAAAGTGTAAAAGTCATGAGCTTAGTATGATAAACATTTGACTGACCTGTGTAATTATATCATCATGGCCGGCATGGCAGTCCAAACCCCTGCTCGAGGCCCATTCAGGGATGAATCAACAGTGTTGTTATTAAGATTCAACACGAGCAGATTTACTACATAGATACAGATGCCTGACATCAGTAAATCATGTTTGATTACACATTTTCTCTACTGCAGAAGAGTAGAGCACTTGTGTGCTACTCTGTATTTTAGTGGAACAAGACCATTCGTTTGGATGGAAACAAATCATGTTTTAATCTGTCCTGACAAGCAGACATTGTGACCTTTTCAGAGTGAGATAGCGGTAAATGGACTCAAACACCCGTTCTCACACACACACACACACACACACACACACACACACACACACACACACACACACACACACACACACACACACACACACACACACACACACACACACACACACGGTGGCGCTGCCATGCAAGCACCAACCTACTCATCTGGAGCAATTATGGGTTCAGTATCTTTCTCAAGGACACTTGGACATGGTCACCAGGGTCGAGAATCGAACCAGCAACCCTTTGGTTGCTAGACGGCCACTCTACCCCTGAGCCATGCTGGCCATAACGAGTGATGAGGTTTTCAGTGGGCTGCTCGTCAAACACTGACCAGGTACGTGTATGTTTAGAAGTGTTTTTAGGTGTTGGGGAGTTCAACTGTTTTATGAACAAGACCAGATCAAACCTCCATGTGCCTGGACTGGGTTGCTCATGGTTAGGGGTCAGAACTACAGAGTATAATGTTGATCAGTATCCTCCTTGTATAGGCTAAAATTGCTATACCAAAATCAGGGAGTGTTTTTAGTGGGTATGAGATTCAGACCTGTATGCGCGCACACACACACACACACACAAATCACATATATGGATCTGCATGCACACATTTCCATTGTACGTCCTGATCAAAGTTAGATTTTGAAACCGAAACTCCCAATCTGAATAATCTGATGAGTGTGAACAGGCCCCTCCCTTCCCAATCACAAAACATGACAAAGGCTGACAGGAAGATGGCAAAAAATTGAACCTTTATGGAGGTGAGGTTGAGAAGCCGCATGGAGTGCCAGAGTTGAGTAAGAAAATCCTTTTCTTGGCCTTTCTTCTGGCATCAAGATTAAGAAGAAAAAATTGGCTCAGAGTGATAAGCAGCGGTGGTGGGTTGGAGGACCCCAAAGTCAGCCAGCTAAAGGAGAAGAGGTCTGACTGGTTGTGTCCTCACACATAAATCGCTCATAACCTAACCCTAACCCTCACCCTCAGCACGCAAAGCATTTCACAATGTTGCCTAATTCACTGCAGTCAGGATTAACCAGAGGTTCAGAATCATGCTTGAGGAAACTTTGACAAAGTCCCTGAGGGGGAGCAGGGAGTAAACCTGCATTTGGTTAGTAGATGGCCACTAGACTTCCGAAACCACGCAAACTCGCTGCATCATGCCAACCTGTTGCTAGAACTTTCTAAGAACACATCTGCTATTCCACTACAGAGCCACATACTGTCAATGGATCTGTCTCAGTGCACTACATCTTCACTGGTGGTGCTGCGTCTGGTTTGGCAGCTTGCATCATTGCTGAGGTTGCCTTGGTTTTCTTTGTCTTCTTTGGATTACATGGGCAAGATGTTCTGTTTATTTTAAGATTGCAGTCCATCTGTTGGTGGGCTTGTTGGTGACAATCACTTTAGTTCCAGACTAGCAATATTGGTGGAGCAATTATCTGGGTCCAGAGCTGGTTCTCTGGTTGTTGACATGTGCAAAACTGTTTCCAGATTTAGCTCAGGTGCAAAGGAGTCCCCTGAACTACCTTTGTGAAATAATTCTGTCTCCTGAAAAAGGTATGATCATGTGCTAGAATGATGCACATCCACCTCTAAGAGCCTGCAGAACATTAGAAATCATAATCATAAAAAAGGGTAAATCACTGGAAATGGGAGATTTTTGAACTGACAGATCCAGAGCCACCTGAAACGTATTCATCTGGATCTTTTCAATGTGGCAAACAATGGCAGCACCAGGTTCTAAGTCCCAGAGCATTACTGAAGTCTCTTTATGGCAATGATTCCATGAGGCAGCACTCAAACCTTCCTAACCCTGAAAGCTCCCATTCAGCTACCTGCAGTGGTCCTGTCAGGTGAAAGTGGAGAGGAATCACAACTCAGAAGGGCCAATAAGCTGTAAAGCTGCTAGAACAGCAGGTTGACTAGGAATTCCACAAAGGCTTTCTCCACGGGGCTCTGGAACACAGGGGGCATTGAGGCCAGGGAGGGGGAGGGGCAAAGATGATGATGAGTGGTTCATGGAGGCAGGGTTGTCAGTCCATCTGATCCTGATCAGTGACATCAGGATTCTTGTTGGATCACTGCAGTTGAATAACTTATTACGAAATTGGCAGCATTTACAATCAGGCTGCCATTAAAGACAGAAAGGAGGACATGATGAAGAACATAACTAGGAGAAAGAATCAAAGTCCTCATTAATTTATTCGTTTTAAAAAGGCCGTAGGAGAAAAAGGTAGCCAGAGCCAACCCAGCTAGCTCTGGAGATGTTTTAGTGGTGTTGAAGACAACACAACACCCAGTAATATGTGTATGGTAAAAGCCTCACTGTTAAACAAAGAGAACATGGTGGTGCTCTTATCTGCCAATGTTAAGGTCTGTGAATGTGTAAATAAGTGAATGAGTGAATCCTGCTGCCCCTCACTGGCTCATCACAGTAGAACACTTCACTAAGAGACTGATGGGGGAATCTAACTCTCCTATTCTGATGTTGAATTTACATTTTCCTAATTAATTCATTTTCGGTGACGGGTGCATCATCTGGGGAACTCAGGTTCTAAGGACAGATAGCTGTTCATTTCACGTCTACATCAGGAACTGAAACTGCCCCCCCTCTCTCTCGCTAGAGAGAGAGAGAGAGAGAGAGAGAGAGAGAGCGAGGGAGGGGAACAATGGGGAACAACTTCCAACTTCCCTGTCCAGCTAATAGCTACAGCTGTTTGCTGTGACATACTACACGTATACATACTACTACTACGACTGCCACACACTATAACATGTCTAAGGAAGAGTATCTTTGCCTAAAAGTCTGCCATCCAGTCCCCCATCAAGCTGGCTTGCTCTCCCTGCCTGCCCTCCCATGAACCAGTCTACCATCCAGTCCCCCATCAAGCTGGCTTGCTCTCCCTGCCTGCCCTCCCATGAACCAGTCTGCCATCCAGTCCCCCATCAAGCTGGCTTGCTCTCCCTGCCTCCCCTCCCATGAACCAGTCTACCATCCAGTCCCCCATCAAGCTGGCTTGCTCTCCCTGCCTGCCCTCCCATGAACCAGTCTGCCATCCAGTCCCCCATCAAGCTGGCTTGCTCTCCCTGCCTCCCCTCCCATGAACCAGTCTGCCATCCAGTCCCCCATCAAGCTGGCTTGCTCTCCCTGCCTCCCCTCCCATGAACCAGTCTACCATCCAGTCCCCCATCAAGCTGGCTTGCTCTCCCTGCCTCCCCTCCCATGAACCAGTCTACCATCCAGTCCCCCATCAAGCTGGCTTGCTCTCCCTGCCTCCCCTCCCATGAACCAGTCTACCATCCAGTCCCCCATCAAGCTGGCTTGCTCTCCCTGCTACAAATGTTGCATGCCTGTTTGCCCTACCAAACAGGCATGCAACATTTGTAACCACCCACTGAGGTCTTACCTGCAGCAGCAGACTGCTTCAACAGAGATTGCAAGATGGATAATTTATTGACATGTGAAAATGTAAAATACGGCTGGACTTAAAATGTGCACGAGGAGACACTGGAGCAGCAGGAAGAAGTAGATGAAGAACAGGAACGACTGTTAGTTAGCTGCCAGTGTTGGCACCTAGCTGCCCTGTTGACAACCCTGCCAGCAGCCACGTTCTTTCTCTGCATCACACCAGTGTGAAGCTCCTGAAATGATTTAGCAGGAAAACCTTGTCTCTTTTAGTCTCAGCCAAAAACCAGACATGGAGTCAAGATCACAGGCAGACTGGGCTGTTCTCCACCTGGATGATTGACAGCTTGTGTACCTTGGGATCGGGTTTTCCTGTCATGGTCTTGAGCAGCTCATGGAGGTGCGGCCAGTTGCCCTGGGAGTACCAACCCGGTTTGTCCAGTGACGGCAGCCCTTCACTCTCCTCCACATCATTCACTGGTAAAGGAAAGAGAATCAAACCAGACAATAAAACCAAATAGACCTGACTCTTGCAGGGCTGTTGTCACAAGTACAGAGGAATAAGTTCTACCCTCCAGAGGAGTATTATCCTCGTATACATTTCTGTGATGGCAGGGGAATTGACCTGGTATGGCCAGGACTCAAACGTGGAAATATTTATAATAATAAAATAAAATAAAATAAAATAAAATAAAAATAATAATATTTATTATATAATTAAATATGTAGCATCTCTAATAATAATAGGTCTTTGTCTATATCTTTTGTAATATATTTTCTGCATAATTTGATCAGGCAGTGACACCGACGGTTTGGCAGAGTCAGAAAAAATGAAAATGGACCAGACACAGTTAACACAGAAAAAAGGCATTAAAAACAACATAATGTGTGTTCGTGTTTGGCCCACCACCCCCCATTTTGCTTGCTTTTTAGCCCTCCAGAGAAGACAGTTGAAGCTCCCTACAGGACCACCACAAACTCCCACTCCACGGACCCTGAGTACAATGTTCTTATAACACAGGCACCGATGTGTGCCACCACAAGGGTAGATGGACGAAATCAACGACTGATGGTGGAACCCTATCAGGAGAAATTAAGGGTTCAGTGTCTTGCTCAGGGTTGGTGTCTGGAGGAAGTTGGGTTTGAATCAGTAACCAGAGCAAGGGAGGAGGAGCAGCTCTTCATGCACCCTGGAGAAAGGAAGTGAGCAGACCACCCAATCAGCCAGTCCCAGAAGATAGACAGGAAACTAATACTAAGCATTCCTTCTATTCCTTACCTGACAAGACCAAAAAATGGAGGAGAATCAAGCCATTGGCGATGAATTGTCATATCTCTCAAGTATCAAAACTTTATAAAACACGCATCTTCAGTCCCACAGCCTTTCATTACTACGTCGAGAAAATGGACTGTTTGAGGCTGAGCAACTGACATGACGTGCAGGCAAGCAGTTCCAAAGTTCAAGAGTGAAGACTGCACAAATGAGCTGAGCTGCATCTCCTCAGATGACCAGACACAGGGAGGCACCAGGAGACGTCACATCCCTGAAGACAATCGAAGCTGATAGACACTTCAGCTGCATCAGTGATGACAGGGATGTATGTGCAGGCTAATCCACAACCTCTGTCCCCCTATGGGGAATCTCCATCAACTTCTCTACCAGCTGCAAGCGCCGCTGCGAGACGCTTATCATGAAATCAAGACCTGAAATGTGTGACACCAATTTCACCATTTGAGCTGCAGCATCCCCGCAGTGGCTATCCAGCACAGTAAATCACGCTGTGAATCCAAATCTTATCTAATCGCTCCACAGCCGTACTACACCTCAGCCAGAAAAAGTAACAGTGCGATCAAGGAACACAACTGTACTTGAGGCTCTGCTGTTGTTACAAAGACGAGCAGAGCCAGACCCCCACTGCTGTCACTTGTCCCACTCAGTGTTCTCTTCTCTGACAGATGGGACTACAGGAAAAAGTGCAGAACTATGGGAGGAAATAGTGAATTCACCTTATTACGCCATTACACCATTGTCTTTCGCTTATTCCTATAAAGGGTCGCGGGGGGTGGAGCCTATCCCAGCGGCTACAGCCGAGAGGCGGGGTTCACCCTGACGGGTCACCAGTCCATGGCAGGGCCAACACATAGAGACAGACAACCATTGGCTCTCCCAGCCACGCCTACGGTCAATTTAGAGCCTGGATTAACCTGGTCCCCTCTTGATGTCTTTGGACTGTGGAGGAAGCTGGAGTACCAGAGAGAACCCAGCAGGAACAGGGAGAACATGGAGACTCACACAGAAAGACCCCGTGCTGCAGCCGGGGCTCCACCCTCAACCTTCTTGCTGGGGGGCCACAGGGAGGACCACTGCTCCACCATGCCGCCTGCCACCCTCCTCATCAGGAGCAATTATGGGTTCAGTATCTTGCAAGGGTACTGCGACATGGTCACCGGGAGAAGTGAGGATTGAACCAGCGACTTCCGTTGCTAGACGGCCACCCTACCTCAGAGCCACTCTGCCTTTTGAGGAAATTTCTGTCAATTTATTGAGGTTCAAATGCCACGGTCTACATGACAGGATTCACACAATGTGGTCCACATGACAGGATTCACATGACGTAGTTCACATGACAGGATTCACATGACGTGGTTCACATGACAGGATTCACATGACAGGATTCACAGGATGTGGTTCACATGACAGGATTCACATGATGTGGTCCACATGACAGGATTCACAGGATGTGATTCACATGACAGGATTCACATGATGTGATTCACATGACAGGATTCACAGGATGTGGTCCACATGACAGGATTCACAGGATGTGATTCACATGACAGGATTCACAGGATGTGATTCACATGACAGGATTCACAGGATGTGATTCACATGACAGGATTCACAGGATGTGATTCACATGACAGGATTCACAGGATGTGGTCCACATGACAGGATTCACATGATGTGATTCACATGACAGGATTCACAGGATGTGGTCCACATGACAGGATTCACAGGATGTGATTCACATGACAGGATTCACAGGATGTGGTCCACATGACAGGATTCACATGATGTGATTCACATGACAGGATTCACAGGATGTGGTCCACATGACAGGATTCACAGGATGTGGTCCACATGACAGGATTCACAGGATGTGATTCACATGACAGGATTCACATGATGTGGTTCACATGACAGGATTCACAGGATGTGGTCCACATGACAGGATTCACATGATGTGGGTCACATGACAGGATTCACATGATGTGGTTCACATAATGTGGTTTAAATGAGAGTTTTCACCTGATGAGGTTCACATGGCGCAGTCAATGACAGGGTTCACATTGTGAGGTTAATGTAATGAGGTTAGCGTGACAAGGTTAATGTGACGGATCATATTACATGGTTACCATGACAGGGCTAACATGACAGGGTTCACATGATGATGTTGACATGATGAGGTTCACATGACAGTGTTCATCGGGTTTGCATCTCAGACTACATGTAAATACTCCAAAACAGCTTTTTCAATTACATGACATAAAATTGGGGGAAAGCATATGTCTTACATATTTAACGTGTTAGTTTAACATGTTATCACATACAATATATCACATGCACTCAATCACATCCATCACATGCTTTAACATAGGCTGATACTGCACGACCATGCTACAGCCTGTCAATAATAATCACACTATGCTCTATAAAATTACATTTCTGGGGTCCCGCCTCCACAGACAGTCCAGGTCCTCTCTGGAATCAAGATAGCTTGTCTGCCATGATGTCACGAGATCATGGGCAGCCAGGTAGCCTTGGGAGACTACAAGCCCCCTCTGTTTTCTCTTACCATGTCGTAACATGTTTGAAAAGTATGCACCTTTTTACTGCACAAACAGTGTCTATCAGAAGAACATTTTGAATGGAGTCAACACAAGAATGTTTCCATTAACAAATGCCTGGCAGGAGTAACGGATGCTGATGTGGCAAAGCTCAAGACCAGTGAGAGGAGAGGGAGCAGAATATTTCAGTGAGTGGATCATCCTGTCTTCACAAAAAACTGTCATGCAGGCAGTGACATCCTCCACATGAGGATGAGCATTCCATTGAGCCACCCTGACACAGCCCATCTTCAGCTCAAGCAGCATAACTAGTGTGCATTGCTGATGAGGAGGGTCTGAGACGATGACATTGCATCAGCTGATAACAGCAGAGCAATGTGTTACTATCACATCTTAATTGGATAAGATCAACCTGGCAGAGCTGGGAGGGTTACTTTATAAATGTATCCTCTTACAGTTACCTGTTAAAAAGCATCACGTAACTGTATCACCATGTAAAAGTCAGTTACACCACTGTTTAATTTGTTAAAGGGTATAATTGCAAGTATTTCAGAATTTCCATGAAATATGTGGATAATACACAGTTAGACTTCTCAATGCAACCAATCAGATAGCTAAACTGCAAAGTTTTCAGCTGCTAAACTCAGATGTGTCGTAATGTAGTAGTAATGTCTGGGTGATAAAACAGAAATAATTATTGCAACAGAAACATTCTTGATAGAAGTTTGATAAAATGTTCCATAATTGGTTTTGTTCACTGTTATGACACAGCACTCTATCGTTGTGAAAAGTAGCTGTGAGTTGTGGCTTAGGGAGTGCGAGCTCTCCATTGTGTTTACATTCACAGTGGCTAGGCTGCCAGGCTAGAGGTAATCATGAAGGCAGAGAAACAGCAAGGATGAACACATTGTAGAACAGAGGTTCTAAAATGGAGTTTGGATAGTGCCACTAAAAACTCTGAACATCAAACTGTCGAAGCCTCGCATCGATAAATACAGCACCACAACAACCTGTTCGATCATCTGAAGCAACGTGAGCTGCTGGAACACACAGGAAGTCGAAAAGATAGTGGTGCAGCATGCAAATATCCTGCAAGACGACACTGCAGCGAGCAAGTGTCTCAGTGCTGATGTCACAACATTTACATTTGCTGCAACATGGAAGGATTCAGGGAGGTCTGAGAGCAGGGTGGGCAAGTTCCCTCAATAACTTGACCTTTGACCAAGTCACACACTGAAAACTGCTCACCTGCCTCACCAGTCAGCTGGTTACAGATCAGATAAACACAGCAAAGACGGTTGTTTATGCTGATCTGAATTAATATTCATATCTATAGCTTGTCCATTGATATTAAAATTCTCAAACAGCAGTCTGAGTCAGATGTGTCCTGTACTCCCTTATAGCGCTTAGATTTTTACATTTTGTCAAGGGAAATGTAATGTGGGATATTTTGATGCTGGGAAAGCTTTTGTCTCTTGATCAGTTACTGAAACATTTAGCTGTGTGTCTGAGAGTTTGCCATGTTCTGATCAGGAAAGAGGAACATCGACTGTCTGGCTTCTACAACCTTCACTCAGGAGCAAAAAAACAGCCTTTAAACTATAAGGAAACAATGATTTGGCATTTATGGTGGTATTAGGGTTACTGAAAGTAAAACAAACAACATTGTGACAATCTAACTGTGCTGGCATCCAGCGGTTTGTGATCATGACAGATTTTTAACCCTTTACTATTTCGGCTCAAACACTCACCCTTCTGGTGGCACATTGGCCTCTAAGATCGGTGTAACCCTGCGCTTACAGTTTCAGCGTAAAAAGAGTTATTTCAAACTAAGAGTTAACTTTATAGTATTTCTTGTTTTACCTAAAGAAGTGTTTACAAACGAATGTAACTGTAGTGTTATGTTTCGTTTATTTTTTGGGTTTATCTTGAAGTGTTTCTGTAATGTATTTTGTGTACAACTGTGTTTTCACCAACGAAGAAGAGGGAGAATGAATCACAGTGTCAGGAGAATGTCAGGTGACAGGAAGTAGAGACAGGAGGCAGAGGAAATTGTGGGAAGGAACGAGGATGATGAAGATGCAACAGGTGTAACATGTGGACGGAGAATTTTATGAATGAAAAGTAACAGTAAGAAAGAACGTGACAAACAGTTTTTTGTTCTGAACATTAGTATAGTTTTCAGTGTGACACACAACTGAACTGTGAACTGTGGAGCGCCCGTATGTGTCGGACAGAGCGTGCTGGATCACCCCACAGTCAGTGTATGTAGCAGCTAGTTAGCTAAGCTAGTAGCTATCCTCCAGACGGACCTTCGGTGTCAGTGCAGCGTGCTTGTTAGCAACGGCAAGCTACGTCTCTTAGTTGAAGGAGAGTACGGGATCTCACAGTGGGTGAGAGTTCAGAGACTTATTCCCTTTCTATAAAGACATTGGATCGAAGTCTGGAGACTTGACTCGATACCGGAGCATCACGTGTCCACCGCAACTGTTTCAAGTGTTAGTAAAGGAAGTGAAAGTTTTCTCCTGGAACTGTGAGTAACCCTCGTCAAGGACGCCATTTTTTGGACCGCAGTAATCATAACAGGCCTGCAACGTGGGTGGGTTTTTGTTTGGTCTCGTTTCATTAGATGCCAGTTTAGGAATATTAACAGTGCACTTTAAAGGTTTTTGATAAATCATTTTGAAGTATTTTGGGGTTGTACTTAAAAGGTATTGTATTTTGTGAAACATTTCATAAGGTTTATATTTCATTTATTTTTGTGAGGAGGTATTTTGAGACCTGAGTTATTTATTTTTGTGAGGAGGTATTTTGATACCTAAAAGGATTTAAAACATTTAATTTATATCAGGGTTTGAAATAGATCTGGTTTAAAAAACAGGTACTCTGGTTATTTAAAAGCAATAATTTAATGGTTTAAAATAGGTTAATTAATTAAATAGGTAACAAGTTAAAAGAGGTACTCAGATTGTTTAAAAGGTAATCTAGTTGGCTAAAAAGAAGTACTTAATTGTTTACAATAAATAGGATACATATACAAAACAGGTATTTCATTTAAGGTACTGGTTCATGATTCATTTTGATTGAAGGTATTTCATGATTGGTTAAAAAAGAAAGAACTGATAGTCATTTGCACTAAGTAGTGTAATTGTTTTTTGTTTTGCACTTTATTGTGTATTTTTGGGTAAAGCCAATTGCATTGTTTGTTATTTTGATGTGTCCCTATTCCCTTTTCCCTAAAACTCAACTACCTCTTCGCAACCATTACATTTAACACATTTACTATTTCCAAAATTCATGTGCTGGTGTCTGTCTGAAGTTATTCAAGGTGTTAAAAAAGTTGCATTACATGGTATTATTTTAGTAGAGAATTGATGGTTCTGAACAACTCAAACAAATAGGTTTAAGACGAACTTATAGCCTTTCTCTAGTCTAAGGGGAATCATATGGGCTACATAAAAATGGATTCACAGGTTATCATTTTGTGCCGTTATAACAATAATAACTAGAAAATTTCCCGTAGAAATAGACCCATGGCAGACATTGGTTGCAATAAGCCTTCCAGGCTGCGGCTTTTTTAAGCCATGTTTCTGGCATTAAATACACACACACACACACACACACACACACACACAAACACACACAGAATATTAGCAAGCTGATGCTCACACATGGCAACACTAAAAGGAAAGGTGTGAGGTTGTGCTTCAGGGGTTAAATAGACAAAAACGCCAAATTATTAGCATTAGCATGCTAATTTGGGAGGTTACACTGTCTCAAGTGGTCATTTACTCAAAGGCAGAAAATGAGAGTTATAAAGTCAGTGAAAATTGGGAGACTGTCAACCACAAGAAGTATTCTTACGTTTTTGTTTTTTAAAATTAACCCTAACCCTAACCCTAACCCATTCTAGCGATGACATCATCCACTCTAGCTACAGTATACCAATCATACCCACTGTAAAAGCAGGAACTGCCATAGTGTCCTCAAACTTAAACTGTGATTTTGGATAAACCGTAACAGATATCAAAATGGTTTTATAGGCCAAGAATGTTGAGAGTCTTCTCACCAATTCAAACTTGAAATCAGGAGTCAGAATATAACAGAATGGTGCAGCTCCAAAGAGGGGTGGACTGGACCATTATGACAAGAAGTCCCCATTCAGGTCAGTGGGACTTTTTCTTTGCAGTTTCCTGGGATTTTTATCACAATGGATACTCAAATCGCTGCATTGCTGGGGTTTTCTCAAAGCTGTGTTAGAAGTTATGCACCAAAAAATCAGGCAGAGCAATAGCAATATGTGAGTTTCCCCTCGCAGGTTTAACTAACTATGATGAACCTGCAGGCTGAAGTTTGCTACAATTTGATCATACAGAGGGCTGTTATAAATTGTGGGGTGGGCCATGTTTGCTGGAGTTTGACACCTCTGGTACAGAGTCTCCAAGACAAAAATGGTTCCTCTCCTGTGGGATCATCCTCCAGTCTCGGTCTGGGAGGAAGTCACCCTCTTTACATGGAAGGGTAAACGTCAAACTCTACTTTGATAAAGATCTCAGTTTTCCTCACCACAGTCACGAGGTGTTGTTTGGAACACCAGGTCCTGCTTGATACCAGGTTTGACTTGGTCTCGTTTAGAAATGCTCAGATAGACAGGCCAAAGTTAGACAGAAGGTATTCGGGACCAGGGCATGAAAAAGCTACGTCTCAGTGTAAATGACCACATAATGTATTATTACTGATTGTTGTGCAGAAACATCATGAAATGCGTGCGAGCAATTTCCAGTGCAAACTTCATCTTATTCTCATTACTGTTACTATTATTTTATTACACCCTGTATGCTCCTGATTCTCTCTCCTCGGGGCGGCCGAAGCGCCTGAACCCTCGGGCTCCCTCAGGGCATCAAGCGGCAGGCCAGACAGTGGATGTACTCATGAAGGAAGTACAAGAGCTAAAATTCAGCCTCCTATTCACGCAAAAGGAGATAGATGACATGCAATTGTCCAACAAAAAGCTCTCCGCTGACTATGGGTCTATTGAAAAGACACTCACAAGTTGGCTGAAGTTCTACTGACGATAGACTCAAAATCAGACTACCTTGAGAGCCAACGGAGACTAAACAACATTGTGGTGAATGGTATTCCAGAGTCTCCTAATGAGAGATGGTAAGACTCTGAAGAAAAAGTGAGACAAATGATACAAGAGAAGCTACATCTAGACCAAAGTAAGATTTGTCTGGAGTGAGTGCATAGGACTGGGAAACCCAAAGGCACCAACACCAGGCCACGTCCAATTGTGGTCAAATTCCTTAGGTTTAAGGACAGGGAGGCTGTACTGCAGAGGGCAAAAAAGATCTGAAAGGAGCAACCATTTATCTGAACGAAGACTTTCCAGAGGCTGTGCGACAGAAACGGTACATGAACTGAATTACCTGGTGCGTGATAACTCTATCCATATATTGGCAGTGTCTGAGACACATTTAGACTCGTCTATTGCCAACTATGAGTTATTAGTTAATGGTTTCTCTCTCTTTAGAAGGGATAGGAATCTACATGGTGGGGGTGTTGCAATTTTTGTACAGAGCCACTTTCCTGCTAAATTACGTTCTGATCTCATGGTGGACGATGTAGAAGCATTGTGGACTCAGGTACATTCACCCCATCTGAAGCCAATAGTGATTGGCTGCTGTTACAGACCTCCTGATGCTCATGCTGGTTATCTCACCCAACTATGTGAGATGATTGACAGAGTATCTGATGTGAACAGTGAAATGTACTTGCTTCGTGGTATGAATATAGACTGGCTTGACAACAACTGTCCAAGGAAGAAAAACGTATCTTCATTAATTAGTGCATGTAATATATCACAAATTGTCTCCTCTCCCACCAGAGTCTTCACCAATCAAGCAGGTCACACGTCCTCCACATGTATTGACGATATATATACAGTATATACTAATGTACCTGAGTCGTGTTCTAATATAGTATCTGTTCCAATTGGTTTTAGCGACCACAATATAGCTGCCTTCAGTAGAAAGGCTAAAATTCCAAAAGCAAAGGCTAGAGTTGTTTATAGGAGGTTATATAATAGATTTGTCAAGGATCACTTTGTGGGGGATGTCAGAAATGTGAATTGGGATGCTGTTTACAGTATTGATGATCCAGATGTCTCGCTAACTACTTTTATGAAATTATTTATGGAAATTGTTAATAGACACCCACCTATGAAAAGGTTCACAGCCAAAACTAAAACAGCCTCATGGATAGATTTGCCTTTAAAGAATTTAATGAGACAGAGAGATGTTGCTTAAGCAGTAGCAGTAAAATCAGGCTTATTGGACGACAGATCGAAATACTACAAGTTAAGAAATCAAGTAACTAAACCAGTAGTAACTATTGTTACTACTGCTGCTATTATTACTATTATTATTGTTGTTGTTGTTACTACTACTGCTATTATTATTATTATTATTATATTACATCATCATCATTGTTATTACTGCTTCTATTATTATTACTATATTATATTATCATTATTATGTTATAATAATAACAATTAATATTATTATTATTATTCCTGCTACTATGCACATATGCAAATCACATTCAGGCACAAGAAAACAAAGACTATATATATATATATAGTCTTTGTTTTCTTTTCTTTTCTATTCAGTTCTATTTATGTCTATTCTTTTTATCTTTAAGGCAACAGTGCTGTGAATGTTTAGGAGATTGCAATTTCCCTGGCGGAACGTCCAAAAGGGATTAATAAAGTAATCTGTCTGTCTGTCTGTCTGAGTATAAGTATTCTTCCTGTACTCAGTTAAGTCATGGAGATAATTCTTTGTAATCAGGTGCAGGACTATTTTAATCACAATAGCCTGATTACCAAATATCAACATGCTTACAGAAAGAATCACTCGACTGCTACAGTCCTTATTCAAATGACGGATAATTGGTTGGGTGCGATCGATGCCTTTAAATAGCAGTAGCAATTATGCCAGATTTCAGCGCCGCATTTGACATCATTGATCATGACGTTCTACTTGATGAGCTGATTTGTTACGGATAGAGCCAGACTGCCTCCACTCTGATGAGGAGCTATCTCTCTTCTAGAACACAGAAAGTCTTTTGTAATGGTAGTTTGTCTAACTGTAGTATGCTAGCATGTGGGATTCCTCCGGGAAGTTGTTTTGGACCTCTCCTGTTCTCAATTTTTACAAATGACCTGCCCTCTGCTGTGAGTAACACATGTATAACGAGGTATGCGGACAATTCCACTGTACACGATACTGCTAGCTCGCATCATGAATTAAATCAGGTTTTGTCAAGTGAGTTGAAAATAATTCACAATTGGACAAAAACAAACAAGTTAGCCTTAAATATATCAAAAATTAAAAGTATTGTCTTTGGATCGCGTCACAAATTGAATTGTACACCCAACTTATCCATAGCCGGCAAGCCCATACAACAGGTAGATAAGGCTAAACTACTGGGCATAGTCCTTGACAGTCAACTGTCATGGACAGAGCATATAATTGCAATAGTAAGCAAAATGGGTCGCGGTATTGCACTAACAAGAAAATGTTCATCTTATGTACACTCTGACACACTGGGTCAAGTTTGTTAATCATTAATTTTATGCCTCTTGGATGATTGTTCAACAGTGGTCATCTACAGCTAAAACAAATCTTGCTAAATTACAGGTTGCTCTGAGCTGCTCTGGTAGAACCAGTATTGATAAGATATACTCTAGCCTCTCATGGCTCACCACTGACCAAAGGATCTCTTCAAGTTTGGCCAAATTTTTCTCCTGTGTCATTGACTCAAAGATGCCCTTGTTTTTATTTGAACAAATAGAATATTGTACTGATACACATAATCACAACACAAGGTATGCTGTTAAGGGTCATATTGTTACACCGCGTTCAAAGACAAACTCAATGAAAAAAACAGTCATTTACAGAGGCAAAGCTAATTGGAATAAGCTGCCGCTTGACATTCGTCAAATAAAAAAGAAGTCAGCCTTTAAGAAGCAACTGCAAAGGCATTTACTGGTATGCAGATGACCAGAGTATAGTTATAACTTGTGGGAGTTATTTCCACTAGTGTGTTCAATAATGTTTGACATAACTAACATGATTTTATCATTTTAAAGCAATTATTTTATATACAATTCAGGATATTGATGTAACCCTAATGTAAATGTATGAAATTTAATGTAGTTTAATGTGTTTGTAATGTTTTGTTTTTGTAATATTTCTGAAATGTCATGTTTTTTTTATGTGTTTGTTATATGTAATTTTAGTGTGGACTGCAGTGAGACGAGCTGATGTCAAGGCATCAGCTAATGGGGATCTATTTCAAATAAACTACTGCTTGAACTGCTCTTTTACTGTCCTGTATACATGGTGGTATGTTATTGACTGAGAACCCAATTTCCCTGAGGCAACTCCCCAAGGGATTAATGAAGTTCAACATAATCTAATCACTGGTAGAATGCTGATGCTTGGCAGCATGACGTGAGTGGGCAGGCTGGTACTCACCAAGGGTCCTGAAGGGCCTCTGCTGTGGCACCAAAGAGAAGAAACCGGGCTTCAGCGCATTTGTGATGATGACATCGAATAGTTCTTCGAAATCCTTCCTGTAATGAGCAGAGAAGTGTGACTCTCCAGACACAATGCTGTTATAAGCACACATACCTCCGCCAAATAGACATACAAGAACCCTGACTGATTGATGCCGATAACGAAACAGACAGAAAAGGACACAATAATACCATGGTGTCTATGTGCGTGATAGAAACATATAACCCAAGACACAACGACCAAATCAGCAGAATCTGTGCAAATCAACAAAGCTGGCGATTGACGCTATGAAGAGGACTAATGGGACTTGCGTTGGAGCCATTAGCTAGACTATGTTATTGGGAGAGGACAACCCCCCCCCCCCAAAAATCACCCCAAAAAATTATGGGCTCCAGATGGGCTTGGGCTGAGAAATCTAATAATCTGATGGATAAGAGCTGGGCTCGGGCCCTAAGACAGGTGCTGGAAACAGACCAATAAACAGTGCACACATACTACACTGCAGAGGCCATACTTGAACGAATAAAGTAAACACACTCCCAGAGGCCGCCTGGCATGACACCAAGAGACAATGAGCATCTCCATGCCTCAAACGTGAAGGGCAACAGCAACTATAGATTCTTCCATAAAAGGTGAAACACAAATGGTGGTCATCTGTTAAAATAAGGATTGCGTCCTGATGAACTATAACTCAGAGGTCTGATGCATGAAAACAAGTGTTACTCGACTGCCTTTATAAAGCACTGGGGAGGCTCATCTTCATCAACAGTCCTCATGTCTGCTCTGCTTATTGGTTTAAAACAGGCTGTAACAGTAACGGAAAAACAATGACGAGACCCTGAATGATGGCGTGGGCCGGCTGAAGGGATGATTCTACAGGGGCAAGTTCACAACACACATGCTCCACGATGACAGCAATGCTCCAGGACACGTGCACATCTACTGTGAGCATCATCGTGAATGTAATATGCAGGTGAATATAGTTGTATGTAACTGTAGGCAACTTGTGACATCTTGAAATGTGACACTCACACAGAGGAGAGAAGTTTGAAATATCAGAAGAGCAGTCAGCTACAAGAGTAGCAGCTTCTGGTGTTACCGAGCAACAGTGGCGTGTTGCTGCACAGCTTGTTGGGTGTTGGCCAATATCCTCCTGCCAGACAACATTGGCCTTGTTGTGTTACTTCTGACAGCTGTGTGTTTCTGGCCTAAGGCCATCTCACTACACTCTTCTTTGGATGAGAAGTGATGAAGGAGAACACTGACATTCCACACTGAGAGGTCCAGAGTTGATAACACGCTCCCCTGGAGGGAGCTGGGTATAGAACCTTGGCTTTACTTCCTCATACTTGTATAAAAGTGAAACTTTGCTTCCCCTTGTCAACAGTACACAGGCCCCTGCAGCTGGACTTCTGACTGCTTTCTTCAGAGGGTGACACATGGAGGTCACAGGGGTGCTGCTTCATCTCAAACCAGTTCTTCCAGGCAAAGAACTAAGTCTCAGCCTGAAAAGCTGGGACCAGAACAGTACCAGCCCTCTGGTGCTTAAGAGCAAAGAAATGCCCTATCGCGACTGGAGGCAGGATTATTGAATCAAAATGTGTTGGTAAATTACTTTTTTTCTCCAAAGTGGACCCAACTCTGACCCCTGAGTAGCACCAGCCAAGAACTACAGTCACAAGAAATTCAAACTTGGGCAAACTGGCATTGGACTTGACCTCGGCCTCATTGTTGCCTCTGATCCACGATGGAGAACACTCCATGCTCAGCAGAGAAGGGAAGCGGACCATCAGGTCATGCAAAAACATGTCACTGAGAATGAGAAGGATTGAGTTTTGAAGCAAGATGGACACTGTGTCTGCTCAAGGCTGCTGGATGGAGGCTGAGATTTTGGGTAAGAAAATAGGCCAAAACCACGCTGTTGCAGTTAAGACATGGGGGCCCTGAGTAAGCATAGCATTGGCATTTTCCAGTGTGGCTAAGGAACTCTAAGAACCCACTGATGGTTAGCTGTTCCAAGATGGACCTTAAAAACTCGTGTTAGCTGACAGTTGTGGAAAAACAGATGTTGTTGCTATTATGAAGTCTTTTCTAAATGACTTCATATATGCCGGTTTCAATCAATAAAGAAACAATGATTACAGAAGTTGCCGCGCTATGTTTAGAGCTCCCAGTGTCAACGGTGCTGGGAGCCTTGATTCAGTCGCTCACCTTGATATTTGTATTCTTCAGTTGATAAAAATGGTGCTGCTGCTTTGACAGGTTGCACGATTTCAACACAACACATGATCACAAAACCAAAGCTACTGCAATCGTGTTAAAAACGTAATAAAAGGGTGTTGAGAAAGTAAAAATAAAAGGTACATCTGTGTGTTTCAGTCAAACAGTGACAACTGAGTATTTCAGCAAAACACAGTCTTGTTAATTTCACTCATGAGTCTAAAAAGACTAACCGAGCCTCCATCAACATTTCAGGAAATTTAGGAGAGACTGCAAAGGGCAGGAAGCACTTATTTCATTTGAGCAAGAGAGCAGTGGTGGGCTCCATGTGAGGGAAAACCAGAAACGTTTATGTTGGTCTGAGCGGAGATTCTGATTAAGATTCTGGTCCAGCTAAGATGGGTCAGTCTGTGGACCCTGTG
The DNA here is from genome assembly GCF_037954235.1 of Aulostomus chinensis. NCBI lineage: Eukaryota > Metazoa > Chordata > Actinopteri > Syngnathiformes > Aulostomidae > Aulostomus > Aulostomus chinensis. Next base: position 112,931 of record NC_141339.1, read on the forward strand.
TGGGCAGCCTTACCCCAAGATGTGTTCACAGATGAGCCTGCAGTAGTCGCTGTGCGAGCTGGTGATAAGGAGTAGGACCTTCCCAGCATTCTTCATGCTGCGCAACCAGGTCTTGACCGAGTTGGAGCAGGGTTGCAGGTACCGACCTGGGTCCCTCTTTACACTGGGGAAATAGGTCCCAGCATCGTCTGTGCAGAGACATAATGTGGCATTCCATTAAGGTCACTAGAAATCAAATCCAAAGTAAATCAAATCTTTACAGAGAGCTTCACTGTAAGGAAGTCTGAACTACCCTCAAATATTTGAGCATACACAAAAACAAAGAAAGAAAGAGAGCTTCAAGCAGAAATGATCAAGATTTTGCAAGTTTGTGCACCTGTTTGGCAAACAATTGTTACACAAACTGGTTCACAGTTGTCCTGATATAAAGGGGGGGGAGTGTCCTGACATAGTTTTCATACGTGTTTTTATAACCCTAACCCTAAGGCAAGTGGTGGGCAATTGGTGCCTCAGTGGAGCACGTAAGCTATAAAGGTACAGACTAGCAATGAGCGCAACCCTTCCTGTTCTTACTGCAGGTACAGAAATTATTTCTTTAACATTTGAAATTTTGTTAATGTCGAGGTTCTTGTTACCTTTTGTTTTTTTGTCTTTTTATTAGATTGTTACAGTGAAGAAATGACAGGACAGGGAGAGGAGGGATGACATGCAGAATAGGACCTTAGGCCAGAATCGATCCCTGGTTCTCGGAGCAGCCTTGGCCAATGTGGTATGCACTTAACGGATACACCACTGGGGTGCCCCTTGTTATCTTTTGTTATGAGGGTCCATAGATCACATGGACAAAGTTTTGTTACGATCAGATTTCTCCTGGGGGACGTTTGAAACAGAAAGTTTTGCATTTTTCACAAAATATGACGACAGATAAGTGTGGCCTAATGAACAGAAAGCAGCTCAATGCAGGAAAATGTGGGCATTAGTGTTGTGTTGGTGCCAGTTTTTTTTTCCAGTCTCTTCTAGCACTGGAAACGCTTTGTTAACAGGTGTTTTCTGTTGCAGTCCTCTTGAACTACAAAGTAAGCACCACCTCCTCCTCTGCTAGGTGACTACTTTCAGGTGGCATGGAGCACATTTTAACAGAAAGAGATGCAACTAATATGAGAGAAGAAGACGTGGTCAAGCTTCAGCCCAAAGCAGGGGTATAGGAAAGCAGTACATGAGAGGCACGTTTACATGACGGTCCACACACACACACACACACACACACACACACACACACACACACACACACGCATGCAGGCACGCACACACGCATGCAGGCACGCACGCAACTCCAATGTGATGTTTTCCTATCAGAGTGAATAGAGATGTTCTATTAAAATCCTACGCTTCCTTACATGAATGTTATAAGTCTGGAGCTCTTCTGTGAGCTCATGTTAACCTGTTATGAGGGCCCTCAAGAGGACCAGGATAAACAGTGCACCTGGGGCCGACAACATCAGTGGCCGGGTCCTCAAACACTGCGCTGACCAGTTTGGGTGCATCTTCCAAAGCCTGTTCCAGACCTCCACGGACACTGGCGCTGTCCCCAAGTTCTGGAAACACTCCACCATCATCCCCATCCCCAAGAGGAACCCTCAGAAGACCCCTAATGACCTCCGCCCAGTGGCCCTCACCTCCCACGTGATGACAGCCATGGAGAGGGTCGTTAACAGCACATCCTCTCCTGGACAGTCTCACATCTCAACCCCCTACAATTCACATACCGGGCAGGCAGAGGCATCAGGGACGCCCAAGCCTTCATCATCAACACGTCCACAAACACCTGGAGCTTCTGTTTGCAGACTTCTCCTCTGCTATTAACACCCTGCAGCCACACATCCTGGCAGAGAGGCTCCACCTAAACTTCACCCTGGACGACCAGCTCCTTCTCTGGATCCTGGACTTCCTCACCCACAAAACTCAGAGTCTGGATCACCAACAACCTGTCTGACCTCCTTACCACCTCTAGGCTCCCCACAGAGCTGAGTGCTCTCACCCCTGCTCTTCTTCCTCTACACCGATGAGCTCAGGACCTCACAACCTGACTGTCATCTGGTGAAGTTTGCTGACGACACAAACCTCCTGGCTTGGTGACATGACATCATCCTGAGATTTTTAGTGAGATTATTACAGCCGGTAAGTCACACAATCTCACTGGCAACAAGCTGACTCATGTGAGATAGTTAGGATCAAAGAGAATGTTTGGAAGCATGATTGTGTATTTTACAGGCTGTAAAAGTCTCACTACAAATCTCAGAATGATGTCATGTCACCAAGCCAGGAGGTTTCAAAAAAATCCAATTGGAATATACAGAAATATATCAAATAAAACCTTTGAACTGCCATCACAGCATTTATGTTAGGAATGGAAAAGACAGAATCGGGAGCCGAACAGAAATCAGCCGCAGATGTGCTTTCCTTAACAAATTATTTACAATTAGTGTTTTTGCTACAGTATGTGGGAGCTTCATGGAGTGGACGATGGGGACACGTCTTGAAAAGACTGTGGGGAGTTTGAGGAGTAAGACCATGCTCCCCTCTAGTGGTGCTACCGTGAACTAACTTGAAGAAGTCAGAGAACTCAGCAGAGCGTCTGACCAGGAGGTGGTGACAAGCACAAACAAGCCAAGGCCAAGATTCACACCACTGAAAGGTCAGTGATTTATTAAACACATTTGCAAAAAATGTTTAACTTTAAAAGTTACAAATGGATCCACAGACCAGTTTGCAAAAACAAGAAAGTAGAGGCAGGTCTTGCCCTTCAACATTTGGCCCCCAACCCATGGGACTGTTCCTCCTCTGGGATCCTGCAGTGGAACGTTGGTTCTGCCTCATTAGCTACAGCCAGGGAGGTCAGCCGAGGGAGTGGATCTTCAGAGGGAAAGCAGTTTCCATGCCAGCAAAATCCCATGTCACAGTAATGTTTGTGAGGATAAACAACTCCTGACCTCACCCCTATCCTTGGTCCTTGGTGTTTCATTTCAACAAATGTTGGACAACAAAGAGGTGGATCCAAATGTAGAGTCACCCTGGTCTACAGCCGAGAGAGGTGAGAGGTGGTTGCAAATCGTCTAAATACAAAACCAGAACACATACAGAGGATAAAATCATGCTTTCATGCGTTGGTTGGATCTCTGTTGTGAGTCTTAAGTGGCAAGTGTAACTTCTCTATTGTATACTCTATGTGTTGTACTTATATACTGAAGAATACACATAGTTTATTCTTGCTTGTATCTAGTTGTTAAGCACTTAAACAGCTACACTTTGTAGGTCTAGAGGCTTATGGGACTGAACCCCAACTCCCTGGATCTGTTCCAGGAGTAGAGAATCTCTTTCACAACCAACACGCCACTGAGAGCACAAAACACAATTAATATGATCATAACTCAACAGCATATAATTCACTGCATCCGTAAGAACCAGAAAGAGAACTGTCCTTTTATGAAAAGTGCGATCTATTTGTTTGCACATCTTACAAAACACAGATATGTACAGTACGTGGGGATGTATATGAATGTATTTCTCTTTCTTTTTATTAATATTTTGTGTATGTAGTTAGGTGCTGTTATTTCCTAATGTAAATGTTCTCACAGCTAATTTGTGTCAGCAGGCTCTGATTTAAATTTCTAAATGTTGGTTTTGTATTCCTGTCCACCCTGTCTGTTTTTCTTTTTAAAGCCTTATGTTGAAGGCTATCTGGGTTGTCTGTACTCTCGCTGAGTAGCTTTACATGGGCACAGTTTCACAGGAGCGTAAGGCCCTTGTGGGAAAAAAAACAATGATCAAAGATGACCAGAGCAGAGCAGAGCTTGAAAGTGGATGCCCTCTTCCTCCATCCCTTGATTTTCTATCATCTCTCAACTTCCAACCTGATGAAAATAGGATGCCCCCCCCCCCCCACACACACACACACATCATCGTATTGATGGAGCTCTGAGCTGAGCACACATAGCAGATGCTCTGCCAAAACAAAAAATGAATACTGCTCAGGGGGTCAGTTTACTTCGAAGGATGTCAGATCATTTACAAACGTGAAACTCTGATGATGTCATTGTCCAATGACTGCTAATTCTGCCCACTTCCCACCATGACTGGCCAGGTGCATGCTGGTAAAATAGCTCCACTTTGTTTCGGAGGAACATTATTTCCATTGGCATGAAAGTAGTTGGTGATGAAGATTTTTCTCTCTGCCATGAAGAAAGCACATTCTCAACTAGTTTGACAGTGTTCACCTTCATGTGGTGAGATGAAAAACTGGTGCATTTCAAGCCTGGATGACAGGCTTTGTTACAACCTCCTCAGTGGTACAAGTGTCTCTTTAGCCTGACAGCAGAAAGTCCAGTCCACAGCTGTGGTGCATTTTTGGACAGCATACCATCAATTCACAACACCACAAAAAAAGAGCGTGTCCAGGAATCTGCTGGGCTGATTGGTGCCAGCTTACTCCAGCGTGTGTGGTGGAGCCTGTGATGCTCTGGCTGTGAATGTAGGGCTCCCATGGCCTGAAGGCCTGTAGGCCTGTGGCTGAGCTGCATGTTGCCCAGGCTGGAGAGCTGCCCACTGCCTCAGAGAGCTGTGAAAGGCAGCAGTAGCTCAATCTCAGTCACACATCAAAGTTCCAACAGGAAACAATAATCAACAGTTGCAGAGCAAATGAGGGCTGAGCATGGGAGCGTTTCACAAACAGACACGCCAGCAGTGTCCAAGAGAAAGGCTGTAGATGCACATTTGTCTTGTTTATCATCTCGTTAATCAGCAGGGAAGATAAACACTATCAACACAAAAATTGGGAAAATGTGTTTACCCATTTTCTTAGACTAGGAAATGAGCCACATGCCAAAAGCTCTGAGTATATAAAGCACATGGAAGCTATCATCTCCAGCGGTTTCTCTTAGCGAGACATCTAGACAAACTGTATTCCAGCACCTGTTTGAACCACATACAAAACTCCAGCAACAGCTTTCCTTCTCTGGAATTCCGGCTCAGAGACACAATTTACATTAGAACATTCAAGTTCTAAACATCTTCACATATAGTCCAATGACAGACACAAGTACTCACAAATACAAGACAGTTGCTTGATGTGGTTACAGTGCCTCCCAGGTGCCCCCTGTTGGGCACATTCCAGGCACTGAGCCGCAGTGGCCTCGACTGCTTTGAATTGTAAGTACAGGAGGTTGGTTCATGATAATCTTTTGGTTTTCTCCAATTTTCTCCCCTAAAATTTTCATCAAACATTCCCCCTACCAAGCTGTCCTGGTCACTGCTCCACCCCTCTGCCAGTCTGGTGAGGACCATGGACAAATGCAGTCTTCCTCCTTCACATTTGGAGTCATCAGATGGATCTTTTCACCTGTTGGTGAAGAGTTTAACCAGGAGGACATAATGTATGAGAGGTCCTCCGGGGCGAAGACCCTATTATGTTTGCTCGACACACTCGTTTGATTTCTTTTTTTGAATCAGTTGCTGCTGGTCTCAGCCATGTCTCCTGTTGCACTATCCACACATGAGACTGGCGCCTACAGTTCAGTGCATCAAATTAACTGAATATCTACAACTTCAAGGTCCCATCGAGGCTGTAAACCCCACAATAACCTTGAGAGGGCTAATAATCACTCATGTTCTTTCACTGTCCTGATGCAGTCCAAAGCATCTGAGAATCAGAGATTTCCACAAATACAAGCTCGAGCAGCCCTGTGCTCCAACTTGGAGTCGACAAGAATAATTAATAAGTCAAATCAATAGAAGCTGGAGGGAATTTCGTGCATGATCAGCCGAGATGAAACCACCAGAAACAAATGTTTGGATCTTGAAGGGGGAATGCATCTTTCTGCTGCGTGTGCTAAGCTCAGAGCTCCATCAATGCCATGAAGAAGTGGTTAGTTGTGGCTCCAAAATGCTGCATAATATTGAATAAACATCTTCTTTTTTCTTTCCCAACAGTATCCAGTCCTGCATCAAAAAGATGAGGCGTCCCAAGGAACAATGGCAGCTCAGAAAAAAGGACTGGTGGTTTTTGGAGAGTTTAGTGTGGGAGACGGTGACGCCGAGTGCATCGTCACTCTCACCTCAGGACAAACGTGAGGGACACTGAAATCTGTCATTACACCAAACCATAGCTGTGTTTAGCCACAGCTATCTTAAGAAAAACTTAAGATTATAGATTGAATTCTCCACACGGTAAAATAACACACAACACGCTCCACAATTATTTCTGCACCTTTCTACTGGTAGAAGTAAATTGGCATGTTCTCATTGGTCCACAACATCAGAAGGTTGAACAGAGAATTCTTTTAAGTCTATTCACCGAGGCCAAATTCTACAAAGCAGAACATCAGAGAAAAAAACAAGCTCAACGTGAAACCCTGGAGAAAGTTTGCTTCAATCATGTGGCCGTTCATGGCGCTCCCAGTGAAGAACAATCCTCTCACTGAACGGAGCAATCGAACTAAACACCACAAGCATCCACGTCAACATCACATGTCCTGACTGCAGCTCAATATTACAAGTTTGGCAATTTAACATTTCTGAGCCTTTTTCAGATCCGAGTAACCCAACAAGCACATCCCGATCCACTCGGCATGCACCAAGTCTTTCTTAAGGTCACAGTGTCTTTGTGTGACGACGTCTTGAGCTGCAGACGGGCGTTCCTTTAGGATGTGACGGATGGAGATGCAACCTTCTCCTCCAACCTTTCTTATTCCAGTAATAAGGCTGCTGCTCTGTTGTAACTATTTTAACTTTCCAACAAACTTTGCTTTTAAATTCAAAACCGACAGGACACCTCATCAGAAAGTAGAAACCATTATTGAATATCGAATATGCGTAGAAATACCTACAACTACTGCTGGAGGGCAGTCTGGTTTGACAAAGCCTCTCTTCTAGATTTAGGGTTGATAGAGCAGCTTAGCAGAACAACCCAGGTGATTTTGTAGCACAGATTTAAAACATTAAAATGTGTAAGGGCTCCGCATCTCTGGCCTGAAAAACCATCAGGTGACCGATTCTGTGCTTATTAGATGATTTATTATAGATATATTATATATATTCAGTAAAGATTTATAATCATGACAGGAGACTGGAGCTAGCCTGCTTAAAGCTCTTGAAGGGAGAGTCATATGTAGAATTGAACTCTGACATTGATCAGGAACCGATGCCATGGTGATGTTAAACTTTGTGTAACATGACATGATTTTTAAAAATGTATTTAGTTCGTGGATTGACTGACAGAGAAAACATGGTTCCTTTTACAGTGGCTGCATAATGATCACGATCTGGAGTCCTAGAATATCCTGGCAACGCGGCCAGTGATTGTCAAGATATCTGTGACAAGCACTCAGCAGACACAGTGACACACTCCCAACCAAACCACTCAAGCATCCTCAGAGAACCACGACTGCAGTCTCACACTCTACTGGGAGGAAACATGGATGGAAAACAAGGCTGCATCCTGTTAGTGGAGCAGTTGTAGCAGAACTTAGCACAACTGTGATGAAGATGTCCTTTCCTTCAGAGGGTGAGGGTTTACACACACACACACACACACATATATATATATATATATATATATATATATATATATATATATATATATATATATAATATATACACATACATATATGTGTGTGTGTGTGTGTGTGTGTATTAGGGATGATAAGATAGGGTAGCCCGGTGGAGCAGTGGTCCTCCCTGTGGCCCCCAGCAAGAAGGTTGTGGGTGGAGCCCCGGCTGCAGCACGGGGTCTTTCTGTGTGAGTCTCCATGTTCTCCCTGTTCCTGCTGGGTTCTCTCTGGTACTCCAGCTTCCTCCACAGTCCAAAGACATCAAGAGGGACCAGGTTAATCCAGACTCTAAATTGACCGTAGGCGTGGCTGGGAGAGCCAATGGTTGTCTGTCTCTATGTGTTGGCCCTGCCATGGACTGGTGACCTGTCCAGGGGGAAGGCTGCTGGGATAGGCTCCACCCCCACCACCCTCAACAGGAGAAGAGGGGGAACATGGATGGATGGATGGAGGGATGATGGAGAGAGGGAGGGAGGGATGATGGAGGGATGATGGATGGATGGATGGGTGGGTGGATGGATGAAGGATGGATGGATGGGTGGGTGGATGGATGAAGGATGGATGGATAGATAGATGGATAGATAGATGATTGATAGATGGATAGATGATAGATAGATGGATGGATGGAAGGATTGATGGATAGATGGATGGATGGATAGATAGATCGATGATTGATAGATGGATAGATGATAGAAAGATAGATGGATGGATGATAGATAGATAGATGGATGGATGATAGATAGATGATAGATAGATAGATGATAGACAGATGATAGATAGATAGATGATAGACAGATGATAGATAGATGGATGGATGCATGGATAGATGGATGGATGGAAGGATAGATAGATGGATAGATAGATGATTGATAGATGGATGATAGATAGATAGATAGATGACTGATGGATGGATGGATAGATAGATGATGGATGATAGATAGATAGATAGATAGATGATAGATGGATGGATGGAAGGATTGATGGATGGATAGATAGATAGATAGATAGATAGATAGATAGATAGATAGATGGATGGAAGGATTGATGGATGGATGGATGGATAGATAGATGATAGATAGATAGATAGATAGATAGATAGATAGATAGATAGATAGATAGATAGATAGATAGATAGATGGATGGAAGGATTGATGGATGGATGGATAGATAGATAGATAGATAGATAGATAGATAGATGATAGAATCCTTGATGGGGTTACCACATTTGGGCTCATTTTGAGGCGATCATTATCCTTAGTTTGTTCATGTTTTCTGTTTAGGACTGATGGCTGCACTCAACACTGGTCAGGAAAGGCAAGATTTACCTTCACCCATCCTGTCTCTGCACCCTGTCTCTGGAGGACAGCCCTTCGTATAAACACTACAAACTCAGAGAGCAGATTTACAGGCCAATTGTCCTCACTGAAGACCATAGTGAACATATTGTTTTCCTGCAGCTGTGTACGAAATGTACACGTGTTCCATGGAGACTTCACACAGGGTGGAGATGTCCACATCTGACCTGATAAAGAAATGATGCCACTGAAATGCCTGGGCTTTGATCTAGCCTGTTTGCTCTCAGATAAGAGTGACTTCTGTTTGCATGCAACAGTAACATTTGAGGCATGTTCTGGATCTCCACATAATAAAATAAACACAGTTCTAATAAACATAGAGGAGGACAGATGACACCATTTTGATAGGTCAACATGGTGTTCTGCAGACGTCAGTCTTCAGGAAGCATCGCGCTAACACCACCTGTTTACAGAAGGGTGGAGCGTACTGTTTACAGCATGTCAACACACAGAATCTATGCTGTGTTGCTGAAACTACACAGCAAGGAATCCTGTCAGATGCACTGTTCATTCTAGACCTCTATAAACTTTTCGTGGAAAGTAAAAATCCTGCTTACAACATCTTTCTATGGATGCCCATATTATTTCAAAGCAAGAAGTGAGAGCACTGGTAAACAAAGATGTCCAATTAACTCGTTGCCTCTTTCCAGACTAATTTTGGTTAAAGGTTTGTGGGATGAGCAACTTCATAGTCTACAATAAATCTTTATGAAGCTGTAAAACATGTCTACAGTTGCTGTGTCAACACACAAGTGGGGCAAGTTGTGCTCACTTCTTGTGGTAATGTAGGACAATAATGCTCTGATTATGGAGAATGTCAACTTTAGCACTAATATGCTATTAACAGAAATTCATGGCTAACTGTTGCCAAGTAAACAGAGGTTCAGTGTCTGTACTCTGTGTTCAACATGTCCAGTGGAAGAAAGACATCCACATTGTGATTTAAAGATTTTAAAGTGTAGGATAGAGTGGCAAGAGCCAAGAACCACAGGGGCACTGGTGCCAACATCATCAGTATTCACAGAAACTTTTGACTGCAAGAGCTTGTGTAACTCAATCTTGGAAAGCGCTTTTCTCTGGTGCCCAGCGGTCACCGAGTCAAAAGTGAAATACTGACAGCAGCACATGTAACACTGATGAGTGTGACACATACCGGTGAGCTGCTGAGCTGCTGTCTTCAACCCTGCAGCCAGGCCATGACAACAGAAGCGTCTCACCCGCAGGTTGGTGTCTGGAATAGCTAGCTAGCTCATGCCAACTTCTTCAGCATAAACTAATGCAAGTGACAAAAATGTTTTATTTAGAAGCTTGACAACTGAAAAGTGGGATTCACCCATAATATGAGCCCAAAAAAGTCAACCTAGGGTAGGTGATATATCATGTTTGAATTCAACCAAGCTTAAGTTGCTATCACTGCAGTTATGTTGGAGTTTAGCCTCCAGCCACACTGAGGTTCCTTGCAAGAAACAAATACAGGCAGAAGTCGCTGTCCAGCCTGTTCTACACATGTGCAATAGGTCTGCCATCTTGGACATCTTTATGTGATAAATACATAGATGTTAGAACTTCATTTCCAGTATCAGAGAAGGGGGCTGCACGGTGGTGCAGTGGTCATCACTGTGGCCTCACAGCAAGAAGGTTCCGGGATCAAGTCCCGGCTCGGGCGCGGGATCTTTCTGGGTGAGTCTCCATGTTCTCCCTGTTCCTGTGTGGGTTCTCTCTGGTACTCCAGCTTCCTCCCACAGTCCAAAGACATCAAGAGGGGACCAGGTTAATCCAGACTCTAAATTGACCGTAGGTATGAATGTGAGTGTGAATGGTTGTTCGTCTCTGTATGTTGGCCCTGTGATGGACTGGCGACCTGTCCAGGGTGAACTCCGCCTCTCGCCTGTAGATGCTGGGATAGGCTCCACCCCCCGCGACCCTTACTAGTAAGGAATAAGGGGAAGAAAACGACGACAATGAGAGGATTTGGACGGATGGATGGATGGACGGACGGATGGATTAATGGATGGATGAACGGATGGATGGATGGACGGATGGATGATTGATAAGGTTGCAGCTCCCTAATAAGCCAACTATTGTTTATATTTTTAATAGTAAAAATGTAGTAACCATATGGAGTGAAAATGTAAGTATCCAAACAAATACTTAGATCAAATCATTCTAACCCTGGAAACAAAAATAAACTTACTTTTTCTCCGCTTTTTATCAGAAAGTCATGTTTTGATGAGGGTTTTTTTTTCCCAACTGAGGCTTTGCTCTTTCTTCTGGGCTGTTTTTCATAATCATGGCAAAGAAATTCTAGAATAATGGAAAGATGAGTCAAAACGTAAACTTTCAACAACTTGGGGGAAACCCTAGCATCAAAATGTATGTCTTGATCAGAACAAGTAGGGATAACTTGTGGTGTATAACTTCTGCTTTTACAATGGCTACGCATTGCACAGGCTAGAGTGGGTGATGTCATTGCTGGAGAAAGAGAGGCAGAAATTCCTCTGAACATTTTCTGCTTAAATCATCCTCAGGGCCACTTTTTTTACTCTACACACTAAATATTTTTTTTCAAAACTGTGGGAAAACATAGTGCTCCTACAGTTGACCAGTGTTCATTGGCAGTGCCAGTTTGCTTTAACAGCTTCTTTATAACAGGAAGCACCAGGAGAAACCTCCAACCGTCCCACTGACACCGATATAGTTTTTCTGCAGGTTTTCAGCAGCTAACAACAGCTACGCTTTCTTGTAATTCACTACAGTGTCATCAATTTTGATCCCACAATGAAATGAAATACATCCACACATTCAGGAAGACCTGTGGTTCAATGCCCTGTTGTGTCTGTGTGTGATGCATAAAAAACAGTTCATCAAATGGTCCCTAGCTCATTGAGCTGGACCATGAACATTTGCATAAACACATGCAAGTGCCCTTTCTTTCCTTTTATATCCAAAGCATTCCCTAACACCATGGATGAATACGGAGACCTGGATACAGGAGGTTTCCTGTTAGCTCAAGCTGAGATAGATAGATAATAAATAGCCAATATTTAAATCATTAGGCTTTTCTTCTCAATAACTTTATTTGGGTTATTTTCCCAGATCTAATGAACATGAATGGTGTATTAACCCATCGTGATTGTTTAATTTCATTGGTAGCGTTACCTCCGTGTTTTAAGCTCTATACCGTCAGCTGTAGCCTTGATTACAAAATCACTGTCACTGTTAATTGGATATCACAGGGTCCAAATAGGGAGCAGTCATCACCTATAAGTTCACACTCTGCAATAACAGTCATTAAAACAATTATGATTTACCACCAATCGTAATAATACTAACAATAACAGTGAAACATGACAAAAGGGTTTATTTAATAAATGGTAAAACAGCTCAAACATTACACGCATGTTTCATAGTACATGGGTGTGAAATAGTTTAAGGATTCACAGAACCCATTAAAAATGTGAATGAGTTTTTTTCTTTAAACTTTCCTCGTCAGTTGATCAGCTGAGAAAAATTTCTGAACCATCATGATGAATACAATTTCTTTGAGTATATAACTTCTTACTATTGAGTGAAGTTAATCTATTTCAAGTAAGTTGATCTTGTATTTTATGTTGAAATCAGTAAAACTCAGTAAGCTACTCGTTACCAACACTAACAAACAGAAGTGCTCACATCAGCCAGCACACGTTGATCATGATATATTTAGGGAATGCAGAATTCATCTGATGAATCAGCACTATAAATGACTCAGTATAGAGTGCTAATGTCTCATAAGATAGGACATTAGAGAATCGGTTGCAAAATTGCAAACGGAAGGCTGCATTTTGCGGAAAGGAACCACACATTGTTAGGAGCTTCCACATCCAGCAGCAGGCTGGCAATCAGACACAGCTGACTTAGAACAATCAGCTGTTCAATATGGAACAAAAACAATTCAGCAGTCAATTTAGCAGCAGGCACAGAGGTGAATGAGTGGTAGATGTGGTGACTTTGATGACAGCATTTGACTATTTTTGCAACTTAATACCATGTTTGAAATGAAAGTGCTGACTTTAAAACAGTCTTATTTAGGATTGCTGATTACCAAAAAAAACAAAAAACAGTAAACACATCCCTTCTCCAAGGCTGACTCTATTTTACTAGCAAATTTAAGCATGACTTTCCTTCAGTTGCTCCACCAATCTTGGGAGATATTTAGGCCTACATGCACATATTGCTAATAAAAGGTCATTCTACTTTTATATATTTACCATTTATTGCAGCAACACCCTGCTTAGCGGTTTTAAATTGTTATGTTTAAAGTTGAGCTGCTTTTACTGCCCTTCTCTGACTTGGTCCGGTTGTGCAGAGATCACTCAAAGTACTTTTTCACTCTAGGATTACTACTAATCAGAGTTTCTTTCATCACATCAGATGTGTGTTGTCCACATCCACAAACCCATTGGCCCAGAAATGTGTTTTGATCTTCTTTCTCAAATGTCTCAGAGTATGTGGCTTTCAGGTCCTCCCAGTAATTATGGTGAGGTGGAGGGTTGGTGAGGTCAGCTAACCAGAGGTCATTAAACTTCTATAGGCAGCCCCTTCTATAAGGCAGACTGAGTACGGGACTGCCCAGCGGCTCACCAACTAATGCAGAAGAACGTTTTCACAGGAAGTAGCTGAATGAGTGAATAATCAACTGAAGAATGGGTCAGTAACCATTAACATTTGTTTTCAGGCCTGGCCTTGCTGGTTAGCAAGCTTCTGTGGTTGACAAGCTAATATGTCATTTGCAACCTAGCCTGAGGGTTAGCCTTGCTAGAGTTAGGCTTGCAAGCGCTCACATTTCTGTTGATTGACTCAAGCTTTCAGCTTCAGCTCCCTAAACTCATGCCCAAACCATTGTCACACTGAAACTGTTCATGTTCTCTGTTCATGACACTGTTTTAGTGTGCAGTGACTCTTTCAGTATGGAAAGATGCAGATCAAAAAGGCTGGGTGTCGTTTCCTTCTCCTCAAACATATAAGTTTTAGACGAAAAAATTTTGCTTCCAATAATGATATTTGAAATTATGTTTAAATGGTATATGGTTTATTGTAGGCCTGAGTGATTTAACAATTTTTTCGATTAATTTGAGTTTTTTGTTGCGGACGATTTAAAAAATTAAAAATTTGAGTTTTTACTCCTCTTGCTATGGCGCACCTTTTGTCGCCCAGGATGGGGAAAAAAAGGAAAAAATCGCTAATTGAATATTTTGTGAAAATTCAGAGATTTTATTTTTAGTCCATATTGCTCAGGCCTAGTTTATTGGTATATAAACATCAAGAAACCACCACTGAACACTTCAGAATGGGAAAGGCTCTCTGGGGTGGCTCCTTTGTTAGAAATCTTCTATCTTAATCCATCCACTCTGGCCAGATTATCTATTCTTCATTCTATTGCCACACTTATCCACGTGAGTCCAGTACCTATGAAATAAGGATTTAGACACAACACCCAGTAAATTACAGCATCCATTGTTGGGTTCAACAGTGCGAGTCAAGGCCACACAGCTGTCAAGCAGTGACTTTTGGGAACCTGAGGATCTGATTATAGGAAAAGCAGCACTCTCCAATGTTGACATGCCTGTTGCTGTGTCGGAGCACTTACTCTCTCAAGTAACCCTGTGAACAGCACATACTTGGACTGGTTGTAGCCAAAAGCTACAGAGAAAATATGGAACTATTTCATGGTGTGATGCAGGACCTAAAATATAAAGAAAAACATTAACAAAGTGCATACTCACTCTCGGACTGCAAATTAAGTCTAATTTTAGCTACTCTAATGGGTATAAGAGCTTTTACTACATCCTAATTTATGTTTATTATTTAAAATATCTATTCATCAGCTGTGGAAAGATTCAAGTAGGTATTTTTACTGCTTGTTAGATAAATGCTATTCTTGACTTTCTCCTTGTTCATTCCAACTGAGGGATACTGGGTTTCTTCTGATTGGAGGGGAAAAAAGAGCCAAGGGCTTCTGGACTTCTTTACACATTCTTCCCACCATGCTAAGAATGGTTCTGAGGGATGCTTCCCATCCCTTCACTGACAAAAAAATTTAAAAAGAAAAACAACAACGGACCTTAGCTAGGAGAGCAGCCGGAGAGGGAAACCCTAACAGATTCCAATATCCTGAGGCTGCAGGCCACCATGGTGCGGAGTGCCATAAAACCTCATAGACCAGATCCATCTATACCAAGACCTGAAATTCTTGTCAATGCATTCATTACAATCTACTGTTGAAGAGTCTGTGTGTCAATGAGACTATTGTTTTTTATTATGAGGATTGCCAAGTCTTTCTCATCACTGAAGCAGAAAACAACAAGAAATGATATCGCCTTAGAAACTGCAGAAGAACACAGGCTGGTAAAATGGGATGGCATGTGAGGAAAACACAAGCAGCAGCAAATAAACAACGACAAAAAAGTAAAATCACAATAGTAAGATGCTTTTGGTAGGGTGCTTTCTCTTTTATACTTTTAGACTCTTTTTTGTCACCTGGATCCATACTTGGAATCGCATTCATACTTGCTTTGAAGCCTTAGCACAGCAGCAGCTGAGGATTTTAAAGGTGCATTGATGTGTCATCTCCCAGTGAGTGAGATCTCCAATTTAGTATTGTTTTCCTGGCAAGAGAGCTGCAAGAGATTTTGAGTGTTTTGAGCATGTGTTTCTTAGAGGAGCAGATAATGGAGCACAACAGCCAAGGAATGAAGGCAGTGTGGTTGTTGTATCAGTTACAGAGGAGTGAGCCAGAATGCACAGAGGAACAGACAGATGTGGGGATCATAATGGAGCATAGATCTGATTTGATATCCTATGATGTAAATCTCCAAATTTTTGTTCTGTCGATGATTTACTAGCCTTGTTAGGTTTCCTACTTCCTAGAAACTAAGTGGTCATCAGGGTGGATGTTGAGGTCTTTCCTTTATTAATTTGTCATCATCTCCATCAAGGTGGTCATGCATTCCCTCATGTTTGTCTGTCAGTAAGAGTATATAAAAGCTATGACAATTTCTACAAAACTTGGTGGAAGGGTGTGGAATGGGCCAAGGAATAATGCATTACATTTTTGGGGCAGATTAGTTATCGTGCTACCTGACTGTAACAGGAATTGTCATAGTTGTTTGTTTGTTTGTTTTTTTTGTATTTGGATGTACTCTTCAGTCCAAAACCTAAGTTTAAATCCTCTTATTGTATATAACAAATCGACCATTTTCTCAATGCTCTTGTATAAATGAAGGAAAGGGAAAGCTGGTTACACAGCAGGTCTACAGTTAAAAAAATTAAATTAAGCACCTGGATCCTAAAGTTTAACAACAGCTAACTTTGTACTTCTCTTGCTCGATCTCAGTGCAGCTTTGATACCATTGACCACCACATCCAACTACAGAGACTGGAACCTGTCACTGGCATTAAAAGAACTGCACTACACTGGTTTAGGTTATATTTACTAGGTCTAACCCTATCCCTAACCCTGATGTTGTTATTGTTGTGTTGTTGCTTGTTGCTGATATTGCCTGAAATGTTTAGAATATGTTTTTTTATTGTCCTTTTAACTCCCTACCCAGGGACCACAGACGCAAATTAGCCATTTAGCTAACTCTGGTATAGAACCAGTTCTGTACATGGTCCCTGACAACTAAACTAATAAACTAAACTAAGGAAACACTCCATTAATGTTCACTGCTATGCAGACGACACTCAGCTGAACTCATCAATGACCCACATGGAACAAACCAGCTGACTGAACTGGAGGCCTGTCTGAAGGACAGGAAAACTTGGATGACCACCATTTCCTTTATTAAACTCTGATAAACTGAAGTTCTTGTGCTGGGCCCAAAACATCTTATCAAATATACCCTAGCCTCAAGCATGACCTTGACCTCTAGCACTACTGTAAGGAATTTGTGAGTTATCTTAGATCAGAATTCCATCCATCCATCCATCCCTCCATCCATCCCTCCATCCATCCATCCATGTTCCCCCTCTTCTCCTGTTCAGGGTGGTGGGGGTGGGGCCTATCCCAGCAGCCTTCCCCCTGGACAGGTCACCAGTCCATGGCAGGGCCAACACATAGAGACAGACAACCATTGGCTCTCCCAGCCACGCCTACGGTCAATTTAGAGTCTGGATTAACCTGGTCCCCTCTTGATGTCTTTGGACTGTGGAGGAAGCTGGAGTACCAGAGAGAACCCAGCAGGAACAGGGAGAACATGGAGACTCACCCAGAAAGACCCTGTGCTCCAGCTGGGGCTCCACCCTCAACCTTCTTGCTGGGGGGCCACAGTGAGGACCACTGCTCCACCCTGCCACCTAGATCAGGAATGGTCTTATTTTTTTTAAGTATCCCAATTAGGTCTCAAATTAATGGCTTCTCTAACTCTCACATAAAAAAAAATCTCACAGGTTCCTTCACTCACCTACTTGACATTACAAAAACCACCAACATCCTCTATAAAAAAAAAAGAAAGGATAAAATAGTCAGTGCATTTGTCATTTACAGGCTGGATTGCTGTAATTCCCTATCGGGCTGCTTTACCAAGTCTCTCCAGATGAACTAGCATGGAATTTCTGATTTGAGATGCAATCCTCTACTGATTTTTGGGTGAGCAGTCCCATTGTTTTTGCACCTCAAAAATTTGAGATATTAGATACTAGGATGGTAAGTATGAAATGGGGATGGGCACAATTATTCAATGATCAATAACTGATCATTCAGGATTTTGTTGATCACTTAAAGTTTCACTTTAAACTTTAACTTTCACCCAACCGAGGCTGTGTTGCTGATTTTATTTTCACTGTGTTGGAGCAATATGACACTCTACCACCAGGGGATGATATAAAATTAGTATAAGGAGACAAGAAGAATAAGAAGTACTCTGCTCCCTATGTAAACATGACAAGGTCACCTCAAAGTGCAGTGTGTGACCCTTTTGAATAGAAAAATGCCAAAGTTCATCATAAACCCTGTGAAGCAGTGTACAGGTACAAGGCCAGTGATGTACCTTTTGAACCACACAGAACCATCCCTGGTTAATGTAGATGTGTGCTCCAGGTCTCATCCTAGCATCACCTCAGTGTTAGCATGGAGGAGCGGTGATGCTATATGGGCAGAGAGAATTACCCATGATATCTACATTATTTGCAGACTCATAAGAATTGTTGACACACCATTGCCAGACTTCTCAAAACCTACTATGAATAACAAAGGCAGGAGCAGTTAAAAGTTAGCCACAGCTGAGAACCACAGACTGCTAGACCACTTTAATAGCCGCTTTAACTACTTCATCATCAGCTGGTATTATAATAATTTAATCAATGACTGCTGATGTCAACTGGGGAAATAATTGGACAGTGGAAGGAATACTTTGAAGAACTCCCACCAACACGTATTCCATGGAGGAAACAGGGGTCGTCCAATCTCAGGGGTAAAAGTCGCAGAGGCAGTATAACAACTCCGTGGTGGCAGTCTTCCGGGATGGATGAGTTCCTCCCTGGCAATCTCAAAGCTCTGAATGTTGTGGGGCTGTCTTGATTGACACGTCTCTGCAACATTGCTTGAACATCGGGGGCAGCGCCTTTGGAGTGGCAGACCGAATTCTTTATGAAAGGGGACCAGAGGGTGTATTCCAACTATTGGGGGGATCACACTCCTCAGCCTCCCTGGAAAGGTCTACACCAGGGTACTTGAGAGGAGGGTCAGGGCGACAGTCAAACCTCAGATTGAGGAGGAACAGTGTGGTTTTTGTCCCGGCCATGGAACCGTGGATCAGCTCTTCACCCTTGCTAGGGTGCTGGAGGGGGCATGGGAGTTTGCCCAACCAGTCCACATGTGCTTTGTGGATCTGGAGAAAGCTTATGACTGTGTTCCAGGAGGACCCGGTGGGGGTACTCCAGGAGTATGGGGTGGATGACCCCTTACAAAGGGCCGTTCAGTCTTTCTACAAGAGGAGTGAGAGTCTGGTCCACGTTGCCAGCAGTAAGTCGGACTTGTTCCCAGTGAGGGTTGGACTCCACCAAGGCTGCCCTTTGTCATCGGTTCTATTCATAATTTTTATGGACAGAATTTCTAGGCACAGCCGGGTGGTGGAGGGGGTCGAGTTTGGTGGCGGAAGGATGTTGTCTAGTTTTGCAGATGATGTGGTCCTCTTAGCTCCATCAGACCACGACCTCCAGCTCTTGCTGGGACAGTTCACAGCCGAATGTGAAGCAGCTGGGATGAGAATCAGCACCTCCAAGTCTGAGGCCATGGTCCTCAGCCAGAAAAGGCTGGCCTGGGAACGCCTCGGGATTCCCCCGGATGAGCTGGTGGAAGTGGCTGGAGAGGACAGTCTGGGCTTCCTTACTGAGGCTGCTGCCCCCGCAAACCAGACCAACCAGCTAAAGCAGTAGACAACGATGATGACAACGATTTAATAAATAATTGATCATTCATTTTCTTTAAAAAATCCATTCCTCTTATGAAATATTTTGCTGAAACTTCAGTTTGCTACTTTTGTAAAAACTGAAATAAAATGCAACAGAAGCATTTGTCAGTAAAGTTGACAGACTCAAACAAGTTTATGATATGGTATGAGTGCCGCCTCCATGTTAGAGCCACCAGCTTCAGCACCAGATGACCTGTTCAGGTGAGATGACAAGTGTGAGGTTTTATTTGATTATCTTCTTTCACACTTACATTTTTCTGCCTGTCAATTATTCTCTCTGGGGAGGCTCAGGTTAGCCCTACCCCCACCACTGAGGGATCTCCCATGTCGCTCCCATTTCTTTCTTTCTGTCCAATTGTACACATTTACATATACGAAAGCGTGATTCTTGGGTTCGAGTCCCGGTTCGGGCATGGGGTCTTTCTGGGTGAGTCTCCATGTTCTCCCTGTTCCTGCTGGGTTCTCTCTGGTACTCCAGCTTCCTCCACAGTCCAAAGACATCAAGAGGGGACCAGGTTAATCCAGACTCTAAATTGACCGTAGGCGTGGCTGGGAGAGCCAATGGTTGTCTGTCTCTTTGTGTTGGCCCTGCCATGGACTGGTGACCTGTCCAGGGTGAAACCCACCTCTCACCCATAGCCGCTGGGATAGCCCCCCCCCCCCCCCCCCGCAACCCTTAACAGGAACAAGCAGATGAAAATGGATGGATGGAAAGCGTGATTCTAACTCTCACAGTGTATAACTTCATCCATGTAGATGGTGGCAGTCAGCTGACCCCATCATCCATTTTGTTCAGCTCCCTTCATTCAGTAGAACTGAGGCAGCTATAATCTTTCTGGTATCCGCATGATATGTCAACTTAAATAAAAATTAAGAAGTCTCTGGACAATTTAATAGGTTGATCAGAAAATACATTGGACCGTGGCAAAGGAGTACACTTCTTGTTTCAAAAGAGATGAGCCAAAGCTCTTGCTAAATTAGCAGAAGCAGTTACTTTTCTGGGGAAATATTACATCTCAACTATGTGTGAATGAGACTGGATGCTGCAGCACGGCTCTGGACCTCTCACCATTCTATATTAACCATCAGTTACAGCCACTTGCATTGGTTTGGTCAAGATTGGTCTGGTTTTTGGGAAAAGGAAAGGCTGTATCTGTTGACCTACAGCAGCACAGCAGTTTGGTACAGTTGAGCCAGTGGCCAGTAAAATGTACTCCAGTCACATCAACACTTCTTACAAAAGTGGCGTGAGCATTTCAGCAACTGGCTATGGTTCCCTGACAACCACCTTCTATTTTATCACTCACTTCACTAGCTTTGACTGAAAGAGCTTGTGAAATCTGTAGCAGTAGAGGAGTTCAGTCATGATTAAACCTACAAACTGACAGATTCTGGACAGCTTTGTAATTGTTTTTATAGGCCATTTTTATCGATCAAACTAGATGTCTTTTTATTGACATTATCTTTGACAAGTCTAGTCTAGTTGGATGAGAACGAAGAAAAGAATAAAAGTAAAAGTTTTTGGTTGCTTTTCTGAATTACATTTCACCTCAAGTTGGTCAAGATTCCAACCAGCAGTTTTTTTTTTACATCTTTGGGTCTCTATAATTGTAGCCAACACTCAGCCAGGAGGTCCGGCTTCAGTCCTTCCATTCATAAAGCTGTAAGTGCCTGTTAGTGGCATATTTGGTTTATTAAAACAGTAAATCTGAGCCACCGTCACTTCCCAGCTCAAACACTCTATCTTTAGCTCTCATTTCCACTCTTCCCTACTGGCTAAGGCACATGAACCTGCAATTACTTTTTTTTCAAAATCTCTGGGACCAGCTGCAGGCCAAAGGAGTCCCAAGAAAAAAAAAATTAACAAAGTAAAAAATACAAAGTAAGAAAATCTGGATTTTTATTATGAAACAACTTAAACAGGCTTATTATAAATAATACAAATGTAGGAGAAGACAGGGGCATGCAACAAAGTTCACCAACACTAACACACCGTGATTATACTGATTAGTTCTTTTTTTAACAAAGGTATCTTTCTTTTCAAATTAAAAGTATCTTATACCCTTTCCACACTGAAAAACAAGTGTCAACGCGGGTTTTTGGACCCTCGTTCTCGGCATCAGGGCTCATTCAAGCTTCCAAAGACCCGTGTCTGAAATCCTGCTGTGAGGCTGCGTGCCTGTGTTTTTCCCTCTCGTACGTCATCGTGCTGACACGTCATCATTACACATAAACGTGAGCCGGAACACCGAGAGGTAAACAAACGACAACATGGACGCCTCAGAGTCGAACGTTCGCGTTGTCGTTGCCTGCATTGCAATGTTGTCTCTTTTGCAAAGCATTCAAACTCAGCACAGATTGGAAAATGTCTGAGCGCCACTGCAGCGAAGGAGGATGGAGTTTTTGGCTCGACTGGAAGGGAGCAGAAGAAGCTACAGGTGAAGCCTGACAGGCGGCACAGAGACACAATCAGGATGTGACAGGAAGGTCGCCTGAAACCTGAGACGACGAGGGTTGCCTTTTTCACACTGCAGGCGAGCCGTGAAGAGCCACTAAACACCCGGGTCACTTGCCGAGTCGGTTGACGCGGGTTGAAATGCCGAGTCGACCCTTTCAGAGTGCCAAAAAAACCTGTGTTGACCCGCGTTTTTGGTGCAGTGTGAAAGGGGCTTTAGTCAGCTGGGGACTGAATAGGCTTGTGGCCATGATCTAGGCTAGTGTCATACTGTGAGTGAACTGGCGACCAGCTGGACGATGTGTCACTGAATATGTGGAATTGCTGACTAAAAAATAACATCTGCCCCTGTTTATCCTTTGCTACAATATGTTGGATTAATGTTAATGTGTATGTAAGTACAATTAAATATGTGGAAATAAATTGGGGAAAATTAAAAAAATAAATATATAAAAAAATTATCAACCAAAAATGTTGCAACCCTCATGCAGGAAGGTTGGAGTAATGCAACAGATCCCAATCTTCGGTTTGTCCATCTAAATGCAACTGTTCAGCCCTCCAGGCATTTCATGGCAGAAACTACTTGGAACTGTGATATTTTCATTATACATTAAAATAAATAAAAACAACTATGATCGTGTAGTTCAGTAAAATTGACATTTCCTTAGAAATTGCTGGCGGCAGCTACATGCAACGCAAACACAGCGGGTGTAGAAGGTAAGGGACCTCCACCACTCTGCCTGATGCGAAGCCCATGAGGCTACAAAGATGGACACAAACAATTTAGTTCACTCCAAATAAGAATCAAGTGTCATTGTGACTTGTGCATATATGGTGCTTCCCAATAATGTGGAAAACAGAAGTTGGACATGTTGGGGGGGGGCACCTCTGCCATCACCACAGTGAGTTGAAGCCATGGAGGGAGCATGAAGTCATGTCCGGCAGCAGCAAGTTCAAATGGTGGTGGCATAAAAACAGACCCTTCCCATGGAGGCTTCAGTCTGACACAGCAGGTCTCCAGCCAGTAATGACATGTTTCAATTCAGGCCATCATTGCTGCGGTGCGTGAATGGAAGTAACCTCAGCGGCCCGATTTAGAGAGAGGGACATTAATTCTCACAGCAAACAAGACAAACAACTCAAGCGAATGCGACTCCAAGTGGTTCGATGCGGCAGAGCTGTTAGATGTCAACTCTGTCATTTCATTCACAAACCAACGCCAAGGTGGCATTTAAAATGATACCTTACATTCGTACAACGACTATTGCTACTACTACAACTATTACTAGTATTATTAAACCAGTCACTGCCTCTACATAGAAGCACAATATACAGGTCAGGTGGAGGAAGACGACAGTTGACACATTCCACACGCTGTCTGTTTAAAGATTATTTTAGCAACAAATTCAGCTAAATTAAAAACTGTTTAAAATAACTAAAACATAAGATCTTACATTATATGGGGCACCCCAGTGGTGCATTGGTTAAGTGCATACCACAGAGGCCAAGGCTGCGCAGAGAAGCAGGGCTCAACTCCAGCCCAGGGTCCCACCCTGCATGCCCCACCAACCATCCAATAAAAAGAGAAAAAAAATCATCTTTAAAAAAAACAAAACATTTACATGAAATAAATTGAATGAAAGTGTCACCAAATTCCTTTTACTGTCTCAAGGGAATATGACTAAACTAGATCCTGTTTTAAGAAACATCAAATTAAACTGTGAAGCCATGATTGACTCATCTGACATAAATGGTCACATGACAAAAAGCAAAAAATTAAATAATATTTATTTAGGCTGCAGGATATGAAGCATTGTCCTGTAAATATATAGCCCAACTGATACATGCATGACAAAATATCAGTGTCAGTGAACATGTTAATTATTTCAGTGTCATGTTGGACAAAAAATGTAAAACTATAATAAACTGGACAATATTCTGCCTCCATTATGTAACTTATTATTTATAATTGTTAACTATGAATGGGTCAAACTCTAGTTACTAAAATATGTTCAGTTCACGAATGTCCCTCACTTGATAGATTACTTTATTCATGCCTGAAGGGAAGTTATGTAAATTATGCAGTTTGGATGGTTCAATTAATTAAATAGGGGATTATAGAATAAAAATCATATATAAACATATATCACCAAATGTTCCTTTACAAATTTATATTGGTATCAGAATTTTTCTCCTGCTAATGTCACTGCGTCTAGTAAAGTTAACAATGCCCAAGAATTACATATTGTGCAAAATAACTTACAATATGCATGAAGCTGGGACAAGTTCAACTCGAACCTCAGCGGTCTACTGTAGCAGAAGTGAGGCCAGCGGCTCCTCACACTTCTGCCTCCTGGTGTCTCAGTTATGCACTGGACCAAACCACAGGGCAGTTTGTAAGAGATGAAACAGACATCAAGCTGCCATCATCTTGACAGAATTTAGAGATAAACACCGACTGCAGCCTGTCAAGCCCACAAACTGCAGATATATAAAGGCAAATATCCCCGATTCAGAAGTGCCCACAACTGGTATAAAAATAGCAGTCTGCTGCCAACAGTTTAGCTCCTGTAATGAGTCTTCAGACAGAAGGAAAATACTGTCACAACTCACACAGTCTAAAAAAAAACACACAAAAAAAACACCTCACCAACCGCTTAGTCAAAAACTTGATGTTGTTTCCACTTGAGCAATTCAAAGAGCTAAAGATGGATGCTAAGGCAGACCAGGTCAAAGACCAGAGTCATCTGAATGCAGGGTGCAAACTTCTGTACGACTCAAATCAGCATCTAATCCAGAAATCAACTTTTGAGAGGAAAGTCACCCAAAGGGAACCTTACAGGAACCCACTTACTGCTACTCCACTCAGACAGAGGAAGAGGCAGGCAGGGAGGAGCGGGAGGCCTGACACCCTGAAGTGACACCCGTCATTAAGGATGACATCAGAGCAGTGGGGCCGTCCACACAGGGTCAATCTCGCAGGATGCTGGAGAGCAGTTGGATATAAATACCTTGAGCCCAATGCCCGGGGAGGCAGCAGCTCACACGGACTCCCGTCACTAAGAGGATATAAGAGCGCCACGCCAGGACAGCAGCCCCCCAACCCCCAACTGTTCTCTTGGAGCAGAAACCTTCCTGGTAAAGTTGCTTCTTTTCTTATTTCTGGCCAGTACAGGGGGGACTCCCACCTTTAGTCAGGGGACAGAAGCAGAGCGGTGGCTCTATGGAGGGGCTTACTTTGAATGTGAATCCTTGACGACTGCATCTCTGGGAGCCCTGAGGGTATTTTGTTTGTGAGACAGCAAATTGGGCAAATCAAATGCTGGATGACATAATCTTTTGTTAGGGTTAAGGTTTAGGGTTAGAGCTGATTAATGAGGGTGATCTGGTCAGTTTTAAATGCAACACTAATTTATTTGGTAGCCCTGCTTCTCCTCATTCTGATGACCTGATGCACCACAGTACTGCACCTGTCAGGCCAACCTTGGATGCTTTATATCCACAGTTTGCTCATGAGGGGATTCTTTCTTTGCAGGTTTAGCTTCACAAGATGGACCTGAGGGTAACAATCATTCTTCTGGTCCTCCTGGCTTTGGCTGAGGCGACCCCTGAGAGGTACTACCATGTGCCAAAAGTGAGCAAGAAGAATCCCTATCCCGTCAAGAGTCATGGTGAGTCACGTCTCTTCTCATCTGGCTCATTCTAGTAACAAATGCATATTTTCATGTAATTATAATAACAAAAACAAGCAATAATAATTGTTGGGAGGAATGAGTATCTATCAAGTTCATCTCATTATAGTTGGCTTAATCATTTAACACAATTGTTCATTTGAAGTTACTGTCAATAATTAAAAGTATTTGTACATTACTGAATTACAGAGTTTCAGCTCATCTAGTGGCCCTCTGGTATTCGGAGGGATACTAGTTCAATCCTCGCTGAATCCCCCGAAGACTGTGTCGCATTGTTGTGGGCACTGCTGCTTGTCATGTATCTGCATTTTTGGCCACACACTGCATGCTTCAGACCTTTCCTACATCTAACCGAGGTGTTGCCTAAACCTACAAAGAAAATTCACACTGGATTTGAATTCCAGTGTCCTGGGTAAAATCCTGTGTGGATTTGTTGGTATTTAGACTTGGTCAGCCAACTTCCTAAAGGCTGTCCAGAACCAGAACCTCAAGGTGCACACCCAGTGCACCACTGGCAGGCTGAATGCTGTATCTCACTAAAAGAATAAAAGGGTTCCAAATTAAAGGTCAAGAGGGAACCTGTCTCTTTGACACATCATGAAAACAATAATGTGACTGTGTTGTAATTGCTTGGATTATGTATGATGCCACGTCCCAACAAAACAATGATCTTAACTGTGATCACTAGAACAGATGATCCTTTGTCTTGTTTTGTGGGTCTGATGTGGTTTGACGCTGTGACTCAAAATAAAAATACTTTTACACAGTCTATAATAAGAGCCAAAATTTGAAAAATAACCAAAACAGACATTGCCACATTGCAGCCCCACCCTAGAAAACTGCTCTGGGCTATTAAATTCATCCCACACAATTAGACAGACAAAAACATTGCAGGCTGGAGAAAGTCACTCTCTAGTTCAAACAATAAATTTACCAATCAAAGCACAGCTGACAAACTGGGGTGTCTGTGTGAAACTGAGAAGTAAAAATATCAGAGTAAGAGGTTCAGGTCACTCATGGTTCCGCTGCCATGTTAGATTATCACCTCACTGACTCAAAGAGATAATCAGCCATCACATGAGGCTTGAAAATGTTGAAGCTTTTTCATCTTCAACAAAATATGTGTGTTTGTGGCCGTGGTCCCTCCAGCATTATGGTTTGTAAGATGGTGCTCAAAATAATTCAGGCACTATCAATGTTCACATGGACTTATCTATTTTATTTTGCAACCTTCTTTGCACATTTTATTGTCATATGTATTGTATTTAAATGGTACCTCATTCTAAATGTGGATTATTGATTTTCGCTAAATCACTATGGAATCTGCAAAAAAAAAAAAGACAAGTTTCAAGCCACATCATTGCTAAGAAATTTTAAGTGTCATGCTAGCTCCGCTTATAGCAACATTATCTGAAATGACATACATGTTCCCTTACATGTAGGACACAAACAATCAATCTTCAGCACAAATAGCCTGCTATCCCACATGTTGATTTTATAAGGCCATATTGCTTCATAATAAATATGCAGTACTAAGCCATATTCCAGAGTAAAATATCAAATTGACTTTATGTACGTTTGTTGCATGTATGCACTCATTTTACTTTGCCCACAAACTATGTGGCAGGAAGGAAATGCATCAAATTGTGGACCACTAAATATACATTGACTGACAAGGGCAGGGGAGGAAATTAAAGGGTGCTGTAGAACGCGGGCAAATTCAACTAAAATGCACAAGAAGTGGATTGCTGGGTCCTGAATGTCATATAGCAGACATAATGTTGGTGAGAGACCACGAGCACGTCCTGGAAAAAAGTTACGCTTTCCCCACAACCCACTCTACAATCATCAGCAGTCTTAGGGGCCAAGGAGAGAAAAAGGTGGGAACAGTCGTAGCCAGACAGAGAAACCCTAACTGGCAGGTTTCAATAGAAAGAGCAAAGGATTGTTTTCTGTTTGAATCAAATATTTCACACAATTCTAAGATTTTCTATTTCCATGCTTAGGATTAGATGAGATTAAAGATGTGTTGAGTAGAGATTGTTTAAGTGTAACTTGAATATATAATAACTGTCACACATTTGTAATTCTGCATTCACCAGCTGTTACAGGTGACCCAGGTGCCCCAGGTTCCCCAGGTGAGCCAGGGCCAATGGGCCCACCTGGACCACCTGGTAAGAGTGGAGTAGGACACACTGGACCACATGGGCCACCCGGACCTCCTGGACCACCTGGCTACTCTCAGGCAGGCAAACCTGGTACCCCAGGTGGTCCTGGAAAACCAGGTACCCCTGGTATCCCTGGTGACAAAGGTGCACCTGGTGCAACTGGACCAATGGGTCCTAGAGGTGCACCTGGTACACCTGGAACACCTGGACCTGCTGGATATTCTTCTGTGGGCAAACCTGGACCATCTGGCATCCCCGGAGCAATGGGACCAAGAGGTGAACCCGGTTTGAAGGGTCATCCAGGTATTCCCGGTCTTCCAGGGAGCAAAGGAGAAAAAGGCATTGGAGTTCCTGGTGTTCAAGGACCACCAGGGCCAGTTGGACCAATGGGCCCATCTGGAATGCCTGGCAAACCTGGAGTTGGTCAACCTGGTGCCACTGGCTATCCTGGCGAGCCCGGCAAGTCTGGAATGCCAGGAAGAGATGGTGCTCCAGGCCCAATGGGCATGCCTGGGCCAAAAGGACACACTGGAGCTCCAGGCACAGGAGCACCAGGAAAACCGGGTGAGAATGGTACCCCAGGTATGCCTGGACCAATGGGAGCTAAAGGTCCACAAGGTCCAGCTGGTCAGCCAGGTTCCCCTGGCATGCCAGGTGTTGGTAAAACAGGAGAACCAGGAATACCAGGTAGCCGAGGAGCCCCTGGTTCTCCAGGAACCACTGGTCAGAAAGGAGAGCCAGGCCCAACTGGTTTTACTGGTCAACCAGGTGCTCCTGGTCCTATTGGCCCAGCTGGTCCACAAGGTGCAAGAGGATTCCAAGGTGAGGCAGGCCCACAGGGACCCAAAGGCGACATTGGTATGGTAGGTGCACCTGGGCCTAGGGGAAGCAAAGGTGAACAGGGAGCTCAGGGTTTCTCAGGAAAACCAGGTGTCCCGGGAGCGGTAGGTCCTCCAGGAATCCCAGGTCACACTGGTCCCCAGGGTAACAAGGGGGCATCAGGCCATGGTGGTGCTCCAGGACTACCAGGGTCAAATGGTGCTCCAGGACTAAAAGGACATACAGGCCCCCCAGGATCACCAGGAAAAAGTGGCGAAAATGGAAGGCCAGGTCCCATGGGACCAGTTGGTCCCCCCGGTCCATCAGGCCCTGCTGGATCCAAGGGCCATCCAGGTCCTCCAGGCCCACCAGGTCCAGCTGGCATGACAGCTAAAGGAATTGCAGGTCCCCATGGTCCTCCTGGAATTCCAGGTGCCAGAGGTAATGATGGTGTACCAGGCACTGCTGGTCCCCCTGGTCCCCCTGGCCCACCAGGAGAGGTGGTCTACTACCATGAGAAAAGCGTGCCAGTCAAGTCACATGAAGTTGTGATGTCTCATGAAATGATGAAATCCCCCATGTCTGCCTTCAGTGCTGTGCTAACCAGGGCCTACCCCCCAGCTGCAACACCAATCCAATTCAACCAGGTCCTGTACAATGGCGAGCACCACTATGACGAGCACAGTGGTGTGTTCACCTGCCAGGTCCCTGGCCTATACTATTTCAGCTACCATATCCATGTTAATGGTGCCAATGCACTGGTGGCCCTCTACAAAAATGAGGAGCCAGTAGTTTTCACCTATGATGAGTACAACAAGGGCTTCCTGGATCAGATGTCAGGCAGTGCAGTTCTTCTGCTACACGCTGGTGACAGAGTCTACGTCCAGGTCCCTGATGAGGAGAGTAATGGAATATTTGCTGCAGACAATGTTCATTGTGCTTTCTCTGGGTTCCTGATCGCCTCCACGTAATTTCAGAGATCCAGTCAATCAGAGAAAGAGTTCAGTTTACAAATTCTGTTGAGCTTGTAGATGAAGTTCAGGTGCTGAACAGAAAATCGAATTGATAAAAGAAAAACTTCAACTGAAAGAGACAGAATTAGTGATAAAAATATAAAATATAGACTTGAACTCGTTCCCTTCTTCTAGTTCATATGTTCCTTTGCAATTGTAAGAACATAAAGAATATATCTTTACTGGTGCTCTACAACTGCCTGTAACATTTACAGCATGTCTTTTATATGCATTTGTTTGTCTTAATGTTTGTTGTTTTCTGTAATTTACATACAAAAGACACGCATGTCCTCACAGATCAGCACATTCTCATCAACATATAAAGCTGTGATTAGCAAAACAACACAGAAGAGAGATTTAAATTGTATTTTGTCAAAAAATGTGTCCAATTGGATGTTTAAGTTATGTACCACTGAGCAAAACACCGAATAAAGTTCTAGTTTGAAAAGAAAATGTGTGCGGTGTATCTGTTGCCCTTCATGCAGTTTGTCTTCAAGTGTCATAACAACCATCCGTGTGCTGGGGCTCAACTACATACCTCTGAAAGCAGACGTGTTATAATTGTGGTCGATGGCCGCAACCATGTCCTTCCAGAAGTCTGAATTCACTTCATGTCCTCGCTGTTGAGAAAAAAACACATTCATTTAAATTATATCCATATTGTGATATACATCTAATTATCAGCAGACAAAATAATTTGTCTTGAGAAATCTCAACAATCTAATGAGATATTACCTTATGCAGCATGTCCACGACTCTTCCACAGAGAAGAGCCCCAGGAAGGTCAAAGTAATTGTCATAGAAGTAGTATTTTGCTGCAAAGATTTAAAAAAAAAAAAAGAGCTGTAACTTACAGTAATAGAGGTAATTAAGAAAGGTCATAAAGCTGGATATGAACAGGACACCTGATCTGGTGAAGGAGGTGCTGAGACTGTCAAAGTGCTTCCACTCCCTTTTAGGACCGTAATGTTTGATGATCTCATCTGTGCTCAGCTCGGTGGTTCCATGTGTCGCTCTGATCAAAGGGAGATTGGAAGATTCATCCGCTCATCACTTATCACTCTAACAAAGGACAAACAAAGAACTGCTGGAGGAGGATCTAAGCATACCGCAGAACCGTTCCACTTTCAGACAACTTGATGAGGTTTCCATCCTCCAGGTCCACCACGAGTCCTTTAAAGCTGAACACAGACTGGCGTCAGGATAATACTCACATACACGTTTAGCTTTGAGGTTCTCCCCCATGGAAGAACCCTTGGTTAGGTAAGTGAATGCACTAAGAGCAGTTCTTTTACAGTTAATACGGAAGCTGTGACACCCTGAGCCCCTAGACCAAGTCCCTCCGGGGGGTTGGGGTTAGAAAGCATTTGGCCATTCCTTTAGCTCACCAGAAATCCCAGGTAGCAGGCGTGAGGTTCAGCAGGTCTTTGTCATAGCCTTTGTGCTCCACCAGGTACCTGGCGAAGCTCTCATAGATCAGCTGCACACAGACAAGAGCACAAATACAGTGACGATGTCATAGTGACCAACAGTTCAGTCCATCATAGTGTTAGCTGAACTGCCCCCTATCAGCAATGTTGACCCCTTGAGTGACACAGACGAAGCCCCCTCCCTCAAACACCGTCATACATGAGTCATGGATCAGGCTTCCAATTTATCCAATCACAATTGGGATAAAAGCCATTTCTGTCTGGACCCGCCTGGGCCAACACCAGAAGCAGGTTTGTCTCTGAGTAACTGAGTGAACATGTCAAGAGTTGGACTTCATCATTGGCTGCTGCTTAATCAAAATAAATCATGCAAAGTGACGGACAGCAGTAACAGCTAAGCCTCCTCCCACCCACCACAGGACCAGCCTGCAGTAAAACGCCAAGGGAACTCATCAGCAATGGGTTGACTGGTGCTGAGGAAACGACCTTTTTTTCTCTCTCTCAGACGCATTGGCTCCTCTGGCCTACTCGATTGTGCTGTAGTTTCTTTCCTCTTAATTTGTCTCAAACTTCACAATAACATGATCTCAAACGGTGACAAAATAACAAAACAAGAACCATAAATCAAACACTCTCCATCAGGAACAAACAAGCAAAAATGGGGGATGTGTTGGAGAAGGACCAGGAAGTAGGAAAATGCTTATGTCCAGCACATTCATCAACTACTTATCAAATTATCATGTTAACTCAAAATAATGTCATATAAATGGAAAACCATCTCATGCTTACATCTTCACAAACACTTTTATCATGAAATCATACCACAGTTTCATTGGTGCTCTTTATTTCTCAATTTCAAATTCTGTTGATAAAATTTGGGTGAAAACAAGACTAGTTGAGCCTGGTTAAGGTTCAACCTGGTAAGTCAGGCTGGAATATGTTTGAATGAATAATGTGCAGCAATATCTGTGTGCGACACGTGTTCCCAGTACTGCTGGTACCCAGCAGATGCCATCAGTCATTTGGAGTGCATCGGTAACTGTAGAGGGCTGAATTTCAGTGTGTAATCTGATCCTGATGCACAGGTCTGTGCTAGGGTTGAGTATCCTTGGGATTTTTATGAATCTGATTCTGGTTCTGATTTTCAATGCCAGTTCCAAATGGTTCCTTCTTCCGACCCCCCCCCCCCCCCCCCCCGCAAAAAGGGGAAAAACAGGAAGCCAAATTTATATTTAACAAAGGACACTTTATTGCAAACTAAACTACCGATTATATTAAATGTTAAAATAAATATTTAGATAAATTGAGAGTGCAACATGTTTTGCAACTTCAGTGTGAAAATGTATGCATATATGTACAAAAGCTCAGTGTAAAAATGTATGTACATATGTACAAAAGCTCAGTGTAAAAAACGTATGTATATATGGACAAAAGCTCAGTGTGAAAATGTATGTATATATGTAGAAAAGATCAGTGTAAAAATGTATGTACATATGTACAAAAGATCAGTGCAAAAGTTTATGTATATATGTACAAAAGCTCAGTGTAAAAAACGTATGTACATATGTACAAAAGATCAGTGCAAAAATGTATGTATATGTACAAAAGCTCAGTGTGAAAATGTATGGATATATGTACAAAAGCTCAGTGTAAAAATGTATGTATATGTACAAAAGATCAGTGCAAAAATGTATGTATATGTACAAAAGCTCAGTGTGAAAATGTATGTATATATGTACAAAAGATCAGTGCAAAAATGTATGTATATGTACAAAAGATCAGTGCAAAAATGTATGGATATATGTACAAAAGATCAGTGTAAATATGTATGTATATGTACAAAAGATCAGTGCAAAAATGTATGTATATGTACAAAAGCTCAGTGTGAAAATGTATGTATGTACAAAAGATCAGTGCAAAAATGTATGTATATGTACAAAAGCTCAGTGCAAAAATGTATGTATACATGTACAAAAGATCAGTGCAAAAATGTATGGATACATGTACAAAAGATCAGTGCAAAAACGTATGTACATATGTACAAAAGATCAGTGCAAAAATGTATGTATATGTACAAAAGCTCAGTGTGAAAATGTATGGATATATGTACAAAAGCTCAGTGTAAAAATGTATGTATATGTACAAAAGATCAGTGCAAAAATGTATGTATATGTACAAAAGCTCAGTGTGAAAATGTATGTATATATGTACAAAAGATCAGTGCAAAAATGTATGGATACATGTACAAAAGATCAGTGCAAAAACGTATGTACATATGTACAAAAGATCAGTGCAAAAATGTATGTATATGTACAAAAGCTCAGTGTGAAAATGTATGTATATATGTACAAAAGATCAGTGCAAAAATGTATGGATACATGTACAAAAGATCAGTGCAAAAACGTATGTACATATGTACAAAAGATCAGTGCAAAAATGTATGTATGTACAAAAGATCAGTGCAAAAATGTATGTATACATGTACAAAAGATCAGTGCAAAAATGTATGGATACATGTACAAAAGATCAGTGCAAAAACGTATGTACATATGTACAAAAGATCAGTGCAAAAATGTATGTATATGTACAAAAGCTCAGTGTGAAAATGTATGGATATATGTACAAAAGCTCAGTGTAAAAATGTATGTATATGTACAAAAGATCAGTGCAAAAATGTATGTATATGTACAAAAGCTCAGTGTGAAAATGTATGTATATATGTACAAAAGATCAGTGCAAAAATGTATGTATATGTACAAAAGATCAGTGCAAAAATGTATGTATACATGTACAAAAGATCAGTGCAAAAATGTATGGATATATGTACAAAAGATCAGTGTAAAAATGTATGTATATGTACAAAAGATCAGTGCAAAAATGTATGTATATGTACAAAAGCTCAGTGTGAAAATGTATGTATGTACAAAAGATCAGTGCAAAAATGTATGTATATGTACAAAAGATCAGTGCAAAAATGTATGTATACATGTACAAAAGATCAGTGCAAAAATGTATGGATATATGTACAAAAGATCAGTGCAAAAATGTATGTATATGTACAAAAGATCAGTGTAAAAACTTATGTATATGTACAAAAGATCAGTGCAAAAATGTATGTATATATGTACAAAAGATCAGTGCGAAAACGTATGTATATATGTACAAAAGATCAGTGTAAAAATGTATGTATATATGTACAAAAGATCAGTGCGAAAACGTATGTATATATGTACAAAAGATCAGTGTAAAAATGTATGTATATATGAAATAAAGAATGGACCCCCAAGCCTCCAGTTCAAATATAAATTTATGACTTGTGTGACCATCCTTGAGTGAACCATAGGAGACTGAACGCAACAGTGCGGTTCTTCTGGGACTAACCCTCCAGAACACAAGTGGAACATAAAGCACCTCAGATCCTTGCATGAGTTCTGGTGGACACTGACTGAACTGAATCCAACACTGAAAACTGTAGATCCGTCCGGTCTAAGTTTTGCTTGTGTTGTATGTCGCATTGGATAAAAGCGTCTGCCAAATGAAGTCTTAGAATTTTACACCTCGAACAGAAGAACTGAGGGGGGAGTTTGTGTTAAATGTGAGACCACGAGGTGATCAAGAACTCACGCCTCTTGAGAGAGAGAGAGGGTGTATCTCTAAGTGGATGTGTGTGTGTGTGTGTAAGTGGTGTTTGTGTGGATGTGTGTGGGTGTGTGTTTATAAGTGGATGCATGTGTGTGTAAGTGGATGCCTGTGTGTTTGTGTGTAAATGGATGTGTGTGTAAATGGATGCCTGTGTGTTTGTATGTAAGAGGATGTGTGTGCGTTTAAGTGGATGCCTGTGTGTTTGTATGTAAGAGGATGTATGTGTGTGTGTGTGTGTGTGTGTGTGCGTGTGTGTGTAAGTTGATGCGTATGGGTATGTGTTTATAAGTGGATGCATGTGTGTGTGTAAGTGGATGCCTGTGTGTTTGTGTGTATAGTAAGTGTATGTGTGTATGTGTGTGTGTGTGTAAGTGGATGCCTGTGTGTTGGTGTAAGTGTGTGTGTGTGTGTGTGTGTGTGTGTGTGTGTGTGTGTGTGTGTGTTTATAAGTGGATGCATGTGTTTTTCAAGTTGATGCGTGTGTGCGCGTGCGGCTCGTCGGGCCTCGCGGGGATGCGCAGGCATCAGCATCATCCACCTGTGAGTCACGCAGCGCGGATGCAGCATCAGCAACACCGTGAACACGCCGCCAACGGCAACATGGTTCCGTTACACACTCACCCTGGACGTCTCCTTCAGGTGGTACCGGCAGAGCGTGTGGTCCAGGTCGAAGCCGATCACATCACAGTCCGACAGGCTGAAATGTTCGCTCATGGTGGCGGAGGGAGCTGCCGTTACTGAACGCACATGAACACGACACGGCGGCTGGTTCCGGTGTCACTGACGTCTAGATGCTTGTTAACGGTCGCGGGACCGTTGATTCCACGTCACTAGCCGTTCCCCGTCAGTGAGTGGCCCGTTTGGATGCTCAAGTTCAAGTTGTGTACCAGAAGAAGGCGGCAAAGAGGCGAGTGAACCGTGGTGCTTCCGGGTGTGAGATGACGCATACCACACATGCGCAGAAAGAATGAGGTGTACAGGGCCGAGTAAAGGGACTTGAAGGCCTCTGGGCACCCATTGACCCCTAAACCCCCTCGGGTTAGAACTGGATCTTACAGGGTCTGTTCATGCTTCGCTGCTTATGTTTGTGGTTGGTGGGTTATATAAACAAAACAAATATTTACACGCACACGTGTGTGTGTGTGTATATGTAAATATATACAGTATGTATGTATACATACTGTATATATGTGTACATGTACATATATCTATATACACACATATATACATGTATGTGTGTGTGTATACAGCACAGAGACGGCACTGGTAGAAATTACTAACACCTTTAATATCACCAGATGATGGCTTTGTGTCTGTCCTCATCCTTTTGTACCTCCGTGCTGCCTTTGACACAATCGACCATCAGATCCTGCCACAGAGACTTGAACCCTTCATTTTCTTTAAGGGAACAACATTAAACTGGTTTAAACCGGATCCATCAGGTTGATACCAGTTTTACATGTTAATGATAAATCCTCTATGCAAACAAGTTAAACACGGTGTTCCTCAAGGCTCAGTGCTTGGGCCGATTCTCTTCACTTTATATAGGCTTCCTTTAGGTACCTTCCATTGTTCCCCAGACGATACTCAATTATTCCAGCAGTTACTACACTACAAGCAGGCATTACACACATGAAGGCCTGGATGACTTCTAACTTTTTACTGCTAAACTCTGATGAGACAGAAGTTCTTGTGCTTTCCCATGGTCTTTTCTACTGACCAGTATGAACATAACCAGCAGGTAACAGGTGTGTACATGAGTGAGTGAGTGAGTGTGAAATTTATCTGTGTGTGAGACAGAGAACAATAACACAAAAAGAACCAAAACACTTTCCTAGCAGAGGACTTCCAACAAGCGTCTGGGCCACCACATTGGTAATCATCTTAAAAACATCCACAGGCATCTCTTCCACAAAAAACTGCATCACCACATGAACAGAGCTCTGAGCCTTCATCTTAGTTGAACCAATCAACCGGCTAGCGCAAGACAATAGCTTCTTATCTTTAGAATGGAGGGAGTGAGTTCTCCCTGCTTACCTTTTAGACAAGGACATGAGGCTGTGACCTGAAAAGACCAACCAGACCAACAATGTGGCGCCCTCTAGTGGCTCCTGAAACACTTCACTGAATGAGGCTCTGCAGGCTCTTTACATTCTCTCTCTCTCTCTCTCTCTCTCTCTCTCTCTCTCTCTATATATATATATATACATATATATGTATATATATACATATACATATACATACATATATATATATATATATATATATATATATACACACACACACACACACACACACACACACACACACACACACACACACACACACACACACACACACACCAATCAAAAGTTTGGCCTTCTCTTGACCCTCTCATTCAAAGTTCCTCTTTGTTTCTGCTACTTGCTACATTGTAGTTTCATCCTGAAGACATCAAATCTCTGAAGCAGCTCAATGGAATCATGGAGGACAGACAGAATTGTTCAGAACTGTGAACCTGTTTTATATTCCAGCTCCTCAAAGTCGCCTCCCTCTGCAGCGCTGCAAACCCTCGTCCTTCTCTCAGGGAGCTTCATGATGTCATCACCTGAAATGGTTTCCCCTCTCAGGTTCACCTTGTCAGGGTTCAGTGGTGGAGTTTCCTGCCTTCTTCCTGGTTGGGCGCATCAGTTGAGCTGAGCAGAAGTCAGGCTGCTCCCCAGCTGACAGCTCTGTTTGACCACTGCTAGAATTCATGTCATGGCAGGAACCATCAGCTCAGTAGAGAGGAACCACGTCCATCAGTGCTCTAAGACCTTAAGGCCCACTGAACCAACATGGCTGCCACAGCGTCCTGCAGCAACACGCCATCCCATCCTGTCTGCGTTAGTTGGACCGTCATTGATGTTTCAGCAGGACGACGACCCAAACACGCCTCCAGGCTGTGTGAGGGCTACTTGACCAAGAAGGAGAGAGATGGAGGGCGGCCCAGGTGACCTGGCCTCCAGTCACCTGACCTGAACCCAGTCCAGATGTTTGGGATGACATGGAGTGCAGAGTGAAGGCCAAAGGACCAACAAGTGCTCAGCACCTCTGGAACTCCTTCAAGACTGTTGGAGAACCGTTTCAGGTGATGACCTCATGAAGCTCAAGGAGAGAACGCCAAGAGTGAGCAGAGCAGGGGTCAGAGGGAGGCTGTTTAGAAGAACCTAGAACGTAGAACCTGTTGGAGTTCTTTCATGATTTGATGACTACAGAATTCCAGATGTGTTCATTCATAGTTTTGATGCTTTCAGGGAGAACCGACAATGTAAACACTCATGAAAGTAAAGACAAGGCGTGGCCAAACTTCTGACTGGTGGTGTCAATGGATATTTATGATATCAATGATCTCTCTACATATTCTAGGTTTGAATGGTTTTGCTCTTGAATGAACATCATTTCCTGTCAACTGAAGCTCCACCACTGCCACTCTGCTCTCAGATGCTTTAAACCAATCAGGAACTTTGTTATCACCGCAGGGACCAATGCTGGGGAGGGACTTAAACAAGGACGGCAGGGGTATCACCTCCAGGGTGCAGGTGAACAGGGACCAGTAGGCCTTTGCCCCTCACC
This sequence comes from Aulostomus chinensis, assembly GCF_037954235.1. NCBI lineage: Eukaryota > Metazoa > Chordata > Actinopteri > Syngnathiformes > Aulostomidae > Aulostomus > Aulostomus chinensis. Next base: position 151,154 of record NC_141339.1, read on the forward strand.
TCTGTGGGGTGGAGGGGGAGGTATCTGGAGGCTCCTGGTGATAACATGGCTCAGGGAAGTTAGGTCCTCCAGGTGGAGGACGGCAGCCATGGAGACAGACTTTGAACTTTGGACACCACAGTGGCAAAAAAATATGTATTTTATTTATATACATATATATATATATATTTATATTTATATATATATATTTACATATATATGTATATATGTATGTGTATATATGTATATATGCATATATATGTGCATATATATGCATATATATGTAAATATATATATATATGTGTTTATAAATAAAATACATATTTTTTTCCACTGTGGTGTCCAAAGTTCAAAGTCCGTCTCCATGTCTGATATGCATATATATGCATGTATATATGCATATATATACATGCATATATACATGCATATATATGTATATATACATGCATATATACATGCATATATATGTATATATACATGCATATATATGCATATATACATGCATATATATGCATATATACATGCATGTATATGTAAATATATATGCATGTATATGTAAATATATATATATATATGTATATAGATAAAATACATATTTTTTTTGCCACTGTGGTGTCCAAAGTTCAAACTCCGTCTCCATGTCTGCCGTCCTTCACCTGGAGGACGGCAGATATGCATATATATGCATATATATGCATATATATGCATATATACATATATATACACATACATATATACATATATATGTAAATATATATATACACATATATGTGTATATATACACATATATATATGTGTGTATATATATATTTACATATATATGTATATATGTATATATGCATATATGTATGTGTATATATGTATATATGCATATATATGTGTATATATATATTTACATATATATGTATATATGTATGTGTATATATATGTATATATATGTAAATATATATACGCTGGGATAGGCTCCAGCCCCCCCGCGACCCTTAATGTGTAGGAATAAGCGGAAGATGACGATGGATGGATGGATGGATATCTATATATATCTATATCTATATCTATATCTATATCTATATATATATCTATATCTATATCTATATCTATATATATATATATATATAGATAGATATAGATATATAGATATAGATATAGATATAGATATATATATAGATATATATATAGATATATATATATATATATATATATATATATATATATATATAAATATATATATATAGATATAGATAGATATATAGATATATATATATATACACACACACACACACACACACACACATGCGGGACGCAGCAGCTCAGGTGAGTCCTGCAGCGGCCGCCGGAGGGCGCAGCTGCACCTGCAGGGAGCTGCTCCTCCTTCCTCCGCAGGTGCAGCTGATCGGCTCACAGGGGGAGAGCCGCCGTCCCGGATCATTCGCGTGTCCCGGCTCTCCGTCTTCAGTGCTGACCTACCATGAGCTGCCGGTTCTGACGAGGCCATCATGGAGATCAACAAGAGATGTTCAGCGTGTTGGGAGAGTTGCCTCAGGTGTTTGAGGAGGCCAAAGCCGCTGAGCCTGAGAGGTGGAGGGCTTCCCGGGAAAAAACCTTCTGCTCCCGCTGACGGCACTGTCTCAGCACCGGGCCCCGAAAGCCCCGCACCTGGTAAAGCCGGTAATCGTTACGTCGCCCTGTATGACTACTCCGCCCGGACCGAGGAGGACCTGAGCTTCGGCGCTGGAGACACTGTGGAGGTCCTGGACCAGACTGCGGGGGACTGGTGGTTCGCTCGAGCTCTCAGCGGGATTTCGACCTCCAAGCAAGGCTACATCCCCGCCAACTACGTGGCCCCGGTGGAGAGCGTGGACGCGGAACCGTGAGTATCTAAATTCATAATATAATATATAATATGCCGGGTTTGAATCCACCGGGTCAGAACTGGGACTCGGACAGGATTGATTTTGTCACCAGGCTGGATCCAATCCAAGTTCCTTTATGTGGACCTCGGCAACAATTAAACTGCCTGTCAGGGATTTCATGGTGGTGAAACTGGAGCTGAACTGGTGAATGATTGTCTGGGAGCAGGAAGTGAGTCCCGACGGGTTAATCATTGTCCCGGGGAACCGGCCTCGCGTCCAGGCTGAGGCGGAAGTGTCCAACATCAGTTATTATTGGTCTAAACAATGGCCGAGATCAGTGTGTGTGTGTGTGTGTGTGTGTGTGTGTGTGTGTGTGTGTGTGTGTGTGTGTGTGTGTGTGTTCTAGAGAACCTGTTTGTGCTGTATGCAGGTTTTTCCTGTTCCTTAAGGTGGATGATAAAAATGGTTTAATCATCAGTGACATCATCACAAGAGGACAAGTAGTTTCACAAACATACCACACACACACACACACACACACACACACACTATTGCACATTAACAACACAGTAGTACACAACAACCTTCACGAACAAGTGCAGTACAAGAAACTGCAAGAAGCTGGAGGCCCACTGGGTGGACAGTGAGGTCCAGATCCAGGTCCAGGTCCAGAGCCGAGTCCAAGTGGCTCCAGCAAGGGGAGGAGGGATGTTTGTGTTTGGTCGTGAAGACTTGCTCACACTGGCAACTTTACAGTGAAAATATTCAGAATATGATATGACTCATGACTCGTGATCTTGATGTGATGCCTCCCCATCTCTAAACATGACCCCCAGGGCCACAACGGTGACCCTCAGGGCCACAGGCAGCCTGCTTGCTTTGGTTGGATGTGATTATTGAACCAGAGCCTCACACAAATTCCAGACAGTTGTTCTCGGTTTGACCAGCAAAGTCTCTGCTGGTTTCCAGGTGGTACTTTGCGGACACGAAGAGGCTGGATGCCGAGAAGATGCTGCTGGCTGCAGGGAACCATCATGGCGCCTTCCTCATCAGGAACTGTGAGAGTCAGAAAGGAGAGCTCTCCCTCTCAGGTCTCTTTTACAGTTTTGACTTTTGTAAGATAAAATCATCTTTCTTTCACAGTCGGTCCTCCGAGGCTGTCAGCTGCATGCTGTCACTCAAAGAAGACGGTTGGCTGTGACACGCTAGTGTTTTATGGCCACTGTCGGTTGTGCAGCCGCCTTGTGATTCCCACTTTCTCAGATCAACTTTTCCCAGAGAACTGTCAGTGGTTACTGTTAGCATCTTGCTACCAACTCTATTGCTCAATTTTGCCTTTATGATCACATGGATTGTTTTAATCAAATGCAGGTGAGGAGACAGCGGACAGCGAACCCTAACACCTCACCATGAAGTTGAGGAGGACTCAATGTCCCATTCAGACGTTGAGTTGGTTCACAGAGGCTTTGAGTTGAGCTCACTGCTACAGAATGAAACAACAGATATGATGGGGGAGCCTCCGTCATCCCAAACATGGTGGTCGAACGACTCACATTGCTCCTTTCACCCCAACAGCCAGTCTTTTGCTTTTCCACTGCTGAACCAGGAAGTGCACCAATCACACACCACAGCTTCAGCCAGGGGCATTAAGAGGACCGGCACTACACTTCCTGGTTAGTCGTGTATGGGAGTTCATGTTAGGCCAGGCTGAGCCCTCAGAGACCTGAGCGCCGTCCCGTGTCAAGTGGCGAGTTTCATGTGTTTACGAGAGTAACTGTGGTCCAACAAACCCAGCTTGTGCCATCGGTTCTACTCATGCTGGTCCAGATGAAGTGAACTTGTTAGCATTAGCATGTTAGCACCATGTTGTACATGTGCTTGTGTCACATATCACACACACACGCTATATTCCTGAGCATGACAAAGTGACTCACCCTGTCACTCAGCGTGCTCAAATGATTCATGGCTTTAAGGCCATCGAGTTGAATAAACGAATGTTTCTGGTGACAGCTTTATCCCTCCCTCTGTGCCAATCAATCGTTTCTTGCTGGCCTCGCTCTTCCATCATTGTCACATTCTTTCCATAGTCATTCATTCATTCATATCAGGTCATGCCTAATTAGCCCTGCAGGTCAGTCCGAGTCCTACGCTCTGTACTTCAGCAATACAAGTATTTGTACCTCAGCATCATCAGTAACATCATCATCCAGTGGGGGATCTGGAAGATATTGCATGAGGATAAGAAGTCTTGGCAGGGTGGCGGGGAGGCAGACTGTCTCTGATGTCCCTGCTGTGGTCTTCCCCTATGGCTGTCCCTCTGTCTGACTCTGAACATATGTTCATTACACATTTAACTAAGTTTAACTGCTGTGTTTGGACTTGACCTCGAAATTCCTGGGCTGGCAGTCAGTCGGTTGGTTGCTGCAATAAGAGAATTTCCCAGTTTGGGACAAATAAAGTACTTATCTTATCTTATCTTATCTCTGCTCCATCCTGCCAGTAATTTGGTGAAGCATGGCTCAGCTGTTTTAAGAACATAAAGGGTGTCAGCAGGGCCCCCGCCCCCTTTAGAGCTGCCCCTGACATCATCAGACCAACTCGCGGTGGACTCTTGGTTTTTAACAGAAAACTATCTGCAGTGACTCAAAGTCTGAGACACAACATGGTGACTGACCACATGACCTGTAGTCTCCAGTGCCACGAGTGTGTTTCTGTGCTTTGTACCATGTCATTGTCCTGGTCTTGTCCTCCAGTGCTGGACAGCGGGAAGGTGAAGCACTACAAGCTCAAGAAACTGAACAACAGTCACTACTACGTGTCTAAGAGCCGAGCCTTTGAAACACTGAAGCAGCTGGTGCAGCATTACTCCAGGCAGGCTGACGGCCTGTGTGTCCGTCTGGTGGAACCCTGCAAGAAGGTACCACACACTCATTTGGCCATTAATGTCAGAGGCTTTATGCTTTTGTGAGCTTATGTGTCAGCGTGTGTGTGTGTGTGTGTGTGTGTGTGTGTGTGTGTGTGTGTGTGTGTGAAGATGGAGGCTCCACAGACTTACGGCCTCTCCTACAACACTGTGGACCAATGGGAGATTGACCGCAACTCCATCACCCTGGGGCAGAAGCTGGGGGCGGGGCAGTTTGGAGAAGTCTTCGAGGGCCTTTGGAACGATACCACAGCAGTGGCCGTGAAGACCCTCAAACCAGGTGCAGCTCCTCTCATTTGCTGCTTCATTCCAGAAATGCTGCCAAAAAGGAGAGCTTGGCTAGCGGTGCTTCTTCTAGCTTCCTAAATAGCCTGGAACCCTGATGGCTTTTTCAGGGCCAATCCTGATTATTAGTAATCAACAGGACCAATGACAGATACTTTGAACTGATTGTAAAAAAAAATTGGTGTTTAAATTCAGAAGAAAACAAAATTAGTTGAAGTTCCTTAAAGTGTAGGTTTAATTGTACAGCTTATAGTGATCGGATTAAGAAAAAACATTTTGAGAAGGGTCCTCACACTAATAATGGCTCCCATGTTGATTAGACCTTTGACATTGATGTTGCTCATCAGCCTGAAAGAAACAAACGTGGAATCAAACTCACCTTGATGATCATTTGAGACAGAATAGATTTGTAACCCTTAGATAGAAATGGTACCATAACACAAAATGCTGTCAGACCTGTGTTTTAACAATCGCTTCCCTTTTGTGGAATGATAAATAATGATAGGTGTTTGTACCCGCATGAAGAAACGTGCCTCTCGCTGGTATTTGTTGCTGATGTTGAGTTCCGTGCCAGGCACCATGGATCCTGAGGACTTCCTGAGGGAGGCTCAGATCATGAAAAGACTGCGGCACCCCAAGCTGATCCAGCTTTATGCCGTGTGCACCATGGAGGAGCCCATCTACATCATCACCGAGCTGATGAAGAAGGGTAGCCTGCTGGAGCACCTCCAGAGTAAGGCTGCCGGCCGACTGCTGCGACACTCTTTTTTTTCTTTTGATAGCAGAAGTCCAGAGTCTTTGGTTTGGCTGCGCATCGGCACACAAACCATTTTGGATCTCTAGTTTCTCAGGAACAGACTTGTGAGGGATATGTCTTTTCCAAAAAGGTGGACCAAAGGTGTCATATTTGATAAGTTCCCAGTGAATATAGAATTCCGGTTTTGTCTGTTATTCCTCTGAAACAGGAAAGCGCACCTGTCTGTGGTGAACCCTACTGTCTCAAGTGAGGATTTTAGGGTCACCAGATATTGGACCAGGTTTGGGTTCAGCAAGGGAGAGCGAGATGGCTGTACTTCATCTTCGTTGGGTTCACCCTTTCCTTCTTTATGAATTTCAATTTTTAAATTTTGTATTTTGATTTTTTTGGACTTTTATGCTTTTTAGTTTTTTTTATATGAAAATATAATTCGGGCTGTGTTACGAATTCTTTTTTCAAACATTTTTTTCTAGAGGATTTGGGGAGAAATGTAGGCGGGATTGAAAAGTTAATAGGATCCTGAACCGAGGATTTATCTAAAAAGGAGGGTTTCTACGAAAAATTAGGACCTTGAAAAACTGCACAGAATTGTTGTGGCTCCATTTGATTGCATGAGTTACGTAATATTTTACATCCCCAAGTAAAACAAAGGCAGGTCATTTATTGGTAACAAGAACGCCGTCCCCGGGCGTGCGGGTAAACCCCGCCCTCCGGCACGTGGGCTGCTCCTGCACTCACTTTGTAGGACAGTAGTGTTTATCAAATGCATACCTCAAATATGCAGTTTTAGAACACACATTGGTTTGGTCAGGATTGCTTTGTAAAATTAACTGATGCAAGTTGTAGATCTTGGTTCCCACATTTCAAAGCTCTTAAAAAATCGGGTTAGTAAGTGGGAATGTGTTTGATCAGAAGACAATGCTCTTGAGTTAAAAACCTTTTTTTCAGCACACTGTGACTCACTGTGAGTCCCTGCCTTCATTTCAGAGGACAAAGGTACCACGCTGCGGATCTCTGACCAGATTGAGATGGCGGCCCAGGTGGCATCAGGCATGGCTTTCCTGGAGTTACAGAACTATATCCACAGAGACCTGGCTGCCAGGAACGTGTTGGTGGGGGAGAACAACATCTGCAAGGTGGCGGACTTTGGTCTGGCCAGGGTCTTCATGGTAGGGCTTCATACTTCACTAGTACAGAGGAGGTGGCACACTGCCCCCACCGTCATAGTCCTTAGGCTTTTACACCGGCCCACCAGTGGTCAGCAGGGGGAAGTGTGGTCACGTTTGCCTTACACTTGCGTCTCCACGTGTCCTGTCTTGTGCACATCAACACACAATACTTCTGTTTTCAATCATGTAAATGGATGTTTTAAACCAAAAGTTTATGTTTATTAGAAAAGGCATAAATGTCCCGTCATTCAGGTCAGTGAGTTTAATACTAAAGGCGTCGTGTTCTGGATGATGTCAGAGAGAGAGAGAGACATGATGGGTAATTGAGAGACATTTGTTCTTTAATGACGGAGCGAGCGGTGCAGCAGTGACCCGTTCTGGTGTTAACGAGTTACAAATTAAAAGCAGGAGAGAGACAAACCACAATGAGCCATGTTCCTGTCAAGCCCACCATCCAAGATGTTTGTTGCAGCGGCAATAATGATGATCATGATAATTATAATATCTTTCCATGAGCCTTTCACACGGTCAGACGTACAGTAATTATGATAACAGTATGCTGCCTGTGACGCAGGACATTAGCTGATGAGGCACCTCTTCACTGTGGTCCTATGATCGAGAGACCGTGGCTGTATGTGGTCCAGACCACCTCTGGATGTGGTTTCAGTGATCAGGACGCACTCCTGCAGTAAGGCTGAACACTAGTGATCGGGTCATTCCGCCCATTTGGTAACAGCAGGTGTGAGCGGGTTCGCAGAGCAGTGTTTTCGGTGCCTGCCATCCTCACTTTCTGGCACACACGGGCTAGTCTGGTGTCACATCATATCTGTCTGTCCTGCCATGTCCCAGCGCCTCAGTGTGGACCTCCACAGGTAACCTCAGGCGATGTGCTGAAGTAATTCTCTTTGTTGTCTGTCTTGCTTTGTTTTCAGAAAGAGAATGAAAATGTTTACGAAGCTAAAGAAGGCACCAAGTTCCCAGTGAAATGGACGGCTCCTGAGGCCATTCACGACAACAAGTTCACCATCAAATCTGACGTCTGGTCTTTTGGGATTTTGCTGTATGAGATTATGACATTTGGCCAGATGCCGTACCCAAGTAAGGCTGAAGGAACCTGGGGCCATGTTTTCAGAGCATTGTCATACTGATTTGTGCAGCCACCTAACCGGCCAGTTCTAGGACGCTTTTCAGAGGAGCTAGGAACTTCAAAGTACAGTTGCTGCACCAGGCTGTGTGCTCTCTATATGAGATGAAGGTTGCAGTGATGGCAGCTGCGTGGTTTTTGTGTTGTGGGTTTTGTACACAATGCTAGTGCTGCAGTGGATCGTACTATCACCGCACACTTTCATCAGTCAGGTGGTCTTCTGCTTGGAACGGTTCTACCCACAAGTACAAAGGTAGTTCTAAGCCCAAAAGTGGGTAGCTCTTCAAATGGAGAGTAGCAGTGAAGCAACCTAAGATCAAAGCTGTACTTGCTTGTATCGATGAGTTTGCATGCGCATGATCTCTGTGTAGTGTGGAACCCTTGTGGAGTGGGGACGGTACAGAGGATGGTGCTATTTTCTACTCTGAGTATCTCCATGTTTCTGCTTGTTCTCCTTCTTATTATTCAGGGATTTACAGTGATCCATATTTGGAAGTTCTATGTCCAGTGTGTCATTCTGCGTAATCATACGATGTCCCTCCCTTTTTCTTTCAGCCATGACAAACTACCAGGTTGTCCAGGGGATCCCTCAGGGCTACAGGATGTCCTGTCCCCCCAACTGCCCTACAATCATGCATGACATCATGATGGACTGCTGGAAGCAGAATGAGCTGGACCGGCCCACATTTGAGACTTTGCAGTGGAGGCTGGAGGATTACTTCGACCTGGATGTGACCTCCTATGACAACAGCAGCCGTTACTAGCACACTGATTGGACTATGATGTGGACTAAATGTGCACCAAAACACTGCACTGTAGCAAAATCACTTGAATCAAGTTTTCATGAAGTAATAGATTCTGGTGTAATTTGAAAATCTCCTTGGAGTCAAATGACGCAGGTTAAGTGTATGATATGAAGACCGGCTAAAATGCAGCCATGAAGTTCTTGGCAACAAAACGTAGTTTGTCCACTGAGGCACTTTAGCTGAATGGAGCACACTTGGCTGCTGCAGCAAAGGTGTGCAGTTCCTGTCTGTCCACCTTGATGAACCCGTTCGCCTGCATTCTGCATAACAAGCATTCTTTCTGCTGGCTTCCTGCTCAGCTATGAGGACAAGATTTGGTTTGTGAGTGACGGTGAGACGGGTCGCTCGTCTGCACCCCTTCATGCTACAGTGACTCTTCAGGGAGAAATGTGGGGATGAGAAGTGGTCCTAGCTTGTCCTGACACCATGAAATGACCTGCTTATTTCCAGTCTGGTGTTTGAACACAAGTATCAAGCCTCTCTCCCCAGGTGAGCTCTGATGTAACTGATGCTAAGGAGTGGTAGGAATGATCACAACTACATATCTGAAGGAACCCAGCAGATTCTCTCAAGTTCTGCAGATTTTATTGTGATGAAGAATCTTGTTGTCTGTACATTGACAGCCATGGCAGTGTTGACATGATAATGTATCGCCACATGATTATCTTTTATGCAAACATGAATAAATGAACTACATTGAATGTGAGCTTTCATTGCTTTTGATATGGAGCCAAATTTCACAGAGAAACCAACATTCAGCAATCTGAGGGAAAAGATGATCATGTGAAAACTAAAATATAAAAATAGCTGAACCCTATTTCTGCTACGTCATGAACAATATGTCATTATTATAAGCACATGCAGAAGCTGCAGTAGAGAACTAGGTGACAAGAAAACTAGTTTGACTTGAGTTAGTGAAGTCAAGTGTTAACGTGAGGATGTGGCTGCTGACGCTGGTCTAGATGGTGGCAGTCAGGCTCTTAGAAATGTCCAAACTCATCATGATCGGACAGCTTTGATGGTTTTCTGATGGCCCCGCCCCTCAATGATGGCTGCAGCTTGCTATTCTTTAAATCAAGAGTTGGTTAATGAGTCAATTCAACTCATATCGGAGGTCATTTCTGTGTGGAAGCTAATACGCGTCTTCCTAAAAACCAACGACAGATACTCTTTAACTGTTGTCAGGGGAAAAAACAGACTTGCTTGTTTTGCTGTTTCTCTATTTTACTTTCAGAACATGTGGACAAATATACCACATCAAGAACAATGCATTTGTTGGACAATTTGTTTAACGCTTCTCTTATTATTATACTATCAAGTAAAAGAGACAACTGCTCCATAACTATGTAGCCTTCCTATCTGTAGAATCACACGAATCAAGAAAATATCATCCCAAAACTCTGTCTTCTGAAATAGTCCTGGTGAGGTGAAGCCAGAAGACGTCAAGACCACGGACTCATACTGAACATGGAGATATGAGATGATTCCAGTCAGGTATGTGTACCTAAACAATATTCTGTTCCATTCATTGTTTATATTCATGTGACTGAGTGTCTGGACACTGATAATAGAAGAACACACCCACTTAACCCTTACAGTCAAGCTTTGATGAGTGTTGTTCAAGGTTTAATAAGTCGCTTAATGAGCTGGGCAAAATGATGAGGTGTAATTTAGTCAAGTAGCCACGCAGTGGTGCTGATGCCTCATGATGTCTCACCATGGCCTTGTAACTAAACTAAGCTTAACCTTTGGCCTGCTATTACAGGAGTAGAGGCATTTCCATAAATCGGGTCGTGGCGTCCAGTGTGGCGTTTTACCAACTCTCCTTGTCTTCCTTTACTAGGACAGAACTGGGACTGGGTGGATATTTAACTGGGTTCTGACAGGACTAACAACAACTCTAAACAATAGTTGAACACGGCAGACACCCAGCTATGTGCAGAACGTTCCAGCTGACATCACCACGTCCTCCGAGAGGCTTTAACAATTGCCATGGTGCTGTGTGACAGCAGTCAGGGAAGTCTGCTGTTCATCTGTTCTTTCTAAATATGGTAGACGTAGACATCACAATGATGTGTTACTGCAACAGGAAACAACGTGTCATCCAGGATTTTGCCTATTTTGACTACAAAGTCATGTGACTGTGATCCTGCGGAGTGCACATCTGGTCTCAAGAGCAAAGAAATCTTAATTCCAGTGAAATCCCTGCAGACTTGGAAGAAAACTTTTCATGGGAAACACTTGACAATAGCAATACTGTACAAATGCAGTTTATCATTACCATACTGTAAGCTGTTGTTATTTCTGTGGTTAGAACCTGAACTCGTGATGCAGAATTGCTCCAAACTATGTCGGAGATGAATCAGTATGTGAGGAGAGAGCCTGCTTGCCTGCAGCTGCTCCATTTCACTGTAATTTATGATTGAAAGTTAAAGCGTGTGATGGTGGATAGTTATTTGTGTCTGGGTGACTGATATCCTGGTTCGTTGATGAAATACATTCAAATCCTCTGGCCCTCCGTCAGCTTACCTGAGGTCCTCTAACCCTCCATTTACCAAAAGAACAAGATCCTGAATACGAGCAGCCAAAATGAGTTTCCTCCTCAGGGAGGCTGAGCTCTCCCTTAGAGACAGGGTGAGAAGCTCAGTCCTTCAGGAGGGACTCAGAGTAGAGCTGCTGCTCCTCCATGTAGAGGAGTCAGTGGAGGTGGTTCCAGCTAGAACCCTTTGCTCCCAGGATGCAGGGTTCCTGCTGGTTCCTAGAGTTCTAACAGTAGAATGGAGCCAGAGCCTTCAGCTAGCAGGCTCCCCTCCTGTGGAACCGTCTCCCAGTTTCAGTCCAGGACCCAGACCCCCTCTCTATGTTTAAGAGCAGACTTAAGACCTCCTTGTTGATCAGGCTTATAGTCAGGACTGCTTAGGCTGGCCCTTAGATCTGCTGCTATAGGCTCAGACTGCTGGGGATCTCCCATGATGCACTGGGCTTCTCTCTCCTCCTCCTGTCCTCATACGTGTTACTAACTCCTCTTCTTCTCCCCTCATCCCAGATCCTGGTGCTGCTGGAGGAGGCTCCAGAGCTGAAGAGGCCAGGAGTCTGTGGAGTGGCTCACAGACCTCCGAGAGCTTAGGCAGGAATTTGGTGGGGTATGTCATGAACCCAATGAAGCATTGTACAGCTTTTTCATCTGTAGGAGTCGGCATCTCCAGCACAGCTCATGTTTTCTCTGGGTCAATTCCCAGTCCTTCTGAGGACAAGATGTGTCCATGGAAGTTGACCACTTGGAGTTAAAACTGCAGCTTGCGCTGACTCAGTCTCAGCTTTACAGCTCTGCATAGCTCCATAAAAGGTTGCAGGTTCTTGTCATGGTCCCATTCTGCTTCCGCACCTGTGTTGCCACACCCAACTACCAGGATGTCATTTGCTATTGGTTCAATGCCAGCCAGGCCAGCTCGCAGTTCATGCTGTTTGCATTGATAGATCTCAGCATCCGAACATGTATCTCTATAGATCTTTTTTTCCGGCTTAAAATGATCCCCCAAAGCATTTAGGATGGCAGTAGGATCTTTCTCTTGCTCCTCAGTCAATGTCACATTCTGGATATGGATATGGATATGGTGGCACTCATTGCCCATTAGTTGTCTTGCTACTTGTTCTTCCCCAGGCTTCTCATTCAGCCCGCGGCAAAAACAAAGTACTCAAATTCAAAAAACTTCCCAGTTCTTTGCCAGATCCCCACACAATTGCATTCTCTCTGCTGCTGGAATCATGTTGCTCACCATGATGTTTGTTTGTGTTTGCTAGTTTTTTTAGCTAGACTGCTTCTGACACCATGTTTAAGTTCAAGCTTTTTAATCAAACTACCCACGACATCAGTGCAAAACATTATGGACCAAAGAATGCCGTAAAGAGTCCCACAATGTCAATCAAAAGTCAAACATGTCAAAATAGCAAGTCACACCTAAATGGAAAACATCCTGGGGGAGAACACTTTTAAAGAGGAGGGATGGCATTCATCCCACATTGGATGGAGCTGCTCTCTGTCTACAAATATTGCCCAGTTTAATATGAAAAAACCCTTTGAACCAAGAGTGAGACCATTTCCACTAGGAGGCAGTTGACCACCAGAAACCCCATAGAGACTGTGATTGTGCCCTAACAACGCAAGTATATTCATTCAATGATAATAATAATTATAATAATAATTAATTAATTTGAAAGCCTTATTTTCTGTCTGTCTCATCCATTCATTTTCTATACTGTTTATCTGTTAAGGGTGGTGGGGGTGGAGCCTATCCCAGCTGACATTGGGTGAGAGGCGGGGTTCACCCTGGACAGGTCACCAGTCCATCTCAGGGCCATCAGGAGCAGTTAGGGGTTCAGTATGTTGCTCAGGGATACTTGGACATGGTCACCAGGGGAAGTGGGGATCAAACCAGCGACCCTTCAGTTGCTGGATGGCCATGCTACCTCTGAGCTACACCACCCCCTCCGTCTGTCTCATCAGCTTGAAAACTCCACAGCTGCTTCTATTAGTTATTGCTTAGACTGACATGCGTGACATCAAGTAGTGATCACTACCCACTGTGCCTCCTTTTAAGACTTCCCAAATACTTTTCCTTCACTAAGATCTGCTTGATTTTTCTCCCTGATAAATCCTTCATGTTCAGAGACTTCGCTGCTGCCTCCACAATGATTTTGATGATTTCTTTTAGTGTTTGCTGGCTCCGAACCATTGATAACATATGACAAAAATGGTACTAATTAGTCAGTTATGAGCTCTGTGTGGAGGTTAGGTGCCCTTGTTTCCTTGTTTTGATTCATTATTTCCATTTGTTTTTTCAAGAAACTCTGTCTTACAAAAGCTTCTCCATTCATGCGTGTGATTAAAGCGATTGAGCTGAAAGACAGGCCCGAATCTGCAATGTCCTCATTGCTGATTGTGTTTCTGACATCTGTAAATCAAAATGACACTCTCAAAATACTGATCCTCCATCAGCAGCAAGCATCCCTCCAGTCACACACTGAGATTCTTCTGTGAAACTTCTTTCGAGGAGCCATGTTGGTCTCCAGGTGACTGCGCCTGTTTAATCCGAGTCCTCAGAGTCAGCTGAGATATCACACAATCTCTGATGAGCTGCTCAGGCACACAGCGACCAGCTGCTTGTGTAGACAGTAGAACACACCGGCATTGACACTCACAAGTGTGGTAGTTAGCTCAAGCTGGAAGAGTAAACCCAGCTCGCACTGTGTTGCTGCTGATTTGTTTTTAAGAAGAACTGACCAAAAGACAGTTTTGCATTGCATTATGGGAAAAGTAGAATAAAGCTTTTCTGGAGCAGAAAGCTAACAGCCATATCTTTGGACCTTTTAAGATGAATGAGGAATGTTTGAATCCCTTGTAAAAGAGCACTGATGAAGGAAAACCTCGAACAGGGTTAGTGTTGATGACCATCACCTGCCAGGCATGATCCCTCTCAGGAACAACAACACTGTTCCATCTGGTCACATGCAGCCTGGGTTTGCTACCAGACTCAATTTTTACTAGTTTTTCCGCATCCGTGTGGCCCCCCAGCAAGAAGGTTGTGGGTGGAGCCCCGGCTGCAGCACGGGGTCTTCCTGGGTGAGTCTCCATGTTCTCCCTGTTCCTGCTGGGTTCTCTCTGGTACTCCAGCTTCCTCCACAGTCCAAAGACATCAAGAGGGACCAGGTTAATCCAGACTCTAAATTGACCGTAGGCGTGGCTGGGAGAGCCAATGGTTGTCTGTCTCTATGTGTTGGCCCTGCCATGGACTGGTGACCTGTCCAGGGGGAAGGCTGCTGGGATAGGCTCCACCCCCACCACCCTGAACAGGAGAAGAGGGGGAACATGGAGGGATGGAAGGATGGATGGATGATGGATGGAGGGATGGATGGATGGATATATTCAATTGCAGCATATACATAAAGTACAGGCGTACACTCGGTGTATGACAAGTGGCCTGTGGTGATCTTAGGGGTCAGAGTACCGGGAGTTCAGATCATTGGATGGATGGATGGATATTTACTATGTTGACAATTCTATCTTTTTAGTTTTGACATTAACGGGCAAAGTCTCTGGGCGGAGACAACTAGTGGACACATCATGAAGCTGCATGAGTGTGGCACCACAAACATGATTCCTTCATGATGGAGTCTGGAGACTCCGTCCTTTGATCCTTGCCAGGATCTTATTTAAAGTTTAAGCAAAAATTAACAGAAATCACAATTCTAAGATTGTAAGATTTACAGAGATTTGGGTCACTCAGAGCAACTGGTAGCTCTTGGGAGAGTCTCACCCAAAGGACAGGAGGACAGGAACTAACATTTCACTGGTTGAACTCAGACTGAAGTCGGTGAAATGTGGCAATCATCCAGGATGAAGGGAGTTGGTGCTGCTGGAGGGCCACAGGCACCCATCTCACGGCACGAATGTCAGGCTGACAGCCACTGGACATGGATGACATGTGAGAGATCACTGGGGTGACAAGAGCCGGCAGAGAGCCCGGCACAATGATGGTCCGGCTGTGAATATTTGCTGGGGGTCTTGGTGTCTGCATCAGGGTCGGGCCGCTGCCTGTCATCTGCGAGACAGACACATACAGCCTGTTGCACATGGTTGAGTCCAGCATTTGAAATTCATCCAATTTTGTTTTCATCTCACAGCCAAAATCAGCAATTCAGTGTCTGGTTAAGTGAAACGGTGGGGGTTATGGACCCAAATGCAACACACTTAGAAACAGGAGTAGAATCAGTAATGAACTTTATTCTGAGGATGCCGGGAATTTAGCTAAAAAAAAAGGCAATGGTAACTGAGTTCTTCCTTCAAATGGCAGTTGGGTGAGCGTTGAGGGAGGGGAATGACCAGGCTGGTTTGAGTCGTAACAATGTCAACAGGGATATGGGGGATTAGCTCTGGGGCTAACAGGTCAACTGGAGAAGTCTTCCACAGGAACGTAACCACAATATCAGGCAGGCAAAAACAGAGGCAGTCTTGCAGTGAACCAAGGCAGAAGTGGTTACCAGGGCTGAGGCAGGGGGGGTAGTCAAAGCAGGCAGGGTCGAAGCCGGGAAGTCAGTCTAAGAGAAAACGCTGGAGAGTTTAGCATCGAGCATCACAATCTGGCAGAGAACAAAGGGAGAGGGAGACCTAAATAGCTTTGGGACAGGTGCAGATGATCGAGACTGATTGGCAGAGGAGGTTGGCTGAGGGAGTGAGAGGTGATGTGTTCAGGGTGACTTGGAGAAACCAGTGGTGAAAACTGCAAACCATGACAGTTAAGTTTCTAAGCACCAGTGCAGTGCCTGCTCTCTAGGGGTGGGGCCATAGGTTGTATGACATCACCTCTCTGATCTCTGGCTTCTGATCGTACAACAGTAACCCCCATGTGATCACCCTCAGTCTTGTTCTTGAGTCACCACCGGAGTATTTTTACTCCAACGTCCCCGATGTTTCTCTTCCTGTAAAAGCAATGCAAACATTTGATGACTCATCCTGCCCTCAGGAGTGTGTTTGAATTTTTAAAATTCTCATCTGACTGCTTTCATGGATGTTCATGCCCCCCCCTCCATGGATCATTGGATGCTTGTGGGGGACGTGTTTATATGCTATCATGGCTACTCATAAATAAACAGGATCAAATCACACACTGACTCCACCCCCATCCCCACTAAACCGTCCAATCACACAGTGAGCAACATTGTGAAAAACGTTCTTCCTCAGGTGGATGCTGACTGGATGAATTGTTGTTTGGTGCTGAGCAAGTGGACTCAAGGACAGACATAAACATGGCAATTCGTCACTTTTGTGGTTAGATTCTTGGAATTTGCTGTTCTGTCTTTTGTGGTCAGTTCAAATAAATAAACCAAATAGACCAAATGAAGAGTCAGAGCGCAATTCCTGTCTGTTTCTGGAGGTCAGGACGTGAAGGTAGAAACGTCACAAACACAGAGGAAGGCGGAGCCAAGTGTGCCACGCAGCAGCTAAAGTTGGCAGGTACAGAAGGAGAACCTTGAAGTTCCAGGCAGCACACAGGAACGGATCATCTGACATAGAAAACAGAAGTGAAAAACTGACATGAGAGGAAAATCAACGAAAGACTGACATCCAAAATCAAACGATAGTGACCTGATGGGGACTGATGATCCTGTGAGACACGGGAGTGATGTCAGAGTGAAACAGGATCAGGGTTGCTCTAACACCGTACAGGAGACATCAACACGAGAGCCACACAAGGGACACAACAAAGACCAAAACTCAAGAGTACAAAGGTCCCGAGCTGGGAACCACCTGTACTGACGGTAAGCAGACCATCGCAGGCATAATGCTGAGAGCCTCCCACCTGACCACCAGATCACCAGATCACCTGATCAGCTGATTCCAAAACTGCCTGACCATCCCATCAGTTGACTCTGAAATCTTTCATCATCCAATCAAACCGACTCAATACGAAACCACCTTTCTGGTGTTTGATAACACCAGATTATGACCACGATTAATAGATGGGTCAAGCAGGCTGTGTGTGTGTGTGTGTGTGTGTGTGTGTGTGCGTGTGTGTGCGTGCGTGCATGCGTGTGCTTGCGTGTGTGAGTGTGCGTGCATGTGTGTGTGTGTGTGTGTGTGAGTGTGCGTGTGTGTGTGCGTGCATGCGTGTGTGTGCGTGTGTGTGTGAGTGTGCGTGTGTGTGTGAGTGTGCGTGTGTGTGTGCGTGCATGCGTGTGTGCGTGTGTGAGTGTGCGTGTGTGTGCATGTGCGCCCTCATTTTCACACTAATATTTTAGAGAGCATACAAACTTGTTTTCCTCTTCATGTGAAATGAGACATGTTTGGGTCCATGAGCTTGCTTGCTATTAACCCTTTCAGTCACTCTCCAGCAGAGACACAGCCAACCATCAAAGTACTTCATTCATGAGCTGTTGATTTCACACACACACACACACACACACACACACACACACACACACACACACACACACACACACACACACACTCACACACAAACACAAACACACACACAAACTGTCTCTCTCTCTCTCTCTCTACATGTTTTAAGGGTGTCATTCACATCAACCTTGACAAAGTGGTGGAAGGAAGTGTGACATGAATGTGTCCTCTTTGCAGCAGCAGCCATGTTTGGTAATGGCGTGTATCGGCAGTGTTAAGGTGACAGGCTGAGTGATGGCTCCGCCCCTCCCTGCCATCACTCTAATATCACTAATGGCCTCCGCAGAAATTGGAGAACATTAAATGTCTTGAAGACTCATGATGTCTCCCAGATTTATGGAAACACTTTGCTTTATGGCTTTCACCCACCCAGCCTATAGAAACTGTGTCTGCCCCGAGGCTTTATAAGCCTGCACCCAAATCTGGAGGAGTAACTGATAGCAACTTAGTTCAAATTAAAACCACTGCTCCAGCAAACCAACCCAGTAAAACTATTAAATGTGGTTTGCTTAATATTCAATCTCTCCCATCCAAGTCTCTCCTAGTGAACGATTTAATTAATAATTATCAGATTGGTGTATTAGCACTCACTGAAACCTGGGTGCAGCAAGATGAGTGTGTTAGTTTAAATGAATCTTGCCCTCCTGGTTACATTCACTACCATGTACCTCGCACCACTGGCAGAGGAGGAGGAGCTGCAATCTATCAGTCAAATTTGCTCATTAACCCTCCACCTAATTGTTCATTAACTCATTTGAGAGCCTGACTGTCAGCTTCTCCCTCCCAGACTGGAAAGCAGAGAAACCACTCTTACTTGCTGGGGTGTACCGTCCTCCTGCACCTTATTCTGAGTTCTTAGAAGAACTCCCTGACTTTCTGTCTAACTTGGCATTGAACTCAGACAAAGTCATTCCAGTGGGTGACTTTAACATCCATGTGGACGTCAATGATGATTCTCTGGCCACTGCGTTTAAGTCGCTTCTTGATTCTGTTGGCTTCTGTCAGAGGGTAAACAAACCCACTCACACTTTTAATCACATCCTTGATTTAGTGCTCACTTATGGAATAGAAGCTGACCTCATCACAGTTCTTCCTCAGAACCCCGTCTTGTCTGATCACTCCTTAATTACATTTGAATTTACTTTAACAAATTATATCCTACCTGGGAAAAAGTCCCGCTTCAGTAGAAGTCTATCTGACACTGCTGTTTCTAGATTTAGGAGCTTATTCCAGCAGAGCTTGCTGCCACACCTTGTAGTGATATAATGGGCAGTTATGCTGATTTCACCCCCACCCAGGTGGACAAACTTGTGGACAGCACTGCAGCAGCACTCCTTGGGACACTTGATGCCATAGCTCCCCTGAAGAAGAAGGTTATCAACCAGAAAAGAATAGTTCTCTGGTACAGCCCAGAGCTGCGTGCCTTAAAACAGAAGACCAGACAACTGGAAAGGAAGACACATTCCAGCCAGCACGAGGAAGTCCACCAAGCCTGGAAGGAGAGTTTATTAATATATAAAAAGAACTCCGTAATGCCAGAAGCGCTTACTACTCGTCCCTAATAGAAAAGAATAAGAACTACCCCAGGTTCCTCTTCAGCACCGTGGGCAGGCTCACCAAGAACCATAGTGCTGTTGAGCCATGCATCCCCCAACTCTCAGCAGTGACGACTTCCTATCTTTCTTTACTGAAAAGATTGTGAATATTAGAACGAAGATTGCCAGTAATGGAGGACAGACTACAGTCCCCATAGAAGCACCTCCCAGACTTGGTGCTCACTTGGACAGCTTCTCCCCATCGACCTGTCAGAATTAACTTCTGCAGTCACTTCCTCCAAGTCAGCAACTTGTCTGCTGGATCCCATCCCAACAAGCCTCCTTAAGGATGCCTTCCCTCTAGTCAACACTTCTGTATTGAACCAAATTAATCTTTCCTTAGTCACAGGTTATGAGCCACAGGCCTTTAAGGTGGCTGTCATCAACCCTTTACTTAAAAACCTTCTCTTGACCCAGATGTGTTAGCCAACTATAGGCCGATATCCAACCTCCCCTACATCTCCAAGATCCTTGAGAAGGTTGTCCTGGAGCAGCTACATGAACATCTGCACAGCAACGAGCTCTTTGAAGCCTTCCAGTCTGGATTCAGGGACACCATAGCACTGAACCAGCACTGGTCAGAGTCTCTAATGATCTTCTTATAGCTTCAGACAGAGGTCTTGTCTCTGTGCTTGTCCTTTTGGACCTCAGTGCTGCATTTGACACCATCGACCACAGCATCCTGCTACAGAGACTAGACCATGACATTGGGATTAAAGGAACTGCCCTAAAATGGTTTAAGTCCTACTTATCTGACAGGTTTCAGTTTGTTAATGTTAATAATGACCATTCAGAGTACAGCAGAGTCACAGATGGTGGACCACAGGGTTCAGTTTTAGGACCAATTCTCTTCACTCTTTGCATGCTCCCATTAGGTGACATAATCCGGAAGCACTCGATCAACTTCCACTGTTATGAGGATGACACACAACTTTACTGGTCGATGGATCCAGACGACACAAGCCAGCTTGCTCATCTGCAAGACTGCCTGAAAGACATTAAATCCTGGATGTCTTCTAACTTCTTAATGCTCAATTCAGATAAAACTGAGGTAATCATTTTTGGACCTAAACACCACAGGGACACACTCTTGAATCGGATCTCTACTCTAGATGGCATCACCCTAACTTCGAGTAAGGAACAACCTCAAAGGAACCTTGGGGTCATTTTTGACCAGGACCTTTCCTTCAGCTCCCACATAAAGCATGTGACTAGAATCGCCTTCTTCCATCTGCGAAGTATCGCTAAGATTAGGAATATCCTTTCCCAGAGTGATGCTGAAAAACTGGTGCATGCATTCATCACTTCTAGGCTGGACCACTGCAACTCTCTCCTGTCAGGATGTCCTAAATACTCTCTAAAGAGTCTCCAGCTGGTCCAGAACGCTGCAGCGAGGGTTTTGACGGGAGTTAAGAAGAGAGAACACATCTCTCCACTTTAGCTTCTCTCCTTCCTGTAGGATCTAGAATCGACTTCAAAGTCCTTCTGCTGACTTATAAGGCTCTCAATGATAAAGCTCCATCCTATTTGAAAGAGCTCATTAGTCCCTCCTGTCCCACCAGAGCACTCCGCTCCCAGAATGCAGGTCTTTTAGTGACTCCCAGTATCAATAAAAACAGACTGGGAGGTAGAGCCTTTAGTTACTGGGCTCCTCTACTGTGGAACCAGCTCTCTCCATGGGTCAGAGAGGTAGACACTTTAACTACGTTTAAGTCCAGGCTTAAGACCTTCCTCTATGACAGAGCCTTCAGTCAGGACTGGTTCAGGTAGCTCTGAACCATTGATAGCTATGCTGCTACAGGCTTAGACTGCTGGGGGACACATCAGGTTACATGGAGCCCTTCCCTCCTCTCCTCTCCTCTCCCCCTCTCCCCCTCTCTCCTCCTCTCCTCCCTGCACATTTTTGGAACTGTCATTACCATTACTTGTTGCACTTTGTAGTTTGGCCTTGGTGTCTCGCAGTCTCTCTGTGTTTCCACAGATCCACCAGAGCCCCAACCGCCGCCTGCTTCGCCCCCCCCCCCTCTTATTCCCTACTGTTACACCGGCCTGCGCTCCCCTTCCATGAACCAGTCTGCCATCCAGTCCCCCATCAAGCTGGCTTGCTCTCCCTGCCTCCCCTACCTGAAGCTTCCTTCTTCAGCTGTTATTAAAATTTCCGTGTTTCTCACATTCTGCATTGTAAACTGTAACAACAATATTTGTCTGTAACAACATCTACTGCACGTCTGTCCATCCTGGGTGAGGGATCCCTCCTCTGTTGCTCACCCTGAGGTTTCTCAGATTTTTCCCTGTTAAGGGTTTTCTATGGAGTTTCTCCTCAGTCGATGTGAGGGTCTGAGGGCAGAGGAAGTTGTTATGATGCCATGTGAAGCCCTTTGAGACAAACTGTTTGTGAAAACGGGCTCTACAAATAAAATTGCCTTGCCTTGCCTTTCCACACGTTCTTGTCCGACTTGAATCATCTACATAATTGCACCTGGCGCTCGTTACAGAACACCGGGCCCACAGAAGCTCTGGGTTACTCATCAAAGCTGGATCAGGTGAATAATTCAGCATTCTTCTCCCTCTTGGTGGAGTCTAACCCTCAGAGTTTCAGCTGGAGAGGTGAGGTGTGTCATGTGTCCAATGTGTGTGCTGGTGGAATGTGAATGTGGTGGTTGCTTCATGTGGCATCTGTGCAACGGTAGCCAGTCTGCTGATACTCCATGAGTTGTCTTACTATGACAGCTTCAATCTGCGGTGGAACAGCTGAAAACTTCCAATTCTGCTCCCCAAAGCACTGTCAGGTAATATGACACCCGACAGCAGGACCTGCTGCATCACCCTGACGCTGCAAATACTCCCCTGAATGCATCACATGAACGTCGCTGTCACTTCTGTCAATGCAGCACCATTAATGCCTTTACAAAAACAAATCTCCAGTTGTCAGTGGCTGCTTGTCTGTAGACCTCAACCCCAACAGGTCGGTCCCCTGGCCTCGACCCCGACTCGCAGGCCCCTAGAGTGACGTATCAGCGATCCTGTCTTTCATTGAGGAGATGTTTGTCAGGGTGTCTTTGTGTTCGACAGGTGTGTCCTATGGCATCAAAAGGAGCTCCAACAGTCCAAACCATCAAAGCTGAAGTGAAAAATGGGTTTCAGCTTGATTCCAAGAAGTCAGCATGCGACTGGTGAGAGAACCACACTTCTTTGTCGTTACAGTTTAAAGAGATGCTACTCACATGTAAACTTGCATGTAAACTTGCATGAAAAGTCATGTGTTAATTCATGCGATTAAATCATCAGGTTACATGGAGCCCTTCCCTCCTCTCCTCTCCTCTCCTCTCCTCTCCTCTCCTCTCCCCCTCTCCCCCTCTCTCCTCCTCTCCTCCCTGCACATTTTTGGAACTGTCATTACCATTACTTGTTGCACTTTGCAGTTTGGCCTTGGTGTCTCTCAGTCTCTCTGTGTTTCCACAAATCCACCAGAGCTCCAACCGCCGCCTGCATCACCCCCCCTCTTATTCCCTACTGTTACACCGGCCTGTGCTCCCCTCCCATGAACCAGTCTGCCATCCAGTCCCCCATCAAGCTGGCTTGCTCTCCCTGCCTCCCCTCCCATGAACCAGTCTGCCATCCAGTCCCCCATCAAGCTGGCTTGCTCTCCCTGCCTCCCCTCCCATGAACCAGTCTACCATCCAGTCCCCCATCAAGCTGGCTTGCTCTCCCTGCCTCCCCTTCCAGAAGCTTCCTTCTTCAACTGTTATTAACATTTCCATGTTTCCTCCATTCTGTGTTATAAACTGTTTTCTTCTCTGTACCAACATCTCCTGCACGACTGTCCCTCCTGGTGAGGGATCCTCCTCCCCTCCTCACACTGAGGTTTCTCCCATTTTTCCCTGTTCAAGGTTTTCTATGGAGTTTCTCCTCAGTCGATGTGAGGCTCTGAGGGCAGAGGATGTTGTTATGATGCCATGAAGCCTGGAGACAAACTGGTGGGGAAAACAGGCTACAAACAAAAGTGCCTTGCCTTGCCTTAAACTCGCATGTTCAAACTCACATGTAAAATTACTTTTAAACTCTTTTGTTAACTCAAATGGGTTTACATAAACGTTTACATGTAAACTGACATGTAAACTCGAATGGGTTTACATGTGAGACATGCTTATGTTTGGGTTTACATGTGAGACATGCTTATATTTGGGTTTACACATGTGAGACATGCTTATATTTGGGTTTACATGTGAGACATACTTATATTTGGGTTTACACATGTGAGACACGCTTATATTTGGGTTTATATGTGAGACATGCTTATGTTTGGGTTTACACATGTGAGACATGCTTATATTTGGGTTTACATGTGAGACATACTTATATTTGGGTTTACATGTGAGACATGCTTATATTTTGGTTTACACATGTGAGACATGTTTAAATTTGGTTTTACATGTGAGACATGCTTATATTTGGGTTTACACATGTGAGATATGCTTATATTTGGGTTTACACATGAAACATGCTTATATTTGGGTTTACATGTGAGACATGCTTATATTTGTGTTAACACATGTGAGACATGCTTATATTTGGGTTAACATGTGAGACATGCTTATATTTTGGTTTACACGTGAGACATGCATATATTTGGGTTTACACATGTGAGACATGCTCATATTAAGGTTTACAGATTCAGATTCAGATTCAGATGACTTTATTTATCCCCGAGGGGCAATTAAAATACGGTACAACTGAGCAGCATGACATTAAAAAACAAAACAAAGAAAAAAAAACGGACATGACAGTGGGAATAAATAAGAGAATAAAAATAAGATTAAAGATAAAAATATAATAAATATACTACATACAGTATGTACACAATGTAGAATGAAGAGTAAGGTGACTGGAGTGAGTGAATAAAGTGCAGACAATGTAAACAGTATAAACAGTGTAACAGTGAAGACAGGATATTGAGTAGTCCGGGGAGAGTATGTAGGTGTGTGTGTGTAGGTGTGTGTGTGTAGGTGTGTGTGTGTAGGGTGTTGGTGTGGGGAAGGTGTTAACAGCTGGAGTTAAAGAAAAGAATGGCTTTGGGGACAAAGGTGGCTTTCCTCCTCTCAGTTCTGCAGGCCACACAGCGGAGGCGTCGCCCAGAGGGGAGCCATTCAAATGCAGAGTGGAGTATGTGTGAGGGGTCTTTGATGATCTTGGCTGCCTGTCTCAGGGCCTGTTGGCTGTAAACGTGTGAAAGAGTTCTGACAGGCAGGCCGATGATTTTGGAGCACACTGATGCAGTGCGCTGCAGTCTGTTCCGGTTCTGGAGGCTGAGGGAGTGGAACCAGCAGGTTATGCAGGATGTGATGATGCTTTCCACAAAGGCGTAGTAGAAAGTCATCATTATGGGTGCGCTGACTCCAAAGGAATTGAGTTTCCTGAGGAGGAACAGTCGTTGGTGACACCTCCTGAGAATCTCCTCTGTGTTGGCAGAAAAGTTCAGGAGGTTGTCAAAGATTGTGCCCAGGTATTTGTACTCCTCGACCACCTCCACTGGCTTCCCGTGGGTGGTGGTGATGACAGCAGAAGCCAGATCCCTCTGCTTGCTGGAGAAGGTCACCACCATCTCTTTGGTCTTGCTGACGTTCAGTTCTAGTTTGGAGCTGTCACACCACTCTACAAACTCCTGAAGAGCGGGTCCATGATGTTGTGCTGGGCCTGACAGCAGTGACAGGAGAACTGTGTCGTCAGCATATTTCACCAGGTGGCAGTTGGGCTGTGTGGATCGGCAGTCATCTGTGTAGAGGATGAAGAGCAGGGGGGCGAGCACACAGCCTTGGGGGGAGCCAGTTGAGGTGAAGCGGAGGTCCGAAAGGGAGTTGTTGACCCGAACTTTCTGAGTCCTGTTGGTCAGAAAGTCCAGAATCCACAGTATAAGCTGGTCGTCCAGATGGAAGCAGGAGGAGAGTTTGGTGGCCAGGATGTGGGGCTGCAGTGTGTTAAATGCTGATGAGAAATCAGCGAACAGAAGTCTGGCGGAGGAGTTAGGAAGCTCCAGGTGCTTGTGGATGGAGTCCAAGATGAAGATTTTTGCATCCTCGACGCCTCTGCGTGCACGGTAAGCAAACTGGAGTGGGTCCATCAGGGGGTCGGTTGCTCTGATGATGTGCTGTTTTATGATCTTCTCCATGGCCTTAATCACCAGGGAGGTGAGGGCCACGGGGCGGAGATCGTTCAGAGACTTAGGGTTGGTTTTTTTGGGGATGGGGATGACTGTGGAGTGTTTCCACAGCTGGGGAACTGTGTGACTGTCCATGGAGTGTTGAAATAGAGTCCGGAAAACACTGCCTAGTTGCCCCGCACAGTGCCTCAGGACTCTGCTGCTGATGTTGTCGGGGCCGGGTGAGCTCCTTTCCCTGGTCCTCCTGAGGGCTCTCACCACGTCCTCCGTCGTGAAGGTGAGTGCGGAGCTGCCAGGTTTGAATGAAGATCTGGTCTTCTCAAGCTGGATGATGTTGTCTGACTCAAACCTTGTGTAGAATGAGTTGAGGTCGTCGGGGAGGGAGGAGGGGTCACTGCTCTCCACCTGGATGGCTCTGGGGGTGGTGACCGCAGTGTTCACAGAGGCCATGGTTTTGAGGCCCTGCCAGGCTGAGCGGAGGTCCCCTGTGGTGAATTTCTTTTCCACAGTGTTTTTTTACTCCAGCTTAGCAGTTTTTATGGCCCTCTTAACTTCCCTGTTGACCTCCTTTTTTTCCAGTGCGGAGCCGGTGAAGAAGATCCTCTTCTTCTTGTTAAGGATTTCCTTAAGCTCCTTGGTGATCCAGGGTTTGTTGTTGGGGTAGATAGTGACTGTTTTTGAGGGGATGATGCTATCCACACAGAAGGAGATGTACGATGTTACTGTGTCAACTTGGTCGTTGATGTCATCAGAGGGAGAAAGGAGGCTGTCCCAGTCAGTGGATTCGAAGCATCCTTGAAGAGTGGAGATACTTTCTGCTGTCCACTGCTTGATGTTCTTGGTGACCTTCTTCATCCTCTTGATGACTGGGGTGTAAGCAGGGGCCAGCAGGATGGTGTGGTGGTCTGCTGAGCCAAGAGGGGGGAGGGGGAGGGCTTTGAATGCATCTGGTACAGAACCATAGCATTTGTCCAGAGTCTTCCCCTGTCGGGTGCTGCATGTAATGTATTGCTGGAAACCTTTGAGTGACTTGTCAGGGGAGCAGTGGTTAAAGTCACCCAGTAGGAACTTGGGAGAGTCCGGTGATAATAGTTCTAGTTTGTGCAGAGTGTTGGTAAAGTGCTCTGTGGCTTTAGCTGCATCAGCTCTGGGGTGAATGTAAACCAGGATGAGGAAAATCTGTGGGAATTCCCTGGGGAGGTAGTAAGGGCACAGGGAAACAACCAGGAGCTCAATGTCTGTAGTACACAGCTTCTCCCTCACAGTGACTGTAGAGCACCAGCTGTTGTTTACATACAGACACACGCCGCCGCCATGTTGTTTACCGGTGCGCTCACTGTCTCTGTCCAGACGAAGGGGTGGTGAAAAGCCGTCGATGTGAAGCATGCCGTCACGTCGTTGTCGTTTAACCACGTCTCAGTAAAAGCCAGAACGAAGGCCGTTCTGAACTCGTGCTGGTGGTTGACGCAGGCTTGCAGCTCGTCCAGCTTGTTGCGCAAAGAGCGCACGTTCACCAGAATGATGGACGGGAGCGCTCGTTGTTTGTGAGTCTCCTGTCTGAGTCTAGCTCTCACACCGCCCTTCTTTAATCCCCTCCTGGTTTTGCTGGGTTTACGGTTTGCGTTCTGATGGTGTGTTATGGAGTCTCCACGAAGTATTTCCATCGGAAAGTAGTCCGTAGGAGCAGAGAGGAAAAGTAGAAGTCCGGGCTGCGGCCGCAGCTGTATGAGAGAGTCACTCGTGTAGCTGAGCCGTGGGGCCATGTCGGAGCGCAAAGTCCGAAAGTCCACGAGAAAGAGAGAAGAAGGAAAAAAAGTAAAGAATAAAAAGGGGTACAAAGTGCCGAGTACTCAGCAATAAGAAAATGACGAAAAAAAGTCATTTACTTGAAGAAAAAATTTAAAAAGAACACAATAACTGCTCAGCTGACTGACCGGTCGACCGCACGAGCAGCAACCCGGAAATCCGTGTTATGTTTGGGTTTAACCACTGAGACATGCTTATATTTGGGTTTACATGTGAGACATGCTTATATTTGGGTTGACATGTGAGACATACTTGTATTTGGGTTTACATGTGAGACATGCATATATTTGGGTTTACACATGTGAGACATGCTTCTATTTGGGTTTACATGTGAGACATACTTATATTTGGGTTTACACATGTGACATATGCTTATATTTGGGTTTACACGTGAGACATGCTTATGTTTGGGTTTACACATGTGAGACATGCTTATATTTGTGTTAACACATGTGAGACATGCTTATATTTGGGTTTACATGTGAGACATGCTTATATTTGGGTTTACACGTGAGACATGCTTATGTTTGGGTTTACATGTGAGACATGCTTATATTTGGGTTAACACATGTGAGACATGCTTATATTTGGGTTTACATGTGAGACATACTTATATTTGGGTTTACATTTGAGATATGCTTATATTTGGGTTTACATGTGAGACATGCTTATATTTGGGTTTACACTTGAGACATGCTTATATTTGGATTTACACATGTGAGACATGATTATATTTGGGTTGACACGTGAGACATGCTTATGTTTGGGTTTACACATGAGACATGCTTATATTTGGGTTTACACATGTGAGACATGCTTATATTTGTGTTTACACATGTGAGAAATGCTTATATTAGTGTTTACATGTGAGACAAGCTTATGTTTGGGTTTACAAATGTGAGACATGCTTATATTTTGGTTTAGATGTGAGACATGTTTATGTTTGGGTTAACACATGTGAGAAATGCTTATATTTGGGTTTACACATGTGAGACATGCTTATATTTGGGTTTACACGTGAGACATGCTTATATTTGGGTTAAAACATGTGAGACATGCTTATATTTGGGTTTACATGTGAGACATGCTTATATATGGATTTACATGTGAGACATAGTTATATTTGGGTTTTTATGTGAGACATGCATATATTTGGGTTTACACGTGAGACATGCTTATATTTAGGTTTACACGTGAGACATGCTTATATTTGGGTTGACACAATTGAGACATGCTTATATTTGGGTTTACACATGTGAGACATGCTTATATTTGGATTTACATGTGGGACATGCTTATATTTGAGTTTACACATGTGAGACGTGCTTATATTTGGGTTTACATGTGAGACATGCTTATATTTGGGTTTACATGTGAGACATGCTTATATTTGGGTTTACACTTGAGACATGCTCATATTTGGATTTAAACATGTGAGACATGCTTATATTTGGGTTGACACGTGAGACATGCTTATGTTTGGGTTTACATTTGAGACATGCTTATATTTGGGTTTACACATGTGAGACATGCTTATATTTGGGTTCACACATGTGAGAAATGCTTATATTAGGGTTTACATGTGAGACAAGCTTATGTTTGGGTTTACATAAGTGAGACATGCTTATATTTTGGTTTACATGTGAGACATGTTTATGTTTGGTTTTACACATATGAGAAATGCTTATATTAGGGTTTACATGTGAGACAAGCTTATGTTTGGGTTTACACATGTGAGACATGCTTATATTTTGGTTTACATGTGAGACATGTTTATGTTTGGGTTTACACATGTGAGAAATGCTTATATTTGGACTTACACATGTGAAACATGCTTATATTTGGGTTTAAAGGTGAGACATGCTTATATTTGGGTTAAAACATCTGAGACATGCTTATATTTGGGTTTACATGTGACACATGCTTATATTTGGGTTTACATGTGAGTCATGCTCATATTTGGGTAAACACGTGACATATGCTTATATTAAGGTTTACATGTGAGACATGCTTATGTTTGGGTTTACACACAGAGACATGCTAATAGTTGTGTTTGCACATGTGAGACATGCTTATATTTGTGTTTACATGTGAGAAATGCTTATATTTGGGTTTACACATGTGAGACATGCTAATATTTGGGTTGATACATGTGAAACATGCTTATATTTGGGTTTACACATGTGAAACATGCTCATATTAAGGTTTACATGTGAGACATGATTATATTTGGGTTGACACGTGAGACATGCTTATGTTTGGGTTTACACGTGAGACATGCTTATATTTGGGTTTACACATGTGAGACATGCTTATATTTGGGTTTACATGTGAGACATGCTTATATTTGGGTTGACACATGTGAGACATGCTTATATTTTGTTTTACATGTGAGACATGCTTATATTTGGGTTTACACATGTGAGATATACTTATATTTGGGTTTACATGTGAGACATGCTAATATTTGGGTTAACATGTGAGACATGCTTCTATTTGTGTTAACACATGTGAGACATGCTTCTATTTCGGTTTACATGTGAGACATGCTTCTATTTCGGTTTACACGTGAGACATGCTTGTATTTGGGTTTACACGTGAGACATGCATATATTTGGGTTTACACATGTGACACATGCTCATATTAAGGTTTACATGTGAGACATGGTTATGTTTGGGTTTAACCACTGAGACATGCTTATATTTGGGTTTACATGTGAGGCATGCTTATATTTGGGTTTACATGTGAGACATGCTTCTATTTGGGTTTACACTTGAGACATGCTTATATTTGGATTTACACATGTGAGACATGATTATATTTGGGTTGACACGTGAGACATGCTTATGTTTGGGTTTACACATGAGACATGCTTATATTTGGGTTCAAACATGTGAGACATGCTAATATTTGGGTTTACATGTGACACATGCTTATATTTGGGTTTACATGTGAGTCATGCTCATATTTGTGTTTACACGTGAGACATGCTTATATTAAGGTTTACATGTGAGACATGCTTATATTTGGGTTTACACATTTAGACATGCTAATATTTGTGTTTGCACATGTGAGACATGGTTATATTTGTGTTTACATGTGAGACATGCTTATATTTGTGTTAACACATGTGAGAAATGCTTATATTCGGGTTTACATGTGAGACAAGCTTATGTTTGGGTTTACAAATGTGAGACATGCTTATATTTTGGTTTACATGTGAGACATGTTTATGTTTGGGTTTACACATAGGAGAAATGCTTATATTTGGGTTTACACATGTAAGACATGCTTATGTTTGAGTTTATACATGTGAGACATGCTTATATATGGGTTTACATATGAGACATGTTTATATTTGGGTATACATGTGAGACATGCTTATATTTGGGTTTTTATGTGAGACATGCTTATATTTGGGTTTACATGTGAGACATGCTTATATTTGGGTTAACACTTGAGACATGCTTATATTTGGATTTACACATGTGAGACATGATTTTATTTGGGTTGACACGTGAGACATGCTTATGTTTGGGTTTACACGTGAGACATGCTCATATTTGGGTTTACACATGTGAGACATGCTTATATTTGTGTTTACACATGTGAGAAATGCTTATATTAGTGTTTACATGTGAGACAAGCTTTTGTTTGGGTTTACAAATGTGAGACATGCTTATATTTTGGTTTACACTTGAGACATGCTTATATTTGGATTTACACATGTGAGACATGATTATATTTGGGTTGACACGTGAGACATGCTTATGTTTGGGTTTACACATGAGACATGCTTATATTTGGGTTGACACAATTGACACATGCTTATATTTGGGTTTACACATGTGAGACATGCTTATATTTGGGTTTACACATGTGAGACGTGCTTATATTTGGGTTTACATGTGAGACGTGCTTATATTTGGTTTGACATGTGAGACATGAGAGACATGCTTATATTTGGGTTTACACTTGAGACATGCTCATATTTGGATTTACACATGTGAGACGTGCTTATATTTGGGTTTACATGTGAGACATGCTTATATTTTGGTTTACATGTGAGACATGCTTATATTTGGGTTTACACTTGAGACATGCTCATATTTGGATTTACACATGTGAGACACGCTTATATTTGGGTTGACTCGTGAGACATGCTTATGTTTGGGTTTACACGTGAGACATGCTTATATTTGGGTTTACACATGTGAGACATGCTTATATTTGGGTTCACACATGTGAGAAATGCTTATATTAGGGTTTACATGTGAGACAAGCTTATGTTTGGGTTTACATATATGAGACATGCTTATATTTTGGTTTACATGTGAGACATGTTTATGTTTCGTTTTACACATATGAGTAATGCTTATATTAGGGTTTACATGTGAGACAAGCTTATGTTTGGGTTTACACATGTGAGACATGCTTATATTTTGGTTTACATGTGAGACATGTTTATGTTTGGGTTTACACATGTGAGAAATGCTTATATTTGGATTTACACATGTGAAAGATGCTTATATTTGGGTTTACACGTGAGACATGCTTATATTTGGGTTAAAACATCTGAGACATGCTTATATTTGGGTTTACATGTGACACATGCTTATATTTGGGTTTACATGTGAGTCATGCTCATATTTGGGTTAACACGTGACATATGCTTATATTAAGGTTTACATGTGAGACATGCTTATGTTTGGGTTTACACACAGAGACATGCTAATAGTTGTGTTTGCACATGTGAGACATGCTTATATTTGTGTTTACATGTGAGAAATGCTTATATTTGGGTTTACACATGTGAGAAATGCTTATAATTGGGTTGATACATGTGAAACATGCTTATATTTGGGTTTACACATGTGAAACATGCTCATTTTAAAGTTTACATGTGAGACATGATTATATTTGGGTTGACACGTGAGACATGCTTATGTTTGGGTTTACATGTGAGACATGCTTATATTTGGGTTTACACATGTGAGACATGCTTATATTTGGGTTTACATGTGAGACATGCTTATATTTGGGTTGACACATGTGAGACATGCTTATATTTTGTTTTACATGTGAGACATGCTTATATTTGGGTTTACACATGTGAGATATACTTATATTTGGGTTTACACGTGAGACATGCATATATTTGGGTTTACACATGTGAGACATGCTCATATTAAGGTTTACATGTGAGACATGGTTATGTTTGGGTTTAACCACTGAGACATGCTTATATTTGGGTTTACATGTGAGGCATGCTTATATTTGGGTTTACATGTGAGACATGCTTCTATTTGGGTTTCCACTTGAGACATGCTTATATTTGGATTTACACATGTGAGACATGATGATATTTGGGTTGACACGTGAGACATGCTTATGTTTGGGTTTACACATGAGACATGCTTATATTTGGGTTTACACATGAGACATGCTTAAATTTGGGTTTACAAGGGAGACATGATTATATTTGGGTTTACACAATTGAGACATGCTTATATTTGGGTTTACACATGTGAGACATGTTTATATTTGGGTTTACATGTGAGATATGCTTATATTTGGGTTTACACGTGTGAGACGTGCTTATATTTGGGTTTACATGTGAGACATGCTAATATTTGGGTTAACATGTGAGACATGCTTCTATTTGTGTTAACACATGTGAGACATGCTTCTATTTCGGTTTACATGTGAGACATGCTTCTATTTCGGTTTACACGTGAGACATGCTTGTATTTGGGTTTACACGTGAGACATGCATATATTTGGGTTTACACATGTGACACATGCTCATATTAAGGTTTACATGTGAGACATGGTTATGTTTGGGTTTAACCACTGAGACATGCTTATATTTGGGTTTACATGTGAGGCATGCTTATATTTGGGTTTACATGTGAGACATGCTTCTATTTGGGTTTACACTTGAGACATGCTTATATTTGGATTTACACATGTGAGACATGATTATATTTGGGTTGACACGTGAGACATGCTTATGTTTGAGTTTACACATGAGACATGCTTATATTTGGGTTCAAACATGTGAGACATGCTAATATTTGGGTTTACATGTGACACATGCTTATATTTGGGTTTACATGTGAGTCATGCTCATATTTGTGTTTACACGTGAGACATGCTTATATTAAGGTTTACATGTGAGACATGCTTATATTTGGGTTTACACATTTACACATGCTAATATTTGTGTATGCACATGTGAGACATGGTTATATTTGTGTTTACATGTGAGACATGCTTATATTTGTGTTAACACATGTGAGAAATGCTTATATTCGGGTTTACATGTGAGACAAGCTTATGTTTGGGTTTACAAATGTGAGACATGCTTATATTTTGGTTTACATGTGAGACATGTTTATGTTTGGGTTTACACATAGGAGAAATGCTTATATTTGGGTTTACACATGTAAGACATGCTTATGTTTGAGTTTATACATGTGAGACATGCTTATATATGGGTTTACATATGAGACATGCTTATATTTGGGTATACATGTGAGACATGCTTATATTTGGGTTTTTATGTGAGACATGCTTATATTTGGGTTAACACTTGAGACATGCTTATATTTGGATTTACACATGTGAGACATGATTTTATTTGGGTTGACACGTGAGACATGCTTATGTTTGGGTTTACACGTGAGACATGCTCATATTTGGGTTTACACATGTGAGACATGCTTATATTTGTGTTTACACATGTGAGAAATGCTTATATTAGTGTTTACATGTGAGACAAGCTTTTGTTTGGGTTTACAAATGTGAGACATGCTTATATTTTGGTTTACACTTGAGACATGCTTATATTTGGATTTACACATGTGAGACATGATTATATTTGGGTTGACACATGAGACATGCTTATATTTGGGTTGACACAATTGACACATGCTTATATTTGGGTTTACACATGTGAGACATGCTTATATTTGGGTTTACATGTGAGACATGCTTATATTTGGGTTTACACATGTGAGACGTGCTTATATTTGGGTTTACATGTGAGACGTGCTTATATTTGGTTTGACATGTGAGACATGCGAGACATGCTTATATTTGGGTTTACATGTGAGACATGCTCATATTTGGATTTACACATGTGAGACGTGCTTATATTTGGGTTTACATGTGAGACATGCTTATATTTGGGTTTACATGTGAGACATGCTTATATTTGGGTTTACACTTGAGACATGCTCATATTTGGATTTACACATGTGAGACACGCTTATATTTGGGTTGACTCGTGAGACATGCTTATGTTTGGGTTTACACGTGAGACATGCTTATATTTGGGTTTACACATGTGAGACATGCTTATATTTGGGTTCACACATGTGAGAAATGCTTATATTAGGGTTTACATGTGAGATAAGCTTATGTTTGGGTTTACATATATGAGACATGCTTATATTTTGGTTTACATGTGAGACATGTTTATGTTTCGTTTTACACATATGAGAAATGCTTATATTAGGGTTTACATGTGAGACAAGCTTATGTTTGGGTTTACACATGTGAGACATGCTTATATTTTGGTTTACATGTGAGACATGTTTATGTTTGGGTTTACACATGTGAGAAATGCTTATATTTGGATTTACACATGTGAAAGATGCTTATATTTGGGTTTACACGTGAGACATGCTTATATTTGGGTTAAAACATCTGAGACATGCTTATATTTGGGTTTACATGTGACACATGCTTATATTTGGGTTAACATGTGAGTCATGCTCATATTTGGGTTAACACGTGAATTATGCTTATATTAAGGTTTACATGTGAGACATGCTTATGTTTGGGTTTACACACAGAGACATGCTAATAGTTGTGTTTGCACATATGAGACATGCTTATATTTGTGTTTACATGTGAGAAATGCTTATATTTGGGTTTACACATGTGAGAAATGCTTATATTTGGGTTGATACATGTGAAACATGCTTATATTTGGGTTTACACATGTGAAACATGCTCATTTTAAGGTTTACATGTGAGACATGGTTATATTTGGGTTTACATGTGAGACATGCTTATATTTGGGTTTACATGTGAGACATGCTTATATTTGGGTTTACACTTGTGAGACATGATTATATTTGGGTTGACACGTGAGACATGCTTATGTTTGGTTTTACACGTGAGACATGCTGATATTTGGGTTTACACATGTGAGACATGCTTACATTTGGGTTTACATGTGAGACATGCTTCTATTTGTTTGAACACATGTGAGACATGCTTCTTTTTGGGTTTACATGTGAGACATGCTTCTATTTCGGTTTACACGTGAGACATGCTTGTATTTGGGTTTACACGTGAGACATGCATATATTTGGGTTTACACATGTGAGACATGCTCATATTAAGGTTTACATGTGAGACATGGTTATGTTTGGGTTTAACCACTGAGACATGCTTATATTTGGGTTTACATGTGAGGCATGCTTAAATTTGGGTTTACAAGGGAGACATGATTATATTTGGGTTTACACAATTGAGACATGCTTATATTTGGGTTTACACATGTGAGACATGTTTATATTTGGGTTTACATGTGAGACATGCTTATATTTGGGTTTACACATGTGAGACGTGCTTATATTTGGGTTTACATGTGAGACATGCTTATAATTGGGTTTACACTTTAGACATGCTTATATTTGGATTTACACATGTGAGACATGCTTATATTTGGGTTCACACATGTGAGAAATGCTTATATTAGGGTTTACATGTGAGATAAGCTTATGTTTGGGTTTACATATATGAGACATGCTTATATTTTGGTTTACATGTGAGACATGTTTATGTTTCGTTTTACACATATGAGAAATGCTTATATTAGGGTTTACATGTGAGACAAGCTTATGTTTGGGTTTACACATGTGAGACATGCTTATATTTTGGTTTACATGTGAGACATGTTTATGTTTGGGTTTACACATGTGAGAAATGCTTATATTTGGATTTACACATGTGAAAGATGCTTATATTTGGGTTTACACGTGAGACATGCTTATATTTGGGTTAAAACATCTGAGACATGCTTATATTTGGGTTTACATGTGACACATGCTTATATTTGGGTTAACATGTGAGTCATGCTCATATTTGGGTTAACACGTGAATTATGCTTATATTAAGGTTTACATGTGAGACATGCTTATGTTTGGGTTTACACACAGAGACATGCTAATAGTTGTGTTTGCACATATGAGACATGCTTATATTTGTGTTTACATGTGAGAAATGCTTATATTTGGGTTTACACATGTGAGAAATGCTTATATTTGGGTTGATACATGTGAAACATGCTTATATTTGGGTTTACACATGTGAAACATGCTCATTTTAAGGTTTACATGTGAGACATGGTTATATTTGGGTTTACATGTGAGACATGCTTATATTTGGGTTTACATGTGAGACATGCTTATATTTGGGTTTACACTTGTGAGACATGATTATATTTGGGTTGACACGTGAGACATGCTTATGTTTGGTTTTACACGTGAGACATGCTGATATTTGGGTTTACACATGTGAGACATGCTTACATTTGGGTTTACATGTGAGACATGCTTCTATTTGTTTGAACACATGTGAGACATGCTTCTTTTTGGGTTTACATGTGAGACATGCTTCTATTTCGGTTTACACGTGAGACATGCTTGTATTTGGGTTTACACGTGAGACATGCATATATTTGGGTTTACACATGTGAGACATGCTCATATTAAGGTTTACATGTGAGACATGGTTATGTTTGGGTTTAACCACTGAGACATGCTTATATTTGGGTTTACATGTGAGGCATGCTTAAATTTGGGTTTACAAGGGAGACATGATTATATTTGGGTTTACACAATTGAGACATGCTTATATTTGGGTTTACACATGTGAGACATGTTTATATTTGGGTTTACATGTGAGACATGCTTATATTTGGGTTTACACATGTGAGACGTGCTTATATTTGGGTTTACATGTGAGACATGCTTATAATTGGGTTTACACTTTAGACATGCTTATATTTGGATTTACACATGTGAGACATGCTTATATTTGGGTTTACACATGTGAGACGTGCTTATATTTGGTTTGACATGTGAGACATGCTTATATTTGGGTTTACATGTGAGACATGCTTATATTTGGGTTTACACTTGAGACATGCTCATATTTGGATTTACACATGTGAGACATGCTTATATTTGGGTTGACACGTGAGACATGCTTATGTTTGGGTTTACAAGTGAGACATGCTTATATTTGGGTTTGCACATGTGACACATGCTTATATTTGGGTTTACACATGTGAGAAATGCTTATATTTTGGTTTACATGTGAGACATGTTTATGTTTGGTTTTACACATATGAGAAATGCTTATATTAGGGTTTACATGTGAGACAAGCTTATGTTTGGGTTTACACATGTGAGACATGCTTATATTTTGGTCTACATGTGAGACATGCTTATATATGGGTTTACACTTGAGACATGCTTATATTTGGGTTAAAACATGTGAGACATGCTTATGTTTGGGTTTACATGTGACACATGCTTATATTTGGGTTTACATTTGAGTCATGCTCATATTTGTGTTAACACGTGAGACATGCTTATATTAAGGTTTACATGTGAGACATGCTTATGTTTGGGTTTACACACAGAGACATGCTAATAGTTGTGTTTGCACATGTGAGACATGCTTATATTTGTGTTTACATGTGAGAAATGCTTATATTTGGGTTTACACATGTGAGACATGCTTATATTTGGGTTGATACATGTGAAACATGCTTATATTTGGGTTTACACATGTGAGACATGCTCATATTAAGGTTTACATGTGAGACACGGTTATGTTTGGGTTTAACCACTGAGACATGCTAATATTTGGGTTTACATTTGAGACATGCTTATATTTGGGTTTACATGTGAGACATGCTTATATTTGGGTTTACACTTGTGAGACATGCTTATATTAAGGTTTACATGTGAGACATGTTTATCTTTGGGTATACATATATGAGAAATGCTTATATTTGGGTTTACACGTGAGACATGCTTATATTTGGGTTCAAACATGTGAGACATGCTTATATTTGGGTTTACATGTGACACATGCTTATATTTGGGTTTACATGTGAGTCATTGTCATATTTGGGTTTACACGTGAGACATGCTTATATTAAGGTTTACATGTGAGACATGCTTATGTTTGGGTTTACACATTTAGACATGGTAATATTTGTGTTTGCACATGTGAGACATGGTTATATTTGTGTTTACATGTGAGACATGCTTATATTTGTGTTAACACGTGAGAAATGCTTATATTCGGGTTTACATGTGAGACAAGCTTATGTTTGGGTTTACAAATGTGAGACATGCTTATATTTTGGTTTACATGTGAGACATGTTTATGTTTGGGTTTACACATATAAGACATGGTTATATTTGTGTTTACATGTGAGAAATGCTTATATTTGGGTTTACACATGTAAGACATGCTTATGTTTGAGTTTATACATGTGAGAGATGCTTATATATGGGTTTACATGTGAGACATGCTTATATTTGGGTTTACATGTGAGAAATGCTTATATTTGGGTTTTTATGTGAGACATGCTTATATTTGGGTTTACATGTGAGACATGCTTAAATTTGGGTTTACACATATAAAACATGCTTATATTTGGATTTACACATGTGAGACATGATTATATTTGGGTTGACACGTGAGACATGCTTATGTTTGGGTTTACACGTGAGACATGCTCATATTTGGGTTTACACATGTGAGAAATGCTTATATTTGGATTTACACATGTGAAAGATGCTTATATTTGGGTTTACACGTGAGACATGCTTATATTTGGGTTAAAACATCTGAGACATGCTTATATTTGGGTTTACATGTGACACATGCTTATATTTGGGTTTACATGTGAGTCATGCTCTTATTTGGGTGAACATGTGACATATGCTTATATTAAGGTTTACATGTGAGACATGCTTATGTTTGGGTTTACACACAGAGACATGCTAATAGTTGTGTTTGCACATGTGAGACATGCTTATATTTGTGTTTACATGTGAGAAATGCTTATATTTGGGTTTACACATGTGAGACATGCTTATATTTGGGTTGATACATGTGAAACATGCTTATATTTGGGTTTACACATGTGAAACATGCTCTTATTAAGGTTTACATGTGAGACACGGTTATATTTGGGTTTACATGTGAGACATGCTTATATTTGGGTTTACATGTGAGAAATGCTTATATTTGGGTTTACACTTGTGAGACATGATTATATTTGGGTTGACACGTGAGACATGCTTATGTTTGGTTTTATACGTGAGACATGATGATATTTGGGTTTACACATGTGAGACATGCTTATATTTGGGTTTACATGTGAGACATGCTTCTATTTGTTTGAACACATGTGAGACATGCTTCTACTTGGGTTTACATGTGAGACATGCTTCTATTTCGGTTTACACGTGAGACATGCTTGTATTTGGGTTTACACGTGAGACATGCATATATTTGGGTTTACACTTGAGACATGCTTATATTTGGATTTACACATGTGAGACATGATGATATTTGGGTTGACACGTGAGACATGCTTATGTTTGGGTTTACACATGAGACATGCTTATATTTGGGTTTACACATGAGACATGCTTAAATTTGGGTTTACAAGGGAGACATGATTATATTTGGGTTTACACAATTGAGACATGCTTATATTTGGGTTTACACATGTGAGACATGTTTATATTTGGGTTTACATGTGAGACATGCTTATATTTGGGTTTACACATGTGAGACGTGCTTATATTTGGGTTTACATTTGAGACATGCTTATAATTGGGTTTACACTTTAGACATGCTTATATTTGGATTTACACATGTGAGACATGCTTATATTTGGGTTTACACATGTGAGACGTGCTTATATTTGGTTTGACATGTGAGACATGCTTATATTTGGGTTTACATGTGAGACATGCTTATATTTGGGTTTACACTTGAGACATGCTCATATTTGGATTTACACATGTGAGACATGCTTATATTTGGGTTGACAGGTGAGACATGCTTATGTTTGGGTTTACAAGTGAGACATGCTTATATTTGGGTTTGCACATGTGACACATGCTTATATTTGGGTTTACACTTGTGAGACATGCTTATATTAAGGTTTACATGTGAGACATGCTTATGTTTGGGTTTACACATGTGAGACGTGCTTATATTTGGGTTTACATGTGAGACATGCTTATATTTGGTTTGACATGTGAGACATGCTTATATTTGGATTTACACATGTGAGACATGCTTATATTTGGGTTTACATGTGAGACATGTTTATGTTTGGTTTTACACATATGAGAAATGCTTATATTAGGGTTTACATGTGAGACAAGCTTATGTTTGGGTATACACATGTGAGACATGCTTATATTTTGGTTTATATGTGAGACATGTTTATGTTTGGGTTTACACATGTGACAAATGCTTCTATTTGGGTTTACACATATGAGACATGCTTATATTTGGGTTTACACTTGAGACATGCTCATATTTGGGTTAAAACATGTGAGACATGCTTATGTTTGGGTTTACATGTGACATATGCTTATATTTGGGTTTACATGTGAGTCATGCTCATATTTGGGAAAATACGTGAGACATGCTTATATTAAGGTTTACATGTGAGACATGCTTATGTTTGGGTTTACACACAGAGACATGCTAATAGTTGTGTTTGCACATGTGAGACATGCTTATATTTGTGTTTACATGTGAGAAATGCTTATATTTGGGTTTACAGATGTGAGACATGCTTATATTTGGGTTGATACATGTGAAACATGCTTATATTTGGGTTTACACATGTGAACAATGCTCATATTAAGGTTTACATGTGAGACACGGTTATGTTTGGGTTTAACCACTGAGACATGCTTATATTTGGGTTTACATTTTAGACATGCTTATATTTGGGTTTACATGTGAGACATGCTTATATTTGGGTTTACAATTGTGAGACATGTTTAAATTTGGGTTGACACGTGAGACATGCTTATGTTTGGGTTTACACATGAGACATTCTTATATTTGGGTTTACACATGTGAGACATGCTTATATTTCTGTTAACACATGTGAGACATCCTTATATTCGGGTTTACATGTGAGACAAGCTTATGTTTGGGTTTACAAATGTGAGACATGCTTATATTTTGGTTTACATGTGAGACATGTTTATGTTAGGGTTTACATATGTGAGAAATGCTTACATTTGGGTTTACACGTGAGACATGCTTATATTTGGGTTCAAACATGTGAGACATGCTTATATTTGGGTTGACAGGTGAGACATGCTTATGTTTGGGTTTACAAGTGAGACATGCTTATATTTGGGTTTGCACATGTGACACATGCTTATATTTGGGTTTACACTTGTGAGACATGCTTATATTAAGGTTTACATGTGAGACATGCTTATGTTTGGGTTTACACATGTGAGACGTGCTTATATTTGGGTTTACATGTGAGACATGCTTATATTTGGTTTGACATGTGAGACATGCTTATATTTGGATTTACACATGTGAGACATGCTTATATTTGGGTTTACATGTGAGACATGTTTATGTTTGGTTTTACACATATGAGAAATGCTTATATTAGGGTTTACATGTGAGACAAGCTTATGTTTGGGTATACACATGTGAGACATGCTTATATTTTGGTTTATATGTGAGACATGTTTATGTTTGGGTTTACACATGTGACAAATGCTTCTATTTGGGTTTACACATATGAGACATGCTTACATTTGGGTTTACACTTGAGACATGCTCATATTTGGGTTAAAACATGTGAGACATGCTTATGTTTGGGTTTACATGTGACATATGCTTATATTTGGGTTTACATGTGAGTCATGCTCATATTTGGGTAAATACGTGAGACATGCTTATATTAAGGTTTACATGTGAGACATGCTTATGTTTGGGTTTACACACAGAGACATGCTAATAGTTGTGTTTGCACATGTGAGACATGCTTATATTTGTGTTTACATGTGAGAAATGCTTATATTTGGGTTTACAGATGTGAGACATGCTTATATTTGGGTTGATACATGTGAAACATGCTTATATTTGGGTTTACACATGTGAACAATGCTCATATTAAGGTTTACATGTGAGACACGGTTATGTTTGGGTTTAACCACTGAGACATGCTTATATTTGGGTTTACATTTTAGACATGCTTATATTTGGGTTTACATGTGAGACATGCTTATATTTGGGTTTACAATTGTGAGACATGTTTAAATTTGGGTTGACACGTGAGACATGCTTATGTTTGGGTTTACACATGAGACATTCTTATATTTGGGTTTACACATGTGAGACATGCTTATATTTCTGTTAACACATGTGAGACATCCTTATATTCGGGTTTACATGTGAGACAAGCTTATGTTTGGGTTTACAAATGTGAGACATGCTTATATTTTGGTTTACATGTGAGACATGTTTATGTTAGGGTTTACATATGTGAGAAATGCTTACATTTGGGTTTACACGTGAGACATGCTTATATTTGGGTTCAAACATGTGAGACATGCTTATATTTGGGTTTACATGTGACAAATGCTTATATTTGGGTTTACACATGTGAGACATAATTATATTTGGGTTTACACTTGAGACATGCTTATATTTGGGTTAAAATATGTGAGACATGCTTATGTTTGGGTTTACACACAGAGACATGCTAATAGTTGTGTTTGGACATGTGAGACATGCTTATATTTGTGTTTACATGTGAGAAATGCTTATATTTGGGTTTACACATGTGAGACATGCTTATATTTGGGTTGATACATGTGAAACATGCTTGTATTTGGGTTTACACATGTGAGACATGCTCATATTAAGGTTTACATGTGAGACACGGTTATGTTTGGGTTTAACCACTGAGACATGCTTATATTTGTGTTTACATTTGAGACATGCTTATATTTGGGTTTACATGTGAGACATGCTTATATTTGGGTTTACACTTGTGAGACATGTTTATATTTGGGTTGACACGTGAGACATGCTTTTGTTTGTGTTTACACATGTGAGACATGCTTATATTTGGGTTTACACATGTGAGACATGCTTATATTTGTTTTAACACATGTGTGAAATCCTTATAGTCGGGTTTACATGTGAGACAAGCTAATGTTTGGGTTTACAAATGTGAGACATACTTATATTTTGGTTTACATGTGAGACATGTTTATCTTTGGGTTTACATATATGAGAAATGCTTATATTTGGGTTTACACTTGAGACATGCTTATATTTGGGTTCAAACATGTAAGACATGCTTATATTTGGGTTTACATGTGACACATGCTTATATTTGGGTTTACATGTGAGTCATTGTCATATTTGGGTTTACACGTGAGACATGCTTATATTAAGGTTTACATGTGAGACATGCTTATGTTTGGGTTTACACATTTAGACATGGTAATATTTGTGTTTGCACATGTGAGACATGGTTATATTTGTG
The DNA here is from genome assembly GCF_037954235.1 of Aulostomus chinensis. Taxonomy (NCBI): domain Eukaryota; kingdom Metazoa; phylum Chordata; class Actinopteri; order Syngnathiformes; family Aulostomidae; genus Aulostomus; species Aulostomus chinensis. Next base: position 195,251 of record NC_141339.1, read on the forward strand.
TTTACATGTGAGACATGCTTATATTTGTGTTAACACGTGAGAAATGCTTATATTCGGGTTTACATGTGAGACAAGCTTATGTTTGGGTTTACAAATGTGAGACATGCTTATATTTTGGTTTACATGTGAGACATGTTTATGTTTGGGTTTACACATATGAGACATGGTTATATTTGTGTTTACATGTGAGAAATTCTTATATTTGGGTTTACACATGTAAGACATGCTTATGTTTGAGTTTATACATGTGAGACATGCTTATATATGGGTTTACATGTGAGACATGCTTATATTTGGGTTTACATGTGAGAAACGCTTATATTTGGGTTTTTATGTGAGACATGCTTATATTTGGGTTTACATGTGAGACATGCTTAAATTTGGGTTTACACATATAAAACATGCTTATATTTGGATTTACACATGTGAGACATGATTATATTTGGGTTGACACGTGAGACATGCTTATGTTTGGGTTTACACGTGAGACATGCTCATATTTGGGTTTACACATGTGAGACATGCTTATATTTGTGTTTACACATGTGAGAAATGCTTATATTAGTGTTTACATGTGAGACAAGCTTTTGTTTGGGTTTACAAATGTGAGACATGGTTATATTTTGGTTTACATGTGAGACATGTTTATGTTTGGGTGTACACATGTGAGAAATGCATATATTTGGGTTTACATGTGAGACATGCTTATATTTGGGTTTACACTTGAGACATGCTTATATTTGGGTTTATACATGTGAGACATGTTTATATTTGGGTTTACATGTGAGTCATGCTTATATTTGGGTTGACACGTGAGACATGCTTATGTTTGGGTTTACATGTGAGACATGCTTATATTTGGGTTTACACATGTGAGACATTCTTATATTTGGGTTTACATGTGAGACATACTTATATTTGGGTTTACAATTGAGATATGCTTCTATTTGGGTTTACATGTGAGACATGCTTATATGTGGGTTTACACGTGAGACATGCTAATATTTGGGTTAACATGTGAGACATGCTTATATTTGTGTTAACACATGTGAGACATGCTTCTATTTGGGTTTACATGTGAGACATGCTTCTATTTGGGTTTACACGTGAGACATGCTTGTATTTGGGTTTACACGTGAGACATGCATATATTTGGGTTTACACATGTGAGACATGCTCATATTAAGGTTTACATGTGAGACATGCTTATGTTTGGGTTTAACCACTGAGACATGCTTATATTTGGGTTTACATGTGAGACATGCTTATATTTGGGTTTACATGTGAGACATGCTTATATTTGGGTTTACACTTGAGACATGCTTCCATTTGTGTTAACACATGTGAGACATGCTTCTATTTGGGTTTACATGTGAGACATGCTTCTATTTCGGTTTACACATGAAACATGCTTGTATTTGGGTTTACACGTGAGACATGCATATATTTGGGTTTACACATGTGAGACATGCTCATATTAAGGTTTACATGTGAGACATGGTTATGTTTGGGTTTAACCACTGAGACATGCTTATATTTGGGTTTACATGTGAGGCATGCTTATATTTGGGTTCACATGTGAGACATGCTTCTATTTGGGTTTACACATGTGAGACATGATTATGTTTGGGTTTACACATGAGACATGCTTATATTTGGGTTGACACGTGAGACATGCTTATGTTTGGGTTTACACATGAGACATGCTTATATTTGGGTTCAAACATGTGAGACATGCTTATATTTGGGTTTACATGTGACACATGCTTATATTTGGGTTTACATGTGAGTCATGCTCATATTTGGGTTTACACGTGAGACATGTTTATATTAAGGTTTACATGTGAGACATGCTTATGTTTGGGTTTACACATTTAGACATGCTAATATTTGTGTTTGCACATGTGAGACATGGTTATATTTGTGTTTACATGTGAGACATGCTTATATTTGTGTTAACACATGTGAGAAATGCTTATATTCGGGTTTACATGTGAGACAAGCTTATGTTTGGGTTTACAAATGTGAGACATGCTTATATTTTGGTTTACATGTGAGACATGTTTATGTTTGGGTTTACACATATGAGAAATGCTTATATTTGGGTTTACACATGTAAGACATGCTTATGTTTGAGTTTATACATGTGAGACATGCTTATATATGGGTTTACATATGAGACATGCTTATATTTGGGTTTACATGTGAGACATGCTTATATTTGGGTTTTTATGTGAGACAGGCTTATATTTGGGTTTACATGTGAGAAATGCTTATATTTGGGTTTACACTTGAGACATGCTTATATTTGGATTTACACATGTGAGACACGATTTTATTTGGGTTGACACGTGAGACATGCTTATGTTTGGGTTTACACGTGAGACATGCTCATATTTGGGTTTACACATGTGAGACATGCTTATATTTGTGTTTACACATGTGAGAAATGCTTATATTAGTGTTTACTTGTGAGACAAGCTTTTGTTTGGGTTTACAAATGTGAGACATGCTTATATTTTGGTTTACATGTGAGACATGTTTATGTTTGTGTTTACACATGTGAGAAATGCAAATATTTGGGTTTACACATGTGAGACATGCTCATATTAAGGTTTACATGTGAGACATGGTTATGTTTGGGTTTAACCACTGAGACATGCTTATATTTGGGTTTACATGTGAGACATGCTTATATTTGGGTTTACATGTGAGACATGCTTATATTTGGGTTTACACTTGAGACATGCTTATATTTGGATTTACACATGTGAGACATGATTATATTTGGGTTTACACGTGAGACATGCTTATGTTTGGGTTTACACATGAGACATGCTTATATTTGGGTTTACACATGTGAGACATGCTTATATTTGGGTTTACACATGTGAGACATGCTTATATTAGTGTTTACATGTGAGACAAGCTTATATTTGGATTTACATGTGAGACATGGTTATATTTGGGTTTTTATGTGAGACATGCTTATATTCGGGTTTACACGTGAGACATGTTTATATTTGGGTTTACACGTGAGACATGCTTATATTTGGGTTGACAGAATTGAGACATGCTTATATTTGGGTTTACACATGTGAGACATGCTTATATTTGGGTTTACATGTGAGACATGCTTATATTTGGGTTTTCACATGTGAGACGTGCTTATATTTAGGTTTACATGTGAGACATGCTCATATTTGGGTTTACATGTGACACATGCTTATATTTGGGTTTACACTTGAGACATGCTTATATTTGGATTTACACATGTGAGACATGCTTGTATTTGGGTTTACACATGTGAGACGTGCTTATATTTGGGTTTACATGTGAGACATGCTTATATTTGGGTTTACACTTGAGACATGCTCATATTTGGATTTACACATGTGAGACATGCTTATATTTGGGTTGACACGTGAGACATGCTTATGTTTGGGTTTACACGTGAGACATGCTTATATTTGGGTTTACACATGTGAGACATGCTTATATTTGGGTTCACACATGTGAGAAATGCTTATATTAGGGTTTACATGTGAGACAAGCTTATGTCTGGGTTTACATATGTGAGACATGCTTATATTTTGGTTTACATGTGAGACATGTTTATGTTTGGTTTTACACATATGAGAAATGCTTATATTAGGGTTTACATGTGAGACAAGCTTATGTCTGGGTTTACACATGTGAGACATGCTTATATTTTGGTTTACATGTGAGACATGTTTATATTTGGGTTTACACATGTGAGAAATGCTTATGTTTGGATTTACACATGTGAAAGATGCTTATATTTGGGTTTACACGTGAGACATGCTTATATTTGGGTTAAAACATCTGAGACATGCTTATATTTGGGTTTACACATTTAGACATGCTAATATTTGTGTTTGCACATGTGAGACATGCTTATATTAGTGTTTACATGTGAGTCATGCTCATATTTGGGTTTACACGTGAGACATGCTTATATTAAGGTTTACATGTGAGACATGCTTATGTTTGGGTTTACACATTTAGACATGCTAATATTTGTGTTTGCACATGTGAGACATGCTTATATTTGTGTTTACATGTGAGACATGCTTATATTTGTGTTAACACGTGAGAAATGCTTATATTCGGGTTTACATGTGAGACAAGCTTATGTTTGGGTTTACAAATGTGAGACATGCTTATATTTTGGTTTACATGTGAGACATGTTTATGTTTGGGTTTACACATGCAAGACATGCTTATGTTTGAGTTTATACATGTGAGACATGCTTATATATGGGTTTACATGTGAGACATGCTTATATTCGGGTTTACATGTGAGACATGCTTATATTTGGGTTTTTATGTGAGACATGCTTATATTTGGGTTTACATGTGAGACATGCTTATATTTGGGTTTACACATATAAGACATGCTTATATTTGGATTTACACATGTGAGACATGATTATATTTGGGTTGACACGTGAGACATGCTTATGTTTGGGTTTACACCTGTGAGACATGCTTATATTTGTGTTTACATGTGAGTGAAGCTTTTGTTTGGGTTTACAAATGTGAGACATGCTTATATTTTGGTTTACATGTGAGACATGTTTATGTTTGGGTTTACACATGTGAGAAATGCATATATTTGGGTTTACATGTGAGACATGCTTATATTTGGGTTTACACTTGAGACATGCTTATATTTGGGTTAAAACATGTGAGACATGCTTATATTTGGGTTATAACATCTGAGACATGCTTATATTTGGGTTTACATGTGACACATGCTTATATTTGGGTTTACATGTGAGTCATGCTCATATTTGGGTTTAGACGTGAGACATGCTTATATTAAGGTTTACATGTGAGACATGCTTATGTTTGGGTTTACACATTTAGACATGCTAATATTTGTGTTTGCACATGTGAGACATGGTTATATTTGTGTTTACATGTGAGACATGCTTATATTTGTGTTAACACGTGAGAAATGCTTATATTCGGGTTTACATGTGAGACAAGCTTATGTTTGGGTTTACAAATGTGAGACATGCTTATATTTTGGTTTACATGTGAGACATGTTTATGTTTGGGTTTACACATGCAAGACATGCTTATGTTTGAGTTTATACATGTGAGACATGCTTATATATGGGTTTACATGTGAGACATGCTTATATTCGGGTTTACATGTGAGACATGCTTATATTTGGGTTTTTATGTGAGACATGCTTATATTTGGGTTTACATGTGAGACATGCTTATATTTGGGTTTACACATATAAGACATGCTTATATTTGGATTTACACATGTGAGACATGATTATATTTGGGTTGACACATGTGAGACATGATTATATTTGGGTTGACACGTGAGACATGCTTATGTTTGGGTTTACACGTGAGACATGCTCATATTTTGGTTTACACCTGTGAGACATGCTTATATTTGTGTTTACAAATGTGAGACATGCTTATATTTTGGTTTACATGTGAGACATGTTTATGTTTGGGTTTACACTTGAGACATGCTTATATTTGGGTTGACACGTGAGACATGCTTATGTTTGGGTTTACACGTGAGACATGCTTATATTTGGGTTTACACATGTGAGACATGCTTATATTTGGGTTTACACATGTGAGAAATGCTTATATTAGGGTTTACATGTGAGACAAGCTTATGTTTTGGTTTACATGTGAGACATGTTTATGTTTGGGTTTACACATGTGAGAAATGCATATATTTGGGTTTACATGTGAGACATGCTTATATTTGGGTTTACACTTGAGACATGCTTATATTTGGGTTAAAACATGTGAGACATGCTTATATTTGGGTTTACATGTGAGTCATGCTTATATATGGGTTTACATGTGAGACATGCTTATATTTGGGTTTACATGTGAGACATGCTCATATTTGGGTTTACACATGTGAGACGTGCTTATATTTGGGTTTACATGTGAGACATTCTTATATTTGGGTTTACATGTGAGACATGCTTATATTTGGATTTACACTTGAGACATGCTTATATTTGGGTTGACACGTGAGACATGCTTATGTTTGGGTTTACACGTGAGACATGCTTATATTTGGGTTTACACATGTGAGACATGCTTATATTTGGGTTTACACATGTGAGACATGCTTATATTTGGGTTTACACATGTGAGAAATGCTTATATTAGTGTTTACATGTGAGACAAGCTTATGTTTGGGTTTACACATGTGAGACATGCTTATATTTTGGTTTACATGTGAGACATGTTTATGTCTGGGTTTACACTTGAGACATGCTTATATTTGGGTTGACACGTGAGACATGCTTATGTTTGGGATTACACGTGAGACATGCTTATATTTGGGTTTACACATGTGAGACATGCTTATATTTGGGTTTACACATGTGAGAAATGCTTATATTAGGGTTTACATGTGAGACAAGCTTATGTTTGGGTTTACACATGTGAGACATCCTTATATTTTGGTTTACATGTGAGACATGTTTATGTTTGGGTTTACACGTGAGACATGCTTATATTTGGGTTTACACATGAGACATGCTTATATATGGGTTAAAACATGTGAGACATGCTTATATTCGGGTTTACATGTGAGACATGCTTATATTTTGGTTTTTATGTGAGACATGCTTATATTTGGGTTTACATGTGAGACATGCTTATATTTGGGTTTACACATATAAGACATGCTTATATTTGGATTTACACATGTGAGACATGATTATATTTGGGTTGACACGTGAGACATGCTTATGTTTGGGTTTACACGTGAGACATGCTCATATTTTGGTTTACACCTGTGAGACATGCTTATATTTGTGTTTACATGTGAGTCAAGCTTTTGTTTGGGTTTACAAATGTGAGACATGCTTATATTTTGGTTTACATGTGAGACATGTTTATGTTTGGGTTTACACATGTGAGAAATGCATATATTTGGGTTTACATGTGAGACATGCTTATATTTGGGTTTACACTTGAGACATGCTTATATTTGGGTTAAAACATGTGAGACATGCTTATATTTGGGTTAAAACATCTGAGACATGCTTATATTTGGGTTTACATGTGACACATGCTTATATTTGGGTTTACATGTGAGTCATGCTCATATTTGTGTTTACACGTGAGACATGCTTATATTAAGGTTTACATGTGAGACATGCTTATGTTTGGGTTTACACATTTAGACATGCTAATATTTGTGTTTGCACATGTGAGACATGGTTATATTTGTGTTTACATGTGAGACATGCTTATATTTGGGTTTACATGTGAGACATGCTCATATTTGGGTTTACACATGTGAGACGTGCTTATATTTGGGTTTACATGTGAGACATTCTTATATTTGGGTTTACATGTGAGACATGCTTATATTTGGATTTACACTTGAGACATGCTTATATTTGGGTTGACACGTGAGACATGCTTATGTTTGGGTTTACACGTGAGACATGCTTATATTTGGGTTTACACATGTGAGACATGCTTATATTTGGGTTTACACATGTGAGACATGCTTATATTTGGGTTTACACATGTGAGAAATGCTTATATTAGTGTTTACATGTGAGACAAGCTTATGTTTGGGTTTACACATGTGAGACATGCTTATATTTTGGTTTACATGTGAGACATGTTTATGTCTGGGTTTACACTTGAGACATGCTTATATTTGGGTTGACACGTGAGACATGCTTATGTTTGGGATTACACGTGAGACATGCTTATATTTGGGTTTACACATGTGAGACATGCTTATATTTGGGTTTACACATGTGAGAAATGCTTATATTAGGGTTTACATGTGAGACAAGCTTATGTTTGGGTTTACACATGTGAGACATCCTTATATTTTGGTTTACATGTGAGACATGTTTATGTTTGGGTTTACACGTGAGACATGCTTATATTTGGGTTTACACATGAGACATGCTTATATATGGGTTAAAACATGTGAGACATGCTTATATTCGGGTTTACATGTGAGACATGCTTATATTTTGGTTTTTATGTGAGACATGCTTATATTTGGGTTTACATGTGAGACATGCTTATATTTGGGTTTACACATATAAGACATGCTTATATTTGGATTTACACATGTGAGACATGATTATATTTGGGTTGACACGTGAGACATGCTTATGTTTGGGTTTACACGTGAGACATGCTCATATTTTGGTTTACACCTGTGAGACATGCTTATATTTGTGTTTACATGTGAGTCAAGCTTTTGTTTGGGTTTACAAATGTGAGACATGCTTATATTTTGGTTTACATGTGAGACATGTTTATGTTTGGGTTTACACATGTGAGAAATGCATATATTTGGGTTTACATGTGAGACATGCTTATATTTGGGTTTACACTTGAGACATGCTTATATTTGGGTTAAAACATGTGAGACATGCTTATATTTGGGTTAAAACATCTGAGACATGCTTATATTTGGGTTTACATGTGACACATGCTTATATTTGGGTTTACATGTGAGTCATGCTCATATTTGTGTTTACACGTGAGACATGCTTATATTAAGGTTTACATGTGAGACATGCTTATGTTTGGGTTTACACATTTAGACATGCTAATATTTGTGTTTGCACATGTGAGACATGGTTATATTTGTGTTTACATGTGAGACATGCTTATATTTGTGTTAACACGTGAGAAATGCTTATATTCGGGTTTACATGTGAGACAAGCTTATGTTTGGGTTTACAAATGTGAGACATGCTTATATTTTGGTTTACATGTGAGACATGCTTATGTTTGGGTTTACACATTTAGACATGCTAATATTTGTGTTTGCACATGTGAGACATGGTTATATTTGTGTTTACATGTGAGACATGCTTATATTTGTGTTAACACGTGAGAAATGCTTATATTCGGGTTTACATGTGAGACAAGCTTATGTTTGGGTTTACAAATGTGAGACATGCTTATATTTTGGTTTACATGTGAGACATGTTTATGTTTGGGTTTACACATGCAAGACATGCTTATGTTTGAGTTTATACATGTGAGACATGCTTATATATGGGTTTACATGTGAGACATGCTTATATTCGGGTTTACATGTGAGACATGCTTATATTTTGGTTTTTATGTGAGACATGCTTATATTTGGGTTTACATGTGAGACATGCTTATATTTGGGTTTACACATATAAGACATGCTTATATTTGGATTTACACATGTGAGACATGATTATATTTGGGTTGACACGTGAGACATGCTTATGTTTGGGTTTACACGTGAGACATGCTCATATTTTGGTTTACACCTGTGAGACATGCTTATATTTGTGTTTACAAATGTGAGACATGCTTATATTTTGGTTTACATGTGAGACATGTTTATGTTTGGGTTTACACATGTGAGAAATGCATATATTTGGGTTTACATGTGAGACATGCTTATATTTGGGTTTACACTTGAGACATGCTTATATTTGGGTTAAAACATGTGAGACATGCTTATATTTGGGTTTACATGTGAGTCATGCTTATATATGGGTTTACATGTGAGACATGCTTATATTTGGGTTTACATGTGAGACATGCTCATATTTGGGTTTACACATGTGAGACGTGCTTATATTTGGGTTTACATGTGAGACATGCTTATATTTGGGTTTACATGTGAGACATGCTTATATTTTGGTTTACATGTGAGACATGTTTATGTTTGGGTTTACACTTGAGACATGCTTATATTTGGGTTGACACGTGAGACATGCTTATGTTTGGGTTTACACGTGAGACATGCTTATATTTGGGTTTACACATGTGAGACATGCTTATATTTGGGTTTACACATGTGAGAAATGCTTATATTAGGGTTTACATGTGAGACAAGCTTATGTTTGGGTTTACACATGTGAGACATCCTTATATTTTGGTTTACATGTGAGACATGTTTATGTTTGGGTTTACACGTGAGAAATGCTTATATTTGGGTTTACACATGTGAGACATGCTTATATTTGGGTTTACACATGAGACATGCTTATATTTGGGTTAAAACATGTGAGACATGCTTATATTTGGGTTTACATGTGAGTCATGCTTATATATGGGTTTACATGTGAGACATGCTTATATTTGGGTTTACATGTGAGTCATGCTTATATATGGGTTTACACATGAGACATGCTTATATTTGGGTTTACATTTGAGTCATGCTTATATATGGGTTTACACATGAGACATGCTTATATTTGGGTTAAAACATGTGAGACATGCTTATATTTGGGTTTACATGTGAGTCATGCTTATATATGGGTTTACATGTGAGACATACTTATATTTGGGTTTACATGTGAGACATGCTTATATTTGGGTTTTTATGTGAGACATGCTTATATTTGGGTTTACACTTGAGACATGCTTATATTTGGATTTACACTTGTGAGACATGCTTATATTTGGGTTTACACATGTGAGACGTGCTCATATTTGGGTTTACATGTGAGACATGCTTATATTTGGGTTTACATGTGAGACATGCTTATATTTGGGTTTACACTTGAGACATGCTTATATTCGGATTTACACATGTGAGACATGCTTATATTTGGGTTTACACATGTGAGAAATGCTTATATTTGGGTTTACACATGTGAGATATGCTTATATTTGGGTTTACACATGTGAGAAATGCTTATATTAGGGTTTACATGTGAGACAAGCTTATGTTTGGGTTTACACATGTGAGACATGCTTATATTTGGGTTTACACATGTGAGAAATGCTTATATTAGGGTTTACATGTGAGACAAGCTTATGTTTGGGTTTACACATGTGAGACATGCTTGTATGTTGGTTTACATGTGAGACATGTTTATATTTGGGTTTACACATGTGAGAAATGCTCATATTAGGGTTTACATGTGAGACAAGCTTATGTTTGGGTTTACACATGAGACATGCTTATATTTGGGTTTACACATGAAACATGCTTATATTTGGGTTTACATGTGAGACATGCTTATAATTGGTTGTATTCAATAGCTACAACATTTTCATCCACACATAAACTTCTACCAGTTGATCCAAGTTGATATTTGTTGACATGCAGAGCGATATTGTTTGATTTTAAGTTTTCTACATCCTGCTGTCTGGTGCCAGCCGGGGGGACCCCTGGAGACCCCTGGGACCTACACCCTTAATCAGTTCCTGTAAGAGTCTTTTATTTTTCTTTGGTTTTTTGGAGCATCACATAAGTCGTTCGGACACTAAAGAAACTTGCAGCAACCAAAGCGATGCATACTCCCCTTTCAACCCCCCCTCCTCCAGAAACACGCCCCAGTCCTCTCCGAGCTTCGCTGCCTCCTCCGGCCGCGTCTCAGGCCGGCTGCAGCAGCTGGACGCCCCTACAGCGACCCCCGGAGGAATTGGATCGACCGGAACCGCTTCGCAGGGAGGAGGACGTGTCGGTCGCTGTGGAGCTTCACTGCCAGTAGGCTCGCTGATCAGAGAATCCGAGTTACTGTTGTCTGACGCTGGAGCCTCGGAACTTCCACAGACCGCACTGCCAACTACCGTTAGCGGGGAGGCGACGAGGGCTGTCGCCTGCAGTGGAGCGATTGACCGGGACGATGCGAACCAGGTAAACACTGTGTTCGTGTGCGTGCGTGCGTGCGTGCGTGCGTGTGTTCTTATACCCTCACGCTGCGGTGAGGTTAGACTGACCTCGGTGTCTTTACTGCAGCAGTGTTGAGTCCTGAATGGATCCTGACCCCCTCGACCATCTCCGTGGCCTCCTTCTGTGCTGCTTCCTAGCTAGGTCAGAGGTTTGACTCGGACTGTGTGTGTGTGTGTGTGTTTGACGTGATTTGTGTAATCAGCAGTAGGTTGGTCGGACTCACCGTTAGCTGAGCCGTCAAGTATATTAATCAAATATGATAATGATTATTATTATTATTATTATTGAATGAATGAATGAATGAAATTTTTATTATTGTGTCATTGGATACAACCATGTGCCAAGCCTGCATGGGCGTTCAAGACACCATAAATTACAACAAGCCTGAGCCAGAGGACAAAGTGTGGAATGTAAAAAGAAACTCTTTTATTGTCATTAAATAGTACATACATACTAATTTCTTGTCAGAAGATTGCCATATATTACCAAAAAAAGTCCAAGTAAGTACGAAACAAACTGTCTTGCCTTCTTTTCCAAGCTTTTGAAATAAAGTTAGCAAATTTAAATACATCAAAATTACAGAATATTTAAGGGTGTAGTAGAGCAAATTATCATCGGTATTAATGTTGTTGTCTTTGTCATTGTTATATTATGACTGTTGTTATTGTTGTTGTTGTTATAGGCAGCAGAGCAGCGTCATCACTTCTGGTCTCCTCACACCTCTTCCAGCAGCGTGTTGACACTCCCTGAGAGAGCTGAAGTCAAACCAGGGTTTTTTGAGGTAACCACTCCCACATGCAAAACAAATTTTCTTAAAGTTAAGCCAGTCCTCAACTTTTGAGCAGCACTGCACGAGGACTGAGGTCACACTCAATGTAGACAGTTTCCTTTTGCATCCCTGCTGCTGAAACCATGATGATACGCCATCCATGTTCTCCCTCTTATCCTGGTGGGGGTGGAGCCTATCCCAGCAGCCTTCCCCCTGGACAGGTCACCAGTCCATGGCAGGGCCAACACATAGAGACAGACAACCATTGGCTCTCCCAGCCACGCCTACGGTCAATTTAGAGTCTGGATTAACCTGGTCCCTCTTGATGTCTTTGGACTGTGGAGGAAGCTGGAGTACCAGAGAGAACCCAGCAGGAACAGGGAGAACACGGAGACTCACCCAGAAAGACCCCGTGCTGCAGCCGGGGCTCCACCCACAACCTTCTTGCTGGGGGCCACGGTGAGGACCACTGCTCCACCCTGCTGTGTATCTACAGATATATATATATATATATATATATAATTCATTTTTGCCACAGTTCATTCTACTCTTGAACTCTACACACTACTTATCTATTGTGCACAACTACTTCTATTATATGTTTAACAAGGTTAAGGGTTAGGGTGTTGCCCCTTGCCTTGTCCTCTTCCTCAACTTATTGTTGTGTTGTTGTGTAACCAACTCTACTCCTCTGCTCCTTTAATTGCCCCCACAGAGATAAATAAAGTGTTCTAATCTGAATCAGAATGAATCAAGGAAACAAGACACAGGTGGTGCAATAATCACAGGTGAGACACATGAGGTAATCGCAGAAGGGAGCACACAGGATGACAGGACAATAACTACAAACTAAAACAGGAACTCAAGAGAAGGATCATCACAATTATAAACTAGGGGGTGGCATGGCTCGAAGGTAGCATGGCCATCTAGCAACCAAAGAGTTGCTGGTGCAATTTCCACTTCCCCTGGTGACCATGTCCAAGTATGTTTGAGCAAGATACTGAGCCCCTAACTGCTCCTGATGGCCCTGTGATGGACTGGTGACCCATCCAGGATGAACCTCGCCGCCAGGTGTCAGCTAGGATAGGCTCCAGCCACCCCACCCACCCTCGAGACACTTAATGGAGAAGCGGGATAAGGAAAGAGAGGGACAGAGATAAAGAGGGAGAGAAAGGAGGAGAGACAGATGGACAGAGACAAAGACAGAGAATGGAGGAAGACAGAGAGACAGAAGGAAAGAGAGGGACAGAGATAAAGAGAGAGAGAAAGGAGGAGAGACTGATGGACAGAGAATGGAGGAAGACAGAGAGACAGAGATAAAGAGGGAGAGAAAGGAGGAGAGACTGATGGACAGAGACAAAGACAGAGAATGGAGGAAGACAGAGAGACAGAAGGAAAGAGAGGGACTGAGATAAAGAGAGAGAGAAAGGAGGAGAGACTGATGGACAGGGACAAAGAGAGAATGGAGGAAGACAGAGAGACGGAAGGAAAGAGAGGGACAGAGATAAAGTGGGAGAGAAAGGAGGAGAGACTGATGGACAGAGACAAAGACAGAGAATGGAGGAAGACAGAGAGACGGAAGGAAAGAGAGGGACAGAGATAAAGAGGGAGAGAAAGGAGGAGAGACTGATGGACAGTGACAAAGACAGAGAATGGAGGAAGACAGAGAGACAGAAGGAAAGAGAGGGACAGAGATAAAGAGGGAGAGAAAAGAGGAGAGACTGAAGGACAGAGACAAAGACAGAGAATGGAGGAAGACAGAGAGACAGAAGGAAAGAGAGGGACAGAGATGAAGAGGGAGAGAAAGGAGGAGAGACTGATGGACAGAGACAGACAATGGAGGAAGACAGAGAGAGAAGGAGAGAGAGGGACAGAGAGAAAGGAGGAGAGACTGATGGACAGACGGGGACGTGAGCAGATGGAGCTACGGGTGGCAGCTGGAGCCTCTTCAGGTCTGGAGCCTCTTCCAGCAGCACCAGGATCTGGGATGAGGGGAGAAGAAGAGGAGTTAGTGGCTGCGTCCCAATTGCCAAGTGGCAACCTACGACCTACTGCTACACTGCACCATTCAGACACCCTAGAAGATGGTGGTGAAGCACGATCTCTGCTGGCAGAGCACAGATACCGCAATTAGGTAGACAGCACCAACGAAAGCCCCACCTGCTGGCCTGACTGTGGTACTGCACTCCACTCTGAGGGGATCCGTCATTCATTCTCTATTATTAAGCACATTAACGCACATGTACAGGTGTGTTCACACGCGTCGCGTTTGGTGTGAACACGCCTTTAGTCATCAACAACGACTGTAAATGTTGGTGCTGCATAAGAATGGGAGAGACTTGGTGGCGCAAGTTTGCGCGTTCACAACTTTTTAGGGGATGAGGAAGAAGTCCGCGGTGCATTGTGGGCCATAGGTTGCTCTGTAGCATGCACATGAACCGACCTACAATGTGGGCGTGTTTAGGCTGGAATTTAGGTTGCGAAGTAGGTCGCTACTTACGCCAGTTGTGGTTTCAGACAGCCTACATCGGACAGCAGTAGGTCGAAGGTTGCCACTTGGCAATTCGGACGCAACCAGTAACACGTATGAGGACAGGAGGAGGAGAGAGAAGCCCAGTGCATCATGGGAGATCCCCAGCAGTCTGAGCCTATAGCAGCAGATCTAAGGGCCAGCCTAAGCAGTCCTGACTATAAGCCTGATCAACAAGGAGGTCTTAAGTCTGCTCTTAAACCTAGAGAGGGGGTCTGGGTCCTGGACTGAAACTGGGAGACGGTTCCACAGGAGGGGAGCCTGATAGCTGAAGGCTCTGGCTCCATTCTACTGTTAGAACTCTAGGAACCAGCAGGAACCCTGCACCCTGGGAGTGAAGGGTTCTAGCTGGATCATAGGGGACTAGGAGCTCTGTCAGGGATGAAGGAGCCTGATAGCTGAAGGCTCTGGCTCCATTCTACTGTTAGAACTCTAGGAACCAGCAGGAACTCTGCATCCTGGGAGTGAAGGGTTCTAGCTGGATCATAGGGGACTAGGAGCTTTGTCAGGGATGAAGGAGCCTGATTGTTGAGGATTTTGTATGTTAGAAGGAGAATTTTAAATTCTGTTCTGAATCTGACAGGGAGCCATGCAGAGAAGCAGTCCAGGAGAGACCTGGTCTCTGCTACCAGTTCTAGTCAACATGCGGCAGCAGCGTTCTGGACCAGCTGGAGAGTCTTTAGGGACTTATTAGTCCAGCCTGGGAGGAGGGAGGTGCAGTAATCCAGCCTGGAAGTGACAAAAGCAGGGACTCGTTTTTCTGCATCTTCTTGAGCCAGGATGTGTCTGATCTTAGCGATGTTACGTAGATGGAAGAAGGCGTCCTGGAGATTTGTTGAATGTGGGAGTTAAAGGGTCCTGGTCAAAGAGAACTGCTAGGTTCCTACGGTGGTGCTGGGGGCCAGGGTGGTGCCATCCAGGGTACCTGTCTCATCAGATCAGGTGGTCCTCAGTCTCTGTACAAGGATATGGTGGTCAATGGTATCAAAGCTGCACTGAGATCTAATCAGACCAGCACAGAGACCAGTCCCTCATCTGGTACCAGTAGGAGGTCACTGGTACCTTTGACTAGTTCTGTTTCTGTGCTAGGATGAACCTAGAACCTGACTGAATCCTCCAATCAGCTGTTGCTGTGGAGAAGTCACAGCGCTGTTTAGCAACTGCTTTCTCCAGAACCTTGGAAAGAAAAGGAAGATGTGATGTTGGTCTGTAGTTGGTAGAACTTCTGGATCCAGGCTTGTTTTTGAGGAGGGTTTAATTCCTGCTACTTTAAAGGACTGAGGGACAGAACCAGATACCAGCGCCACATTGATCATATCTAATTACCCTTTCACACTGAAACACACGGGTCAAAGCGTGTTTTTGTACCCGTTTGCTCAGCATCAGGGTTCATCCAAGCTTCCAGCAGATGCGGGTCTGAGCTCCTGCTGTGAGGCTGCGTGCCTGTGTTTTTCTGTCTCGTACGTCATCGCGTTGGCAACGTCATCATTACACAAAAAAGTGTGCTGTATCACAAAATGCCGGTGATGTTCCCATAAATCACAGTATCCTGTACGGTTCCAGAATCTGCCAACGAATCTCCTCTTCACTGCGGATGGCGAACAGCTCGCGGACTTCACGATCTTGCCAGTGAAAAAGAAAACACTTGCAAGTGTAAAAAAGATGTGCAAGATTGCCATAAAAGTTGTTTAAAAACACAGCTGCGCCTGCTCAGTTCACGTTAGGGTTCCCCAGTTGGTGGGAGTTCCCAAGCTGAGATTAATTCACCTAAGATCATCCACATGTAATTTGTTCAAACTAAAAGAGTGAAGTGGAGTCTCGGGGACATCAACAGGAAGACTGATCTTATGGTAGAGGCCCAAACTTTATTGAGACATGAGTCAGCAGCTCTCACAGCCCAGTTTTTCAGGTTTCAGTGAGACTCAGCAGGTCAACACAACTGTCAGGTATCACTTCATTCACTGGTTCAGTTTTCAGCATCAGAGGTCTGATATTCAATCGTCCTCATCTAATTCTGATATTCTGTTGAGTTAATTTAGTGGTTGAGTTAACTTTGATGAGGTTTTTCTGATTGACTCCTCTACAGTCGAACTGGAGTGAATAAACTGACGTGGTCGGGGGACAGACACAGTCTCTATGGGGTTGTGGGTGCGTGACTGCCCCCTAGTGGACGTGCACAGAAGCGTGTAAGACGGCAGCTCTGCCTCCTGGTCTGAACTCTGGGTTAGGGTATAAAACATGGAGCGGTCAGTTAGTGAGCCGAACGGCTTAGCAGAAGAGAGAGAGAGAGATAGAGGAAAAGACAGAAGTAAACCCAAAAATGTGTGTTAACACACTTGTGCAGGATTGTGCAGAATCAATAACATGTAGCACCTTCTTGAAATGTTACAATTGTTCACAACCAACTTTAGTAGTTACAGCGTAATGCCATACAAAAGCGTCTGCTGTTTACAGGACTTCCGTCACAAAAACAGTGCATTCATCGACACTATAAACACAACTAAGCTATTTCTCTGCCCAGAAAATGCCTAGTTAGAGGAATCCTTACTTGGGCGGTAAGATATTCAATCTCCGCTGGTCCGGGTCGTGGGTCGCGGGTCCGGATCGGTTAGGAGGTTCACAGAAACAGCGGCGGGCAGCCTGCATGGATCTGCCTAAGTCGACTGGTGGAGGGGTGAACAAACTTGGCCGAGCTTTCGTTCTCCAGGGAACCAGTTCACGCAGGTAGCGTGGCTCAACGGTGTCTTGTCTGGATGAGTGGACGGGGGGGGGAGGTGTCCGCTTGTGGAGTTCTCGCGGTCGCTGTACTGCCAGGCCAAGGTGTGAAGAGAAAGAGCCTTTCTCGGCCCGTACTTATATGGTCAGGCCGGTGATGTCACTCCCTGAGGGGCAGTAATGGCTCTCAGCCAACGGCGGCGCGGCACGCGAACTTCTGGTCAAGCGGGGCGCGAGTTTTGAGGGGGCGAGGGGGTCAGTGGCCAGAGATGATCCCCCTTTTTACGACCCTTTGTGTTAAGAGAGTGTGGTCACTCCTAATGCAGGCTTCAGAAAGGGGTGTTAGGCCTCAAAGTTGTCAAATCTCTGACTTAATCTGTTCTCCTGGTTGTGTTGGCACAACACTTTTTACCGGCATCCCCGGTGTGTTTTCCTCCAGATTTCTGCTGGGATATCAATTGTTTTGACCTCAAGGCCAGCCGGCCTCAGGTCGATCAGCTGATCTCTGGAGCAAACAATGTGCTTGGTGTGGAATCGTTGCACTGTGGTTTTGGAAAACAGCAGTCCCACAGCAAACAAAAGGGCAAAAATTCTCCAAAATAACATGTTTGGTGGGGAAATAAATAGGCAAAATAAAGATATGAAGAAAAACAGAAGAGAAGTATAAAAATAAATAGAAAATTGGAAAGTGAAACAGGAGCGACTGCAAAAGGTTGCATGCGAATCGACGCCTGCACATTAAAGTCCATCAATCCATCCATCTTCTACCTCTTGTGCTGCTCAGGGTGGCGGGGATGGAGCCTGTCCCAGCAGCCTTCAAGCGAGACGCACCGCCTTGCTGGCAATGTAATGTCCCCCTGTGTAATATCCCCTATTTAATGTTTGGCTATGGCATGTCCAACTATATCATGTCATGTCTCCTTACAAGTTTATTATCTCACCTGTTTGTTTCCTAGTGCTTTTTGCTTTTTGCTTTTTGCTGCATTCGCTTTTGCCTTTCTTTTGTTCATTAAACTCCAGTGTAATCAAGTCCTGCCTGCAAGATTCCAAATTAACGATGTCCCGATGTCCCGGGGACCATAAAAATCCTGCTGGGACACAAGCGTATTTTGTCTGGGACGATCCCAGGACAGTTAAAAAAGCAGAGTCAAAGTAAACTTGGAAATCGCTGTTATTTGCAAAGTCATTAATTATGAGAATCTAGATGTTACTTTTTGTTGCTTGAATAATTCAATAAAAACGTCTGAGCGGTGAAACTACAGATGCCTTACGTTCTTGTGGCATCTCTCGATGGGGCAAATCATGGACTGCATTCTACGTCGTCACTCAACTCCGCCAGCGGCTGCTGCTGAACTGGCGCAGCATCCACGGAGCCGGAGCGAGAGATGGAGACCCTCAACCACAGGTACAAGAACAAGAAGAGAAAAAGACGTGCAAGCCCCGGTACGGCCGACTGCCCAAGCAAAACATCCCTGGCCCTGGTGCATCGTCTTCCCCTGTGGTAACTTACCTCAGACAACAACTAACTTACCACTGGTAAGCTAGTTGTTGTCTTACCTGTCAGTGTTTGCTAGCGCTCAGTGTAGCTATCGCTAACAACTGACTTGTGCCTTACACTGCATAGCAGCTACAAACGTCCTAGAATGTGTCCTCGTGTTCTTCTGATGTTTGTGAGAACTCTGTGAAATACGGTTGATCAGAGTGAGGTGTAGTCTGTTCTATCAATTTATTACTATTTTATTAAACTGCATCATGGAACTTCTGTTTTTAGAGCATCATTCATACCACTTTGATCGCCCGGTAGAGGGATCTAAATATCAAATTGAAAAATCAAAGTTAGAACTCTTTAATGCAACATATCAGACTAATGTCCAGATGTTTTATTGAGGAAGAAGAAACCTAAACTAATACGACAGACCAGAGTCCATGGTGTGATGATTAATGACAAAAAATGATCAAATTATATGTACTCTGCTTAACGGGACACTGCCAGTGATATCTGGGACGATACAAAGTAGAATTCGGGACAGTTGAGGGACACTGAGGAAAAAAGTTAATTTCAACCCCTGTCTGCCTGGCCTGTTCACCTTGTCTCTGCATTTGGGTCTTGCCATCACCACTGCCACCCACAACAGAAGGATAAGACCAACTATAGAATCAATGGATCAATAAAGTATCCATCTATCTATCTATCTATCTATCTATCTATCTATCTATCTATCAATTGTGCCTGTCCCAACTTGGCAGATGAACCTGGCCCAGCCTTTCCAAGTGCCAGTTCCAGCTTGGAAGAGAAAACCCCCGCAGCTTTCCCCAGAGACTCTACCTGTTCCAGGGTGGTGGACAGTACCACTGCAGCCTTCTCTAAGGTTTGTTCTGGCTGGGCAGCAGCCACCTCCATGGACTGGAGAACACATTGTCCCGTCAGAACCTCCAGCTGGCTTATGGGCTGCTGCTGCTCAGCTGGTTGAAAATGCCACCAAAGGCTCCAGCTACCAGAGGGACCCCTCAGCTCCAGATGTGTGTTCAGGAGCCTGTGTTGCTGGTGACAGCAGTTCTCCATCAGCAGTAGAGAAAAGGGGACCTCTCAGTCCTGAGTCTAACTAAACAGGCAGGAGTGTTGTAGGTGAGTCTCCAATTCTCGAGTCTGAGTCAGTGTCAAGTCCCTAGTCATCGAAGCTGAGTCACATAAAAGACTCGGAGTCTGAGTCAGAGTCATCAAGGTTGAGTCTAGGTGGAGTTTCATGGCTCGTAACCATCACAGTCACTAGTCATTCATGATGTCACAAAGCTGTGTAGTTGAATGAATAAATGAATGAATACATGAGTGATGATGAATAGATAAAGAATCTCAATGTGAAAGAAGAAGGCTGCAAGTTGTCAGGAATTAAAGAACCTTGTTATTTCTGTTTTCATCAGTGATGCTCAAGCTGCCTCATAGTGACTGTTAACTAGCCTTAACTAGTCCCATCACATCAGGCTCACTAACTAGTATTAGGACGCGATTATATTCTCTGAAAGTGAGATGAGTGTCAGGACAATTCAAAACGTCCAGCCCTCTGGATTTACCTTGTTCATTGGCTAAATGGCTTCAGATCAAGAGCCATAAGACGAGAGTAAATCTTGGTCCATTTTTTGGTCTTGGTCCAAAATTTCCAAAGCTGAGAGACCTGTCAGATCTCAAAGGACTCTAGTTTGTCACCAAGTTAGCTCTTCTACTCTTGGACAAGTAACTCCATGTGGCATTATCCACACATGCAGTTACTTGTCCAAGAGTAGAAGAGCTAACTTGGTGACAAGTAACTGCATGTTTGGATAATGCCACATGTCTGTGTCAACTAGTGTGAGTTGAATTAGGAAAATGTATGTCATGTGTAGTCAGTTTGATGTGGTGTGATTCACCAGGGCGAATGGCTGGGGCTTGAGCTGCTGCTTCTCTAAAGCCCCTTTCACACTGCACCAAAAACGCGTGTTTTTCACCAGTTTAGCGGCTCGGCTCAGCTCACCTGCAGTGTGAAAAGGGCAACCTGCGTCGTCTCAGGTTTCACGGGACCCTCCTGTGGCATCCTGATTTTTTCACTGTCTCGCCTGTCAAGCTGTCATCGTGGAAGCTCCGGAAAAAAATAAATAAATGAAAAATCTTCGGCTGGGC
This sequence comes from Aulostomus chinensis, assembly GCF_037954235.1. Lineage (NCBI taxonomy): Eukaryota > Metazoa > Chordata > Actinopteri > Syngnathiformes > Aulostomidae > Aulostomus > Aulostomus chinensis. Next base: position 216,600 of record NC_141339.1, read on the forward strand.
TGAGAGGTGCTCACACATCTCTCAATCAAGTTTTGGCCTCTGCCCTAAGATCAGTCCTCCTGTTGATGTCCCGCGACTCAACGACGTTGTGTTGTCAGTTGTTTACCTGTCAGTGTTCCAGCGCACGTTTATGTGTAATGATGACGTTGTCAGCGCAATGACGTATGAGAGAGAAAAACACAGGCACGCAGCCCCACAGCAGGAGTTCAGACCTGGGTTTTTTGGAAGCTTGATTGTGCCCTCATGCCGAGCAAACGAGGGTCCAAAAGCACGCGTTTGACACGCGTTTTTCAGTGTGAAAGGGGTATAACAGTAGCAGCTCCATGCTGCCTGAGACATGGCCATCAACAGCCTGGCTCTGTGTGAGCGATGGCCGGACTGGCGTTCAAACACAAAGTTAGACACACACTACCAACCATTGTCGGTGAAGACTATGGCATCCAAATCATGGCATCTCTTACTTGCAGTAGTCAACTGGACTGTTTCAGGGGCTGTCCAAAAGGAAACGAGTGCTCACAAGTCCATGCCGTCTGTAATGCCTCATGTCTGTGCAGCATTACAGTGCCACAGACATGCCTGGCATATATATGCTACATATCCGGGGTTTTGTTTGGACACACATTTCTTGAGATGATACCAGAAGTCCACATTCTGTGTTATAAACTGTTTTCTTGTCTGTACCAACATCTCCTGCACGTCTGTCCCTCCTGGTGAGGGATCCTCCTCCCCTCCTCACCCTGAGGTTTCTCAGATTTTTCCCTGTTAAAAGTTTTCTATGGAGTTTCTCCTCAGTCGATGTGAGGCTCTGAGGGCAGAGGATGTTGTTATGATGCCATGAAGCCTGGAGACAAACTGGTGGGGAAAACAGGCCACAAAGAAAACTGTCTTGCCTTGCCATGTT
>NC_141339.1:222500-345000 GCF_037954235.1 Aulostomus chinensis
CCTCATATTCTAGTAGAATTGCACTTTGTGTTCCCATCCTACTTCACATGGAAGTCAAGTGTGCTTTTATTTTTTGTCAACATCACCATCACCATCATCTACTTTGTCGACTCTGAGCCGGTGGACGGGCTGGCGCGGGAGCCAGCAGGGGTGCTGCTCGTCGGCGGCATGGCTGACGGATCAGTTTCTATTAAACATGTTGGTTTATTTAATGTCTGATTCTGTGTCTTTGTTGCCTTCACGTCTGTGGCAAAGCAGGTGGAAATGTTGCTAAAAAATGGAGTTGCCACTGACCCTCCAGGCTCTCGGAGTCAGCGTGGGTGGGGGCGACAATCCCCCCACAGAGGTGCTGCCCATGACTGCCACCACCCGCTGCTCAAACTCCGTCAGGTGCCCCTCTCCCTGACCCCCAACTGTCTGGCCCGCACTCGTCCAGAGGGCAGCTGCACGCCGCTTGACCTCCATCTTGAGGTCCTGTTAGTGCCATTTTCCATGTTGTTATTTAAATTTAGAGTGAAGCCAATTGATTATTGTGTCAGGATTTGGGGGTTGAGGATGGTGAGGGAATGATGGAGACCCAATTACAGACAGTGTAGGGCGGTGCACAAAAGAGGTTTATTGAGAGACGGGGAAACTAGAGACCTGACGACTGTAGACTGGGAATGAGGGCGGAGGCTGGAGACGTGGCGAGAGGCAGGAGGCTTGACTCGACAATGAGGGGAAACCAAGGGACAACAAGCGACGACAGCAAATAACAACAGCGACAACAACAATGATCAAACCACGTAACCCAGGAAAACACACGGGTTAAATACAAGAGGGGAAACAAGACACAGGTGGTGCAATCACCCAGATGAGACACATGAGGTAATGACAGGAGGGAGGACAGGAAGACAGGACATGACTACAAAATAAAACAGGAAGCACGAGACAGGGATCGTGACAGTACCCCCCCAGCCCGAAAAACTAAAGAAAAACAACACCAGGGTGGGTGGAGGGTGGCCAGGAGGCAGGAAAGGGCAAGAAAACATCAGTGAAACAAACAAAACCCACTCACTCACCACACCAGTGGGCAGAACCGCAATACAGTGTCGGGGGGGGCAGCCAGGGGACCGCGCAGAGACCACAGAGAATCGGGGGCGGCCGGGGGGCTGCAGAGACCACAGAGAATCGGGGGCGGCCGGGGGGCTGCAGAGACCACAGAGAATCGGGGGCGGCCGGGGGGCTGCAGAGACCACAGAGAATCGGGGGCGGCCGGGGGGCTGCAGAGACCACAGAGAATCGGGGGCGGCCGGGGGGCTGCAGAGACCACGGAGAATCGGGGGCGGCCGGGAGGCTGCGCACACCACGAAGAGTCAGGGGGCTGCATCAGGAAGCACTGAGCACCCGGGGGGAGGCCCAAGGTGCAGTGAAGAGCGGCAGGAGCAAGCAGGCGTCCGCCTGGACCCTCGTGGCAGGAGCAGGAGAGGCGTCCGCCTGGACCCTCGTGGCAGGAGCAGGAGAGGCGTCCACTCGGACCGGGAACAGGAGAGGCGTCCACTCGGACTCTCGGAGCGGGAACAGCGCCCACCATAACCCTCTGCGCCGGAACAGGAGTGACCCCCGCCAGGACCCTCGGCGGAAAAGAAGGAGTAGCACCAGCCAGGACCCCTGGTGCCGGAACAGGAGTGACGCCCGCCAGGACCCTCGACGGCAAAGCAGGAGTAGCGCCAGCCAGGACCCCCGGCGCCGGAACAGGAGTGACACCCGCCAGGACCCATGGCAGCATACAAGGCAAAGCAGCTGCTGCGATGGGGATGGAGCCCGCCAGAACCCTCGCCGCCAGGACAGAAGTGGCGCCCGCCAGTACCCTCGGTGGAGCAGGAGTTGAGCCAGCCAGGATCCTCGGCGCCAGAACAGGAGTGACGCCCGCCAGGACCAATGGCGGTGGAGAAATCGTAGCAGCTGCTTGGCTTGGGATGAGGGCTGGACCTGGCAGCCCAGGAGCACGAGGGTGGCTAGCCCTATCCTTCACCTCAGGCCGGGAGCTCCTGGGCCTCCCAGATGTGGGCCGAGCCGACCTGCGGGCTCGCTGCACCGAGCGAGGACCCCCGAAGGCCAGCCGGGTGCCCGTGAAGTCCAGAGTTGTGCCAGCTAGGACCCTTGGCGGAGCCGGGAAAGGCGTGGCGCCTTCCAGGACCCTTGGCGGTGGGGAAGGTGTAGCAGCTGCTGGGCTTAGGATGAGGGCTGGACCTGGCAGCCCAGGAGCACAAGGGTGGCCAGCCCTATCCTTCACCTCAGGCCGGAGCTCCTGGACCTCCTGGATGGGGGCTGAGCTGACCTGTGGACTCGCTGCACCGAGCGAAGACCCCCGAAGGCCAGCCAGGTGCCCATGAAGTCCTCCTCCCTTTGTCACTCTCTATCCAGAGTCAATCTGGCCTTGTAGGTGAAGTATTCTAAGAGAGTCATCATGCGTGGAGGGGAGTTAGTCCGCTAGGTCTTTACAGGTTTGGTCATTCTGTCAGGATTTGGGGGTTGAGGATGGTGAGGGAATGATGGAGACCCAATTTCAGACAGTGTAGGGCGGTGCACGAAAGAGGTTTATTGAGAGACGGGGAAACTAGAGATGGGGAAACTTGAGACCTGACGACTGTAGACTTGAGACCTGACGACTGTAGACTTGAGACCTGACGACTGTAGACTGGGAATGAGGGCAAAGGCTGGAGACGTGGCGTGAGGCTGGAGACGTGGCGTGAGGCTTGACGTGAGGCAGGAGGCTTGACTCGACAATGAGGGGACAACAAGCGACAACGACAGCAAATAACAACAGCAACAGCGACAACAACAATGATCCAACCACGTAACCGAGGAAAACACACAGGTTCAATACAAGAGGGGAAAAAAGACACAGGAGGTGCAATCACCCAGGTGAGACACACAAGGTAATCACAGGAGGGAGGACAGGAAGACAGGACATGACTACAAAATAAAACAGGAAGCACGAGACAGGGATCATGACATATTGTAGTTGTTCATTTAGTGATTGTGCAGTGTTGAATTTAGTCCTACTTTAGCTTGCATTGTTCAGGAAGTTAGAACTGCAGACCTGCATTAGAAACAGAGAGGAAATCTTTCAGAGCGCCAGCAGAGGTGCAAGCTGATGACGTTGTGATGCTGGCGCAGGTTTAGAGAGGAAAACTGAGCTTTGTATCACTTTGATGTTCAGTGAAGGAGGAGCCAACACTTTTCTACCGTCGTCATCAAACCTCAAACACGTAGCGACTCGTTCTTTCCGTCAGTGGAAGAGGTTCAGATGTATGAACATGACGATCAACAACACTGCTGATGAGAAGGGAACTTTTGCCAATAACAGGTCCCACCACTGTTTTCATCTCGTGGGGGGCGTGGCTCTGAACCCACCTGGTTCACTTCTTCTCCACTCTCAACCTTCATTGTTCATCCTGACACCACTGGACAGGCTGACCAACAGAATCTGCTGTCTCTCCTCCACCTCTCCTACCAGCACCTCCAGCTCCACGCCGTGAACCTCTTTTTCTTTGACATTGTTTTGAGAGCGCCGACAGCGGAGACCCTATTTAAATGAAATTGAGTATTTATAGGTGGGCGTAACGGGGGCGTAACGGGGGCGGGCCCAGTCCTCCGACATCTGCGTTCAATTTCACGCTGATCGGGATGTATCAAGGAAACATGCGTGGATTCCGATGCTTGCACAGATTGAGACATCCGGAGTTTTTTGTGCGTACACAACTTTCGCAAATCCTTGCGACCGCAGTTTTTTAGTATGAGATCCCCGCAAGTACAGTGGTCCCTCGCTATAACGCGGTTCACCTATCGTATGAACGCGCATTGTGTTCGGCATCCTGATTGGCTAAGGGAGAACCGCACATGTGTTCTGCGTCCTGATTAGCTAAGGGAGTACAGAATGTTTTCGGCTAGCCAGATTTACATAAATATTCAATCGCTAGCAGTGTGACTTTGAAGTGCTGTATGTTTGCAAGTTTTCTACTTAAAACTTAAAAGCTTAAAACTTGGTTTCGGGTAGAAAACTTGCATCAAGGCCTTCAGAGGAAAAAGACGTTACAGCGGAGCAGCGCCAGGACAAAGAGGTACCGTCAGAGGAACTGTGAAATACGCATGAGTTACTGGTAATAATTTCTTATGTGTCAAACCAAAACTAAATTTGTTAAAAATGTTTGGGCTTGAAAACAGGTTTTGATCTTTGGTTTCATTTACTAATATTGTACTTATTTTTTAAATCTGCAAAAGTTTGAACTTTGAGAGTGTTTAAATAAGAGAGAACAGTGAGAAAATGTTCATGCCTGTCTGAGAAAAGTGTATAAAAGTGTGTGGTTAGGGGTTTTACAGTCTTAAAACATGTATAATAATTGTAAAAAATAAAGCTGATTACTTCGCGGATTTCGTCTATTGCGGGTTATTTTTAGAACGTATCCCCCGCGATAAACGAGTGACAACTGTATTGATGCATGAGGCCCCAGGACCAGGAACTGGTCCCTGCTGGTTTTGATGGAGTTGGAGGTTTGCCTCAGAAGTTTTAGCTGAGTATCTGAGTGTTCAGAACTTGACAGAAATCTTCTGGGTTTGTCTCTTCCAGGCTTCAGCCCATTTGTCCCATTGAGAGCAGACAGCTCCCCCCTCAACCAGAGCAAGTGCCCCTCCGCCCCCTCCATTTCAAGCGTGGCCTGCTCCATGAACTACGTAAAGGAAATGCCACTAAGGAGCAAATTCGCCTGCACAACCTGGTCCAGCAGCTGCCTCGGGCCATTATTGTTGGTGTGCGCAAGGGGGGCACCCGCGCCCTGCTGGAGATGCTCAACCTGCACCCAGCCGTGGTTAAGGCCTCACAGGAAATCCACTTTTTTGACAACAACCAAAACTATGCCCGGGGCATCGACTGGTACAGGGGCAAAATGCCCTTCTCCTTCATTCATCAGATCACCATTGAGAAGAGCCCTGCCTACTTCATCACAGAGGAGGTCCCTGAACGCATCTTCAAAATGAACTCCTCAATTAAGCTGCTGATCATTGTCCGCGAGCCCACCACCAGAGCCGTGTCTGACTACACACAAGTTCTGGAGGGAAAGGAGCGCAAGAACAAGACCTACCACAAGTTTGAGACCCTGGCCATTGACAGCAGCAGCTACAAAGTGAATGCAAAGTACAAGGCAGTGCGCACCAGCATCTACACCAAACACTTGGAGCACTGGCTCAAGTTCTTCCCTGTGGAACAGTTCCACATTGTGGATGGGGATCGTCTAATCTCAGACCCACTGCCAGAGCTGCAGCTGGTTGAGCGCTTTTTGAACCTTCCCTCCAGGATAAGTCAGTATAACCTGTACTTCAACGCCACCCGTGGATTTTACTGCCTCCGATTTAACATAGTCTTCAGTAAGTGCCTGGCTGGCAGCAAGGGCCGCATCCACCCTGAGGTGGACCCGTCAGTTGTGACCAGGCTGCAGAGGTTCTTCCACCCATTCAATCAGAAGTTCTACCAGATCACTGGTAGGAGATTCGACTGGCCATGATGAGAATGACTGAACTGGGTTTTAAACTCTCCACCAGAAGATCTCAGAACTTACGATTAGCAATGTGATTCTGATTAGTTCCAGAACAACAACTAGACCAAGTATTAGAGAAAGTTTATTTATGTTTTTTTGTGTGAAAATCATGAAAAATAGTTATTTTGTTGGACCATGGGTTGTGTTCACATTGAGTTGTTTCCATTGTTTCCACTGGGGGGGGTTTGTCAACATAGTATCCATCACAGTGGTGGAGGAGCTTGTTGTTGAACTATACACAGCATTTCTGAGGGTGAGTGTCCTTGCCCCTGATTCAGACTGGAGGTTCCAACAAATGAGTTGGAACCTGAGCTGAGCTGATTCAACCAGCTCTCCCTCTCCCTCCCTCTTTCTTTTTCTGCCTCCCCCTCCCTCTCTCTCCCTCCCTCCATCTGTCTCTCTCTCTCTCTCTGTCCTCTGCCTCTCTCCCCCTCCCTCGCTCTATTTTTGTCTCTCTCACTGCGTGCTTGAAGTTAGGGTGTGTGAGCGGCTGTGGAGCTGTTGAATGTGTGTTGGGACGTTTTGAACTCATTCTAATAACTTTTCAAACTCCCTACTTGTTCTTTATGTAAATTAAAGGTGAGTTTAATTCATCAACTGGCTTGGCTTGACTTAGAGGAGAAACTCAGTTCGGATCGCTGTGTGTTCCTGAGTCATGGCGTCCCTCCTCAGGGAGGGTTCACCTCCCCTGTCCATGAGATACGGGGTCAGAGTAGTGGTTCCCCTGTAGTACAGAATGGAACAGGTTCTGTTGGCCATTGGAGAACAGGTCGGTCATGAGAACATTACCTTTGGCTCTCGCATGAGTAAGGCAGTTGTTGCTTTTCTGCAAGAGGAGTGTTTAGTTCTCTCTCTGGTTGAGAAGGGTTTGGTGCTGGAGGACCTGTCCGTTACGGTGTCGCTGCTGTTTGTGCCATCTATGCAGATCACCGTCTCAGGTGTCCCCCCATTCATTACCTATGAGCTGCTGGAAAAGGAGCTTCAGGAAGTTCGCAAGTGGGTTGTAACAGTTCAGCTTTGCTGTAAATAGGCCAGATAGCACATGCAGTCTCTACGGAGACAGGCGTTCATGTACCTCAACAATCCTGTGCAAACTTTGGAGGTATCATTCAAGGTGAAACACAAAAATGGGTTTTATACTGTTTATGCAAGTCCTGGAAACAGGAAGTGTTTTAAATGTGAGGAAGTTGGTCATAATAGTTGATCTTGTCCACATAAAGATCAGGCCACAGGCCACCGCATGGCTGAGCCGCGTGACACTGCTACAGAGAGCGGCGTGCCCGTTATTTTGGAATAACAAAATCTAGCCAATTCTACCAGCCAGGCTGCTGTGGAGCAGAGAAGGGATGAAATTCCTAGGTGTTCATTTGGAGAATGAACAGTATCAGATTAAAAACTGGGCGGTTGTAGTGGAAAAAGTATGTGTTCGATTGTTTTGGTGGATGTGGATCCAGCCCCAGTTGTCCTATAGGGGGAGGACTTTGGTTGCTAACAATCTGACTGCCTTGATGCTTTGGCACCAGTTCACTATTACAGAACCTCCGACTCCTTGTCGAGTCAAGAACCTCTTCTTACCGGTGCCAGAGAGCAGCCAGGGACTGATGGACCAGCCAGGGACTGATGGACCTGCACAGCTGTATAGCAACTTTTTGTCTTCAGACCATGCAGCGTTTCCTTTACCACAAGCAGCAGCTGTGGATGGAGGCAGCGTCTGTGCTGCTTCGTAGAGTGGGGAACCTGGCCTATGACAGGCACCTGTTTCTACTGGATCTGCTGCCGGCCTGAGTCAAGAAACTGGTGTCAGGGAGTCCAGGTGGGCTACACTGTGTGCGGCTGGGTCATCTCCCAGGGGCAGCTGGGGGTCCCTGTACAAAACTCCCACAGAGAAACACAGCACAGATTCCCAGTGGAGGGTGGTTCATGGGGCCGTGGCGATGAACAGACATGTGGCACATATAGACTATAGGGCAGGTTGTCACTGTGTGTTCTGTCAGTCTGAGGAATCCTTACACCATCTCTGGATCAGCTGTCCCAGACTGATGCTCATGTTCTCTCTACTGAGGCGGTGGTTGATTGGCTTAGGACAGTGTTTTGATGGCAGGCTTTTCATTTTTGGTCCCAGATATTCTGCCTCACAACGTGAGGGGATTTGTCTTGTTAATTTTCTGACTGGTCAAGCCAAGATGAGCATATGGCTCAGCAGGAGGAACAAAATGAGGGGGACAGGGTCTGTACATGTTGAGCTCATATTCAGGGGCCTGCTGATGGCTCATCTGAGATTTCAGTTCACATTTTACAAAATGGTGTCAGACCTGGAAGAGTTTGTGTCTGTGTGGGGAGTTGGGGACCTTCAGTGCAAAGATACTCAGGGATCACTTTTCCTTAATCTATGAAAATATAAAAGCAAAATCTGTGATATATTTTGTGTGTGGGTGTATGTGTGTGTGTGTGTGTATATATGGTTATAACTTTTTAAATTATGTGTTTTTTATTGTAAATGGAAAACCCAGTTGTGGAAAATAACAAATGTTCACCATAACCCAAAGACTCACCCTGTAAACAATCAGTGCATTAAACATCACCAAACATGACTGGTAAGACAGAGCCTGTCTGACACACTTTTTTTTTATGTGCCAGACAGGCTCTTCACTTCATGACAAAGTCTGTCAGTCTCTGTGGCAGTTTGGCCTGCCTACAGGGTCTCTCAGACTTTGCAGGTTTAGGTGTACACATCCCAGTTTGAGTCTCTGTGTTGGATTCGGTGTCAGGTGTATTTTGTGTCACCTCATTCTCTGTCCAAGTCATTTGTGTTTTGCTGGATGACTGTGGAGCAGGGTCCTCTGTGTAGTACTTCTTGACGAAAGTAGTGTTCCTTGAATAGGTTGCCCCACTTGGTGATTCAACAACAACATTGTTACCATCCTTGCTAAGCACCTTGTGTGGTGTCTTGTTGAGGGTTGTTGTGAACTTGTTGGTTTTGTCTTGTTTTAGTAGGACCTGGTCTCCCACTGACACATCTGAGTATTTTGCATAGTTTTTGACTGTCCCTTTCTTTCAGCATCAGTGTCTCTGACCTCTAGGTCTCTTTGAGGTGCTGTTATGTCTGGGAGCTTTCCTCTGATCTGTCTCTTGAAAAGGAGCTCGGCGGGACACTTCCCTGTCGTGGTGTGATCAATTGATTGATAGATGGTCACGTACTTGCGTAGCTCCTTTTTCCAGTCTAGCCCCTCAGACTGAGCTATGCGAATCCTCTTCATTAGCGAGGCATTTTGTCTCTCCACCTCACCATTGGCCTGAGCCCATTTCAGTGTGGTTTTCACATGCTCGATTCCGTTCTCCTGGCAGAATGCTTGAAATTGTGCAGACATGAACTGTGGCCCACAATCTGACCGTATGGAAATAGGCAAACCATGACTCCTGAAGATATTCTCCAGGCTGTCGATGACCTTTTCAGCAGTGGTTGACTGCAGGATCACGTATTCCTAATAACAGCTGTAGTAGTCTATGACCACTAGTATTGAGTGTCCTGTTGGTAGTGGGCCATGACCTCACATACTTCTCTGCCGCTTTATCCATAGCTGGCCACCACACCTTACTCCTGAGGTGTTGCTTTGTGCCCACAATGCACAAGTGTCCCTCATGAGCCAACTCCAGGGCCCTGTCTCTGAGTGCATGTGGCAGTATGATGCGTGTCCCCCTTAACACCAACTGTCCAATCACACACAGTTCATATGCGATACGCGCATACACTTGGCACTTGTCAACACATCCACTCTGTATAGCACATCTCAGATCCCTGAGTTCATCATCCATTGCAGAGGCCTCCTCTACCTCCCTGGTCTAAGTCTGAGGGTCTAAGGGCAGAGGATGTTGTTATGATGCCATGTGAAGCCCTTTGAGACAAACTGTTTGTGAAAACAGGCTATACAAATAAAATTGCCTTGCCTTGCCTTGCCTGGTGGTCAGTGCTCGTGGAGTGGCGTGTGTGGCAACAAAGCGCACGTATTCCTCCGCTCCGTGCTCGTGGTTCCCTTCTGTCGTGCCCTCCCCAGCAGTTGCGACAGGAGATCGGCAATGTTGTCCTTTCCAGGTATGTGGATTACTCTGAACTCATATGGTTGGAGCCGCAGCACCCATCGTTCAATACGGGTACATGGCTTGGAGGCCGGACTGTAGATGGCCTCCAGAGCCTTGTGATCCGTCACCAAGTCAAACTTTTTGCCATAAATGTATGGGTGTAGCCTCTCGCACGCCCAAACTAAGGCAAGGGCCTCTCACTCCGTCTGTGAATATCTCCACTCACAGTCAGTCAGGCTCCTGCTTACATAGCATATGGGCACCATTTGTTGCTGTTGTTGCTGAACAAGGACTGCTCCTATTCCTACTGGTCCTGCATCCACAATGACTTTAGTAGGGGCATCTTTGTCAAAGTATGCCAGCATGCCAGCCTCAGCCAGCTTTTCCTTCAGCATTTTGAATTCTTGTTTTTGCTTTGGCCCAAATATGAAAGGCGTGTCTTTCTTAGTCAGCCTCCGCAGTGGCTCCGATATGCTAGCAAACCGTGGTATGAAACAGGATGAATATCCAGCTAAACCGAGAAATCTCCTGGTTTCAGAGGCATTCTGAGGCTCTCGTGCCTCTGCTACTGCTCTCACCCTTTCAGTGATGGGGCCGATGCCCTTCTCTGAGAGTAGTATGCCCATGAAAATTAGCTTGTCCATATTGAACTGACACTTCTCCTGGTTTAGAGTCAGCCCACAGTCCTCCAACCTTTTCAGAACTGCATGGAGTTGTTTGTCATGGGTCTCCTGGTTTGGGGCATGGACAATTATGTCATCTGAGATATTTTCCACCCCTTCAATGCCAGCTGTAGCTGTTGCAATCTTGTGTTGACACTGTTCACTGGCAGATGAAACACCAAATAAGAGTCTCTTGTATCTGTACGTGCCTGTGTGCACTGCGAATGTAGTGATTCTCCTGGACTCTGGTGTGAGCTCGAGTTGGTGGTAGCCCCATTTCAAATCTAATTTACTGAAAATGACAGACCCGTTCATTCCCTGTAAAAGCTCATCCACTGTGGGGATTGGATACCTCCCTCTAATGAGAGCTGTATTAGCCATTCTCATGTCAAGACTCATTCTAATGTCATCTTCGATTGTTTTTGGTGCAACAACCACAGGGTTCACCCACAGTGTGGGTCCCTCAACCTTTTCAATAATATCAAAGTCTAGCAGCTGATTCACTTTTCTCTCTACTGCTTCCCTTAGGTGAAATAGCACCCTCCTTAGGGGCTGTGCCACTGGTGTCACACTCTCATCAATGTGTAAGCTTATTTGCTTTGTGTTCAGTTTACCAACACCTTTAAACAGTTTGGGGTATTGCCCCTGTATTTCAGATTTAACATCAGTCACTGCTGCTATGTTTGTACCCACTCTCAGTACACCGAGCTCAATAGCAGTTTTCCTCACAAGTAGTGGCTCCCCCCTTCCCTGAATTACAGGGAATTCTGCTTCAGTGTTACGTTTTCCCACTTTGACTTCACATTTGAACACACCCATTACTGGTAGGGGTACTTTGGAAGAGTATGGATACAGGGGTTTGACAACTGCTTTAGTAGAAACACATTTTATCTTTTTACTTTTAAGCATTTCCCATGTGTTTTCATCAGCAATATTACTGGATGCACCAGAATCAATTAGCATAAGCAGATCTCCTCCCCCAACATCAAATGTAACCCTCTCTGTGTTTGAATCATCATCAACAGTAAATGCATAGTCTCTGTCCCCAGTGTCATGGTCTTCAGATTCCACACATTTCACATTCTGTCTGTCTTTACCTTTTGACTTGCACATTTTCGCATAGTGGTCTTTTCCATCGCACTTTCTGCATGTCTGTCCTTTTGCTGGGCATGCAGAGTCCTTGGCCAGGTGATCTCTGTGTCCACATCTGTAGCACACTTTGTTAGATCTCTCTTTTCCTTCTCCCCGATCTCCTCGAGGTGTAGATTTCCATTTCTGGGGTTTCCCCTCCTTCCTGCAGAAGACACGATTCACCGTCGCTGCCCCATCAGCGGCGTCCACGTCCCTCAACTTCATCGCCGCCATCTGGGTCTCCACTCTTTCACATTGCGCCACTATCTCCAGAGCGCGCATCAGCGTCAGTTGTGATTCCTCCAGCAGCTTCCTCCGTACATATTCCGACGTGCATTTGCTCAACACTGCATCCCTTATCTGATTGCTCATGTCCGCATCAAAAGCACAGTCTCTCGCATCTTGATGAAGCCTCGTCACAATCTGCTGCACAGTTTCTCCTGGTTTCTGTGCTACTCGGTAGAAATCTTGGTGCGCAAACGCAGTGTTTGCCTGTGGCACAAAGTAGTCATTCAGCGCCTTGACCGCTCCGTCATAATCCGCCAGCCCTCCTTTGTCAGGCAGCGTGGAAAATACATCTTGCACGTCCGTACCGGCATGGTGTAGGAGCAGCGCCCGTCTCCTCTGTTTCACCGTAGCCTCCGCGTGGGACGCCAGGATCAGAACTTTCCCGTCCCCGTAGAGCTCAAACGCCGTGAGCCACCTCGTCCATCTCGGTCCCAGCGTAGCCGGCTCATTGTAGCACTCGAACTTCGGCAAATGATCCATTCTTAGTCTCCAAAAACGTGGTCAAACTCAGGGAACTCGTCAGATTAAACTCAACATCCCATCCTCGTCGCCATTGTTAGATATTGACTTCTTGAAAGAATCAACTCCCTATTTCAACAATGAACTGGTTTATTATGCACTCTGGTCAGTCCACATACTACTCGCCGTGTGCCTGCCCTAATACACATATTACCCAGGACGCACCCTGCACCTATACCAGACATCAACAGTAGAGCAAGCACATCAGTACACAACAAGGGTGAAAGAGGTGGGTTCAGAGCCACGCCCCCTGCGGAGCTGAAAAAAAGAGGTGGGACCTGTTATTGGCTAAAGTTCCCTTCTCATCAGCAGTGTTGTTGATCGTCATGTTCATACATCTGAACCTCTTCTACTGACGGAAAGAACGAGTCGCTACGTGTTTGAGGTTTGATGACGACGGTAGAAAAGTGTTGGCTCCTCCTTTACTGAACATCAAAGTGATACAAAGCTCAGTTTTCCTCTCTAAACCTGCGCCAGCATCACAACGTCATCAGCTTGCACCTCTGCTGGCGCTCTGAAAGATTTCCTCTCTGTTTTTAATGCATGTCTGCAATTCTAACTTCCTGAACAATGCAAGCTAAAGTAGGACTAAATTCAACACTGCACAATCACTAAATGAACAACTACAATATGTCATGATCCCTGTCTCGTGCTTCCTGTTTTATTTTGTAGTCATGTCCTGTCTTCCTGTCCTCCCTCCTGTCATTACCTCATGTGTCTCATCTGGGTGATTGCACCACCTGTGTCTTTTTTCCCCTCTTGTATTGAACCTGTGTGTTTTCCTCGGTTATGTGGTTGGATCATTGTTGTTGTCGCTGTTGCTGTTGTTATTTGCTGTCGTTGTCGCTTGTTGTCCCCTCATTGTCGAGTCAAGCCTCCTGCCTCACATCGAGCCTCACGCCACGTCTCCAGCCTCACGCCACGTCTCCAGCCTTCGCCCTCATTCCCAGTCTACAGTCGTCAGGTCTCAAGTCTACAGTCTTCAGGTCTCAAGTCTACAGTCGTCAGGTCTCAAGTTTCCCCTTCTCTAGTTTCCCCGTCTCTCAATAAACCTCTTTCGTGCACCGCCCTACACTGTCTGCAATTGGGTCTCCATCATTCCCTCACCATCCTCAACCCCCAAATCCTGACAGAATGACCCAACCTGAAAAGACCCAGCGGACTAACACCCCTCCACGCATGATGACTCTCTTAGAATACTTCACCTACAAGGCCAGATTGACTCTGGATAGAGAGCCACAAAGGGAGGAGGACTTCACGGGCACCTGGCTGGCCTTCAGGGGTCCTCGCTCAGTGCAGCGAGCCCACAGGTCGGCTCGGCCCCCATCTGGGAGGTCCAGGAGCTCCCGGCCTGAGGTGAAGGATGGAGCTGGCCACCCTTGTGCTCCTGGGCTGCCAGGTCCAGCCCTCATCCTAAGCCCAGCAGCTGCTACACCATCCCCACCGCCAAGGGTCCTGGAAGGCGCCACGCCTTTCCCGGCACCGCCAAGGGTCCTGGCTGGCACAACTCTGGACTTCACGGGCCCCGGCTGGCCTTCGGGGGTCCTCGCTCGGTGCAGCGAGCCCGCACGTCGGCTCGGCCCCCATCCGGGAGGCCCAGGAGCTCCCGGCCTGAGGTGAAGGATAGGGTTAGCCACCCTCGTGCTCCTGGGCTGCCAGGTCCAGCCCTCATCCCAAGCCAAGCAGCTGCTACGCCTTCTCTTCTTCCGCCATTGGTCCTGGCAGGCGTCACTCCTGTTCAGGCGCAGAGGATCCTGGCTGGCTCAACTCCTGCTCCACCGAGGGTCCTGGCGGGCGCCACTCCTGTCCTGGCAGGCGCCACTCCTGTTCTGGCGGCGAGGGTTCTGGCGGGCTCCATCCCCATCGTAGTGGCTGCTATGTCTTCTACACTGCCATGGGTCCTGGCGGGCGTCACTCCTGTTCCGGCGCCGAGGGTCCTGGCTGGTGCTACTCCTGCTTTGCCATCGAGGGTCCTGGCGGGCGTCACTCCTGTTCCAGCACCAGGGGTCCTGGCTGGCGCTACTCCTGTTTTGCCGCCGAGGGTCCTGGCGGGCGTCACTCCTGTTCCAGCACAGAGGGTTGTGGTGGGCGCTGTTCCCGCTCCGAGGGTCTGAGTGGACGCTTCTCCTGTTCCCGGTCCGAGTGGACGCCTCTCCTTTTCCCGGTCCGAGTGGACGCCTCTCCTGCTCCTTAACGAGGGTCCAGGCGGACGCCTCTCTTGCTCCTGCCACGAGGGTCCAGGCGGACGCCTCTCTTGCTCCTGCCACAAGGGTCCAGGCGGACGCCTCTCTTGCTCCTGCCACGAGGGTCCAGGCCGACGCCTGCTTGCTCCTCCCGCTCTTCACTGAACCTTGGGCCTCCCCACGGGTGCTCAGTGCTTCCTGATGCAGCCCCCTGACTCTTCGTGGTCTGCGCAGCCTCCCGGCCGGCCCCCTAACTCTCTATGGTCTCTGCGCAGCCCCCCGGCCGCCCCCCTGATTCTCTGTGGTCTCCGCGGCCCCTCGGCCGCCCCCCTGATTCTCCATGGTCTCTGCAGCCCCCCGGCCACCCCCGATTCTCCGTGGTCTTTGCAGCCCCCCGGCCGCCCCCCTGATTCTCCATTGTCTCTGCGCGGCCCCCTGGCGGCCCCCCCCGACATTGTATTGCGGTTCTGCCCACTGGCGTGGTGAGTGAGTGGGTTTTGTTTGTTTCACTGATGTTTTCTTGCCCTTCCTGAACATTGAAAGCTAAACGTAGGACTAAATTCAACACTGCACAATCACTAAATGAACAACTACAATATGTCATGATCCCTGTCTCGTGCTTCCTGTTTTATTTTGTCGTCATGTCCTGTCTTCCTGACCTCCCTCCTGTCATTACCTCATGTGTCTCACCTGGGTGATTGCACCACCTGTGTCTTGTTTCCCCTCTTGTATTTAACCTGTGTGTTTTCCTCGGTTACGTGGTTGGATCATCGTTGTTGTCGCTGTTGTTATTTGCTGTCGTCGTCATCGCTTGTTGTCCCCTGGTTTCCTCTTCGTGGTGAGGGGCCTCCCAGCCAGCCCCCTGACTCTCTATGGTCCCTGCGGCACAATCACTAAATGAACAACTACAATCATCAACTGGCTTCACTCTAAATTTAAATAACAACATGGAAAATGGCACTAACAGGACCTCAAGGTGGAGGTCAAGCGGTGTACAGCTGCCCTGCGGAGGAGTGCGGGCCAGACAGGTGGGGGTCAGGGGGAGGGTCACCTGACGGAGTTTGAGCAGCGGGTGGTGGCAGTCACGGGCAGCACCTCTGTGGGGGGGATTGTCGCCCCCACCCACGCTGACTCCGAGAGCCTGGAGGGTCAGTGGCAACTCCATTTCTTAGCAACATTTCCACCTGCTTTGCCGCAGACGTGAAGGCAACAAAGACACAGAATCAGACATTAAATAAACCAACATGTTTAATAGAAACTGATCCGTCAGCCATGCCGCCGACGAGCAGCACCCCTGCTGGCTCCCGTGCCAGCCCGTCCACCGGCTCAGAGTCATCCGCCAGGACCAGCGACATTCGGGCCAGCCTGTCCACCAGCACCAGCACCAGCACCAGGCCGACAAGCGGCGGACGGTCCTCCAGCCCACCCGGACCTGAGTGGAAACCCTTACGATGAACGTCAGCGTGTTCCTCATGGGACGGCGCTTTTATGGCAACATGAGTGCAGTCATTAGAGAATTAGACAGTAGAGAATCCGGCGATTGCTGCAAATTGCGCTTTAATATTGACCTGTTCAACCGCACCATAAGGGAATTTAATGTACCTGAGGGAGAGGCGGATGGTCAGGTCCACCACCAAGGGCCTGGCCCGGCAGAGGGTCGACTGACTCACCCCGGAATATTCCGCCATCTCTCGCTGGAAGGAGCCAGTGGCCAAGAAGCCGAGTGTGCTCAGCACCAGTGTCGGCACTGGCACAGCTCAGCTCCTGGCGGTTCTTACGCTGGAGCGCCGGTCGCAGCTCCTCACAAATTTGCAGAGGATGGCCCGCGGTAGCCTGAACCGGCTCATCAGCCACTCGTCTGAATTGTGCAGCAGATCGTTCCGCTCCCTGAAATGTTGCTACTGTCTTATTGTACCGTTTGCCACTTCCTCCAACAGCGCTGCCATTGTTGAAAGTTGCACATTCAGCACAATCGTGAAGGCTCTTTTATAGCCGCCTAAGTAATGCCAGCAGGTGTTTGGGTTTGTGTTGATGGCTTTTTTGTACCCGATGGATGTGCGGTTATCAAATAATTTCAGTTACCAAACAACACCACAGGGTGTCGCCAACGGACCAAAGTGCAGTCAACGCAAGAATCGGCTTTCTGCCAACTTCTACGGCACCTTCAGAGTTGGCGTGAAACAGAGCAAGAATCGACGAACTTTTCGCGTTGATACATCTGAACGTGAGCGCCGATCCTGGAATATGCAAGTTGTATTTACGTAAACAGCATTGACACATGAGGCCCCAGAACAGATGGGGGACAGTCTCAGAGTCCACATTAGCGATTACAGTTTATATGAATAAGAATGACTTGACAGGATAACGGTGACTTTTGACTGTTCTCTTTTACTTTGTTAACTAAATGACAACGCTATTCTTCCCTGAACAAATGGATTCTAGGTCCTCATTACAGACGAGACAGAGACGGCAGCTGCTTGGACGCAATTCTCCCACACGTGTATCTACTGAAGCAAGTAGAGAAAAAAATCACGGATTTTCATCCAAGTTAGAGAAGATGTCGGTTATCATGAAATTGAATCGCAGGGTGCTGGTTCGACTAAATGAGCTTGACCACATTAACCCTTGGACTCAGAGATATTTTTGACCACCAATTATCTTTCACTTCTTATTGAAGAGTTGAGTCATTAATACCAGATCATTCCTGGAACAACTGGCAGAGAATTATTCTGACTCGTGTATACTTGTTTTAGTTTTTAAAGATCTATTTGGAGATAAACTGCTTATAGATGCAAGTTGGGGCTAAATCTTGGTTCTACTTTGTCATTAGAACACTGACACTAGAGCTAAGACCACCAGATGAGAGAACAGCTGATGAGAAATAAACATGCAAACACAGAAACGGTGGCAAGGGATGGTAGACTGGGAATAACTGTTGTGTTGCCGTTGAGTGACAGAAACACAAGCAGTTTTCTCAGATTACAGTATTTGTACCTCTGTCTGTAGTGGAACCCAAAGGAAGAGGGAAAAAATATGGATCAGCATATCTGCAGCATACTCTGACTGTACATCATGTCATCTAGCTCAGAGTCAATTCAATTCAATTCTGAATCAGATGGGAACGGTATGGAACGGATGATATCCAGGTCCACAAGGCTAAAAATGCATGTAGGGAGGCTGGTGGGGACAGCAGAACCACGTTGAGAACTTGTCAGCAAGACAGGCAGACTGATATGGAGCAAACTCAAGGAAATGAGTTGAAATGATAAAGTTTAATCACAATGGCGGCCACGATCATCTGATAAAACCATCTCAAGTAGCCAAGAAGGAGATCGGCAAAATCAAATATGCTGGGTTTATGAACAACAGGCCAGTATTGATACATGCGGCCAGCAACAACAACAAGAGAAGATTCTGCAAGGAAAATAACAAAATGAAAGATACACATCCCTGGAGCAGTGGCACAGCTGAGGGGAGTTATATCCAGAGTCCCGTCATGTATGTCAATAGAGGACTAGAGAAATGAGGTTTCAGGAGGCAAAGTAATTAATGTGATCAAGCTCATTTAGTCTAACCAGCACCCTGCTATTCAATTTCATGATAACCAACATCTTCTCTAACTTGGATGGATGCGTCAAGTCAGCACTGTATGAAGATGACGGCCTATATGGATGAGGGGAAGACATGTAGCACATGTGATTCTATCAACAAAAAAGACATAAAATAGAGAGGTGCTCATGTCAGTGGGGGTTCACGCTGTCAACGTGCAAGTCCTGGCGTATGCCATTCACAAATAAAGCAAGATTAGCATGTCTAAACTTACCCTATCCATCCATCAATCCATTTCCTTCCACTTATCCGGGGTCGGTTCACAGGGGCAGCAGCATACACAGAGAGACCCAGACTTCCCTCTCCCCGGCTACTTCGTCCAGCTCATCGCTGGAGATCCTTAGGCATTTTCCAGGCCAGCTAAAAGGAATGGTCTCTCCAGGGTGTCCTGGGTCACCCCCCAAGTTCTCCTACTGGCTGGACGTGCCCTGAACATCTCCCAAGGGAGACATCCTCACCAGATGCCCGAACCACCTCATCTGACTCCTCTCAATGTGGAGGAGCAGCGGCTCAACTCCGAGCTCCTCCCAGATAGCAGAGCTATCCCACCCTGTCTCTAAGGGGAGAGCCCAGCCACCCTCTGGAGGAAACTCATTTTGGCCGCTTGTACCTGCAATCTCATCCTTTTGGTCATTACGCAAAACTCATAATCACAGGTGAGGGTAGGAACATAGATTGACCAGTAAATTGAGACCTTTGCCTTTCAGCTCCGCTCCATCTTCACCATGACAGACCAATGCAGAGTCCCCATCACTGTAGACGCCGCACCATTCCGCCTGTCAATCCCAGAATCCATCTGTCCTTTACTCGTTAACAAGACCCCGAGGTACATGAACTCTTCCACTTGGGGCAGGGTCTCATCCCTGATGGTACTCCACCCTTTTGAGGGCAAGAACCGTGGCCTCGGACTTGCAGGTGCTGATTCTCGTCCCAGCCACTTCACACTCAGCTGCAACCCGATCCAGCAACAGCTGAATGGACTCAATAGTAAATGGACTCAATTTTATAGAGCGCTTTTCTACCTTAGCGGCACTCCAAGCTCTTTACAGTGTCGTCTCATTCACCCGTTCACACACACACTCACACACTGATGGTGGAGCTGCCATGCAAGGCACCAACCTAGTATGGGTCCAGTATCTTGCTCAAGGACACTTGGACACTTGGACATGGTCACTGGGGTCGAGGATCGAACCAGCGACCCTTTGGTTGCTAGACGGCTACTCTACCCCTGAGCCACGCCGCCCCACCTGATGATGCCAGCAGGACCACAGGTGGTGGTCCGATACCCTATACTCCCGGTGCACCTCCCACAGGATCCCCCAAGGGACATGGTCAAATGCCTTCTCTAAGTTGACAAAACACATGTAGACTGGTTGGGCAAACTCCCATGCACCCTTGAGGACCCTGCTGAGAATGTAGAGCTGGTCCACAGTTCCACAACCAAAAACCACACTGCTCCTCCTGGATCCAAGGTTCGACTATCCAATGCACCCTCCTCTCCAGAACCCCTGAATAGACCTTACCAGGAAAGCTGAGGAGTGTGATCCCACAATAGTTGGAACATAGTCCTAGTCCGGTCCCCCTTCTTAAAAAGAGGAACCACCACCCCAGCCTGCCAATCCAGAGGCACCGCCCCCAATGTCCATGCGATGCTGCAGAGTCATGTCAAGCAAGACACCCCTTAAACATCCAGGGCCCTGAGGAACTCCAGGTAGGAACATAGATCAACCAGTAAATTGAGACCTTTGCCTTTCGGCTCCACTCCATCTTCACCATGACGGACCAATGCAGAGTCCCCATCACTGTAGACGCCGCACCAATCCACCTCCAACTCCAATAGGACTCCCTCTTCAGCATGATGGCATCCCTAAACACTGATGCTAACGCAATATGGGCAGGAATAATGGCTAGACAGCAAAAATACTTGGAAAACACACATAAAACACCTGGAAACTAACTCTAAAAAAAAAATCAACCTGTTAAGAGTTGTGGCTGGATGAAAATGGGGGCAAATAGACCATCACTCATCTGTGGGGCACTGACAGGGTCTTTGACTGACTACAGATGCATGGTTTACAGAGCAGCAGTAGTTATGACATCTTTGCAAAAGATTAATTTACATTTTCGCATTTGTGTAGGCGCTATTACATCGATGTGATAGAGGCAGGGGAGTCTTGGCGTGGGACTAAGAGAGAAGCTCGCACTTACATATTGTTA
Source organism: Aulostomus chinensis (assembly GCF_037954235.1). NCBI lineage: Eukaryota > Metazoa > Chordata > Actinopteri > Syngnathiformes > Aulostomidae > Aulostomus > Aulostomus chinensis. The sequence continues at coordinate 242,763 of NC_141339.1, forward strand.
TTATAGTTATTATACAAGTTAAAAGGAAGTGGAGAAGAAAATCCAGCAAAGAACATGATACAGGAGTGCTGAGAATGTTCTAGATTCCAGAGGGAGGGATTTAGGTGGAATACAGAGGAAAGTTTGAGGACCCATGGCATGGTGGACTTACACTTCTCAAAAAGCAACCTCAGTGAGCATTATACCCCAGCAGCTGTTCTCTGAAGCTAAAGTTGATATGAACATCCCTGAAAAGAGGCAAGAATTGAGAATGAGTGAAGTTGGAGTTAAAACGAGTATTATTTGAAAAACAGTTTTTATAATTACCTCAAAATATATACAGATGATTCCAAGAATAAGCAAGAGGCAGTGGGAGTGAGTGTGTATATTGTCAAATTTAATATTTCAATCTCAACAAGACCGTGTCATCAGTTTTTGGTCTATACAGCAGAAATTTTAGCAGCTATAATGTGATTACAATGAATGAGGAGGTCAGACAAGACATGCACAGATTCAGTAGTCATTTTAGAAAGCATATGATCAACAGAAAGTACCAGAGGTTTACTTATTGAACTCTACTGATGCACAGTTTTGCTGGGTACACATGAGGGGTGATGGAGAATGAGTGTGTAGATAAACATGCCAAATAGCTCTACCAGAGGAGAAAATAACAAGACTAGTTAACGGCAGTTATCACGCGCTTTCACACTGGCCACTGAGCTACTAATTCGCCTGTCTTTTTTGCAGTACAGTCTGAGGTTTTCAGACAGAGTGTAGCAAATTGGGGGGCAATTTGGCAATTTTCCTTCTCCCTGGGGGTGCTTTTTCTCCGAGAAGTTCAGCAGGGACCAGGGACGGTTGCGCATAATCTGAACTGTGACTGAATCTGAATATAGATAAAGTTGGCAAGATGGAGGACAGTGAGGAAGATGACAGTTTGAATGGGAATTGGAGTCAAACCTCAGCTGCAGGGAGAAGTACAAAGGGAGAAGTGGCTAAGAGAAAGGAGCGAGAAGAAATCACGAGTGTAATGGAGGAAAGAGTAGAGTGGAGAAGAACAGATGAGAATGAGTATGAAGTGATTAAGTTTAAAGAGCTCTCCTAATATCCAAGATGTGAGTTTGATAGCGCTTATCACAGTGTTAAAGAAGTCTATAGGTGGGGTTGTGATGGCAAAGGTGTTGTATGATGGGAGACTTTTCATCAAGTGTAAGGACATAGGACAGAGAGATAAAGCTATGCAGCTAACATCAGTGTGTAAAAAAAGAGGTGTGTGAGACTAGACGGTTTGACATGCACGAGAATATAAGGGGTGTTATCACTGGAATTCCCATTGGAGAGAATTTGGGGATTTAAAGGGGAAATGGGTGGAAATGTTGGAAGCATTAGATGTTTGCAGATGGGAAGGGATGGCATGAAAGTCGAAAGCACATCAACACTGTTAGAGTTCAGGGATGAAGTTTGCCTGCTAAAATCCTGATGGGAAATATGTGCTATAACGAGAGGTAGTTTGTTCCCCCTCCAACTAGATGTGATATTGCAAGTGTCTGTAAAGGGAAGCAAAGATGTGGGAAATGCCATGGTGAGCATGAGTATGGAGAGTGAGAGTGTCAAAAGGAAATGTTGCAATCATGGGGGGGAACCACACTGCAGTGTATGGAGGTTTCCCTGTAAGAAAGAAGGCAATCATGATACAGCAATAAGAAAGGAGCAAAGTATGACATACGCAGAGGCAGCAAAGTTGGTTGATAAAGAGAATAAAGGAAGTTCTGGAATGAATGATCTCTGAAAAAAGAAGGAGATGGGGGAAATTAGTAATGAGAGGCTTTTTGAATATGAAGGATGTGTCATGTACCAAGATCTGGGATGGGCGAAATCAGAAGGAAGGGAAAGAGCAGGAATCTCAAACTCCAGGGGCAATGTGATTATTCTTCAGTGGAATGCAAGAAGCTTAATTTCAAATGGTCAGGAGTTTAAGGGTTTTATTAATGGGATGAATGAGAAGCTTAGATCGATAAGGAAACCGTACTGGCTATTTTTGACATAGAAAAACCCTATGATATGGTGTGGAAGCAGAGCCTATTATCATTAAGCTTAAACAGTTGGCCATGAAAGGCAGGGTGCTCCATTGGATCAGACACTTCTTAACAGAAAGGAAAGCCAGACGGTCAAAGTCAAGGGAGTCCTGAGTGATAGCTGTGAGGTTGAAAATGGTACAGCTCAGGGTGGTACTATTAACCCTTCGTTATTTTCAAATGCAATCAGTGACATTTTTTAAGATATGTACAGAGCAATTGAGGTGAGTATAGAAGAGGGGAAGGAAGGAGGAGCATGTGGTCAGCAAAATGCAACAAGCAATGAGTCATGTTCAGAGGTGGGCGTTTGACTGGGGCTTTAGGTTTTCAGTGTATAAATCCAAGATTGTCTTTTCTGCCAAAAGACAGATTAGTGATGATTTACAGATCAAATTATATGGAAGAGAGTTGGAAAGGGTGGAGACATTCAGACACTTGGGCTTATGGTTTGACAAGAAATTCCTGTGGTCAGAACACATTGCAAAGATGGTGGAAAAGTGCAAGAAAGTCCTTAATGTGATTAGATGTTTGAGAGGCGTGGATTGGGGGCTGATAGGTCTGCAATGAGAACCATGTATACAGGTTTAATAAGATCAGTATTTGATTATGGGAATATTATTTATGGGTCAGCTGCTTCAACCCAGGGTTTGAGTAAATTGGATGCAATCCAATATAAAGTGTTGAAATTGTGCATTGGTGTATAAAAGTCTACCCCAGTATCTGCTCTGCTAGTTGAAATGGGAGAAATGTCATAAAGGCTGAGGAGGGAGCAGTTGTCTCTAGTATACTGGACAAACCTCAAGGGACATAAAGCAGATCAACCAAGTCAGAGGGTTTTATTGCCTTGTCAGGAAAAAGAGAAAAAACAAAGTACAAGCTTTGGATGAAATATAGGTATTTCTACTCAGAAGATGGGAATAGCCTCATTGCAAGCAAGCCCTACAGTCGTCTATCTGAAAGTTTCACCATGGTCAATTGACAAGGTTAAAGTGGATCATTATTAGAGGAAATGGAAAAGGATGCAGTTTTAGGTAATGACTCAGTAGATATGATTTTTAATGAGCATTATAGTGGCTATATCCCAGTATTTACTGATGCTTCCAAAGTAGAGAGGAGAGTAGGGATAGCACGTGTTATCCCGGAGCAAAGGGTGAGAGACTCAATTTACTGCACAGCAAGCTGCAATATAGCTGGCCTTGTTATGGGTTGAGAGTTACCGGCCAAACAGGGTCGCTGTCTGGTCTGATTCCAGGTCAGCGTTAACAAGTCTTCAGAGAATGCATTCTGTGTCCAGACCAGACATAGTGTGTGAGATATTACATCTTGCTAATGGGTTGCAGAGGTTTGGACATAGAATTTCTTTAGGATGGCTTCCAGCTCATGGTGTGATAGTTGGAATTGAAGCTGCAGGCAAATATGCAAAAAGAGCCATAAAGAAAAAGGGAATAGAGCTGAATATACAGTATAGCAAAGTAGAAATCAAATGTATCATAAAAGCTGATAAAGGATATATGGCAATATATGTGGAACAATGAAAGTACAGGAAGACACCTCCATAAAATCCAAAAACAGACTGGGCCAGGTAGAGAAACAAGCAGAAGCTGGCGTGAAGAAGAAATTATCACAAGAATGAGATTGGATCACACAGGGATTAAATAGCACCCTGACAGTCATGAATAAGCATGTTGATGGTTTGTGTGATTGCAAAAGTACGAAGGACACTGTAGAACATGTCATTCAACATTGTCCACTTTGTCACCAGCAAAGATCCACACTTATTATGCAGTTACAGAAAGAACAGCTCTCCTTGAATATTAGGGAAATCCTACAGTAATTCTGGACATGTTTGTTTTGGTTTAATTTTTCAGTTTTTACAAACTTCTGGTTTATTTTGTAGAATTCAGATCGTTCAGATTCACACTTTGTTCAGAAGGTGGCAGTTATGCACCTAATAGTTGTTTGCCAACCGCCACTGATGAAGAAGAAGAAGAGTGTTGAGTGTTGTAAGCTGACGCCCACCCAATATCACGCCCCAGAAGACTGAATGTTTGGTCCTGTCCTCTGTGCCGATGCAGTCCATCCTGCCTTACAAGAGCCTCGGCATCGAGTGAGAAGTGTGTCAGAGATGGACTACCCAACCACAGGCGGGACTGAGGGTGTGTTCACACCAAACGCAACTCGAATTTTTCATGCGTTAAGATGACATGTAAAGTCTGTGTAGCGAGGCGAATAGATGCGAATTCGCTCCTTCGTCAGTCTGCTTCCTGTCACTATTTAAGGAAGGAAGGAGGTACTTTCTCCCTCTGCCCTCCCACTCCACTGAGTAGGTCAAGCCTGAAATACCCCTGGTCCATAATTCCACCACACACGAGTGTGGCAATGGTTGTTGCTGTCAGTCATCAACAATATCAGCCGCTACACTGATGATGTGTGCGCCATAGTGCAGAAACAATTCACATGATTGACATAAACAATTCATTGCTTGGAGGTTAGCTACACAGTCGTGGCACAGTTTGCCGTTTGTTTGACTCCCCTCATGGATGAGTCAACCTGTTGCTGATTCCATCCTCATCAGACAGGAAGTAAGATACCTGTTGTGTTTTCTCAGCTGGTTCTGTGAAACTGAACCGTATAGGAGGCCTTCCACACCCCTAACAGGGTCATGACTGCCCCTTTCATAAATATGGAGAATACTTCCTTGGAACCGGAGACCTCGGGTGGGCCAGACCCCGCCCCTCTGTGGTGGTGAGGGGGCCATGAGCTTGAGCTGTGTGACCTGTGACCCCTTTGGTTGCAGGAGCTTGGTGCAGGAAAAGGCAGGTGAATATCCCTCTGCGGGACAGCATTGACAGTGAGTCCTACGGGCAGATCTTCAAGCTTGTGAGTTCAGCCACAGACGATTTGTCTCTTCAGTCTACATTCAAGTATATGAAACATCTTTGCCGAATCACTGGAGCTTCTGGTTATCATAGTGACATGCTGTCTGTGTGTGTGTATTATAGCATACAGAAATACTGCTCTTCAGCAAGGGTTGGGCAATGGGCTCTATTTTCAAAACATCCATCCGTTTAATATCCCACTTATCCGGTCGCAGGGGGTGGAGACTCTTCCACCTGACATTGGGTGAGAAGCAGGCTTTACCTTGGACGGGTCACCAGTTCATCGCAGGTCTCATCCAGTCCTGTTTAACAGATACAGCCATTCATGATCCAATCCAGCAAAGGTCGGGAGGAAACTGACATGAACAGGCAGCAAGCTTGGCGGGCAGAGAAGTGAATAGTGAAGAAAAACACCTCAGTTTCGGAGCACAGACAGAAGAATGAAATGTTGCTTTTATGAAACAACATTAATGTGGACATGTGACTGCAATTTTCAGTGTTTCATATTTACACAGTCTGCCATTTCTAGTCAGGTTTGATATGAAGCTACTGATTTTCACACAGTGACGAATGCGTTAAGTCCCCACTTGAATGGTGGATTCCCCAATTGCCCAGCCAGGAGTGGAATCGTCCGGTTCTTCGCGTGCTTGGCCTGACCAGTAAGTGGCCAGTAAGTGTCACATCTTTCCGATTCATAACCCTTAATTGGCCCGGCATGCTGTTTCGGCGGGAATGGAGTCAAGTCTTTTTTTTTTCTTTTTTTTTTTTTGAGGGACGGTGCATCAGTCTGCACAGAGCAGATCAAGCTAGACAGCCAGCAATGATCAGAACAGCAGAAACTGATCAAGTTAACAAAGCTGGCGGGCAGCTGGGGATTGCAGCTGTGAAGGACCAAAGTCATTGGTGGCACAGCTAGAACGTGGGATGGAGCCGGGACAGGCTCTGCCTCCCTGCAAACCTGTGCAAATGATGAAAGCATGAAAGGAAGAAAAATAGTTAGAGATGTCAAATAAACGACTGATCGAACAGAATCTTGCATCCTTTATTGATTCTGGTGATTGACAGGAGCACTGCCCTCTCTGTTCTCTGAGTGGGCGGGGCTGTCGAGATGGTGATCGGTCAATGTTTTTGCATCATGGCTCTGCAGATGATGGCCAAGGTGATGGGGATGGGGCATGTTTCTCCCCGCAGAACTATAGAAGACTGCTGTGAGTAACTGGTCATGACTTGAACTCTTCTGTTTCCTTTGCAGTGTGAAGACGGAGCTGACCAGCAGTGCCTAAACACGCGCGCGCACACAAACACACACACACACACACACACACACACACACACACACACACACACACACACAGAGCTTTTCTGAAGTTTCTTATTTATTCACAGTGACCTGTGGTTGTAGATGGCAGTGACCCAACTTGAACTCGCTTTCCTATGAATCTTTGACATGTCAGTGACCTTCAGGGAATGGCTCATGACTCGATTTTAGATGAACCTGCAATGATCACGTTTACATTTTGCTCTTGTCAATAAAGTTTTATAGTATATTTCCGATGAATGTGTCAACGTCCTTTGAGTAATTACACCTTATCACCACATGAGAGCGCTGCAATACAACAGCTGGTGGAGTAGTAGTTCAGAGTCCATGTTATCTGCCCCCCCCCAAATAATACCACCACAACCACAACCACACCAACACACACTTCCCTAGGTTTAGAGTCTTTAACAGTGCTACATATCCATATGACTGAGACGATTCAGTTGCTTATCATTTATTCATTTTGTGGACATGATAAGTCCAGAGTCTCACCTGTTCTGCGGCAGTCCATATCGATGGGAAACCTCCTCCGATTGATGTCATGGTGGAATGTCAGCTGACAGGATGTCAAACCCAAATAAAGACAAATGCTGAGCTGATTGTATTTAGGTTTATTTTTGCCTTCAATGTCCACAGAACATGAGCTCAGCCGAAGCAGCAGTTTAATAAGCAGTTAAGTTCAAGGAAGTCAGGGAAGTCAAATATTTACAAATGTCCACACACATGTTAACACTTGTCACAGCTTGATTTCACCAAGCCAGTTGTCATCATGAAGTCCATACCTGGACCCCCTGCTCCGAGGACCTCTGCAACACTGCTACTGGACTGTCGGTTCCTCTCCTGGCATATGTGGATCTCAGGCCCTGCCCCTTTTATGCCATTAGTAGTTCCATTACTGTATGTTTACATTTAGTGTGGAATTTTTAAAGGCAAAACTGATGAAATACGTGTTTCATCAGTTATATGTATAGAAGCCACTCACCAAGTGAACCTGCTGGTGTACCAGCAGGGGAAGACACCAACATTTCAAAACCAAATCCTGGTTGTTGACACGTTCTCATCCTGGGGTCATGCTAACACACGCGTTCTTCGATTATCTCTCTTTCTTACTCAGCAGCAGCTGCTGTTGTCTCCTCCAACTCTGGTGTTGTTTCCTCTGACTCTGGTGTCTCCCCGGACCTTGGTGTCTCCTTTGAGCCTGGTGTCTCTTCTGTCCCTGGTGTCTCCTCTGTCCCTGGTGTCTCTCCTGACCTTGGTGTCTCCTTTGAGCCTGGTGTCTCTTCTGTCCCTGGTGTCTCTCCTGACCTTGGTGTCTCCTTTGAGCCTGGTGTCTCCTCTGTCCCTGGTGTCTCTCCTGACCTTGGTGTCTCCTCTGACCTTGGTGTCTCCTTTGAGCCTGGTGTCTCCTCCCTCACTCCTTTCAGCAGCTCCTTACCAGGCGTGACCTCCTGGGGCTCCTCGGTAGGTTTGTCAGCTACTACTGCTTCTGTCTCAACGTCTGCCTCTACATTGAGTGGCTCTGTGGCAGCAGTTGCAGCCCCTCTCCCTGCAGGCTTGGCTTCCTCACTAGCCATCACCTCCTCTGTGACCTTGGCCTTGGCATCATCCATGGATGCTGCAGCTCCAACCTCTCTGGTCCATGCCCCCCCCTGTCCCTTTTCCTTCTTGGTCTTCTTGAAAGAGGGACCACTGAGCTTAAAGTACTTCTTGAGGGAGAACCTCTTCTTCTTCTTTGTGGGTGTATCATTATTCGTGCAAGTCATTGTTCCGTCCTGTACTGTTGCTGCTGCCACCACCACTTCTTCAGCAGCAGCAGCAGCAGTAGGAGTAGACGCTTCTACATTGTCTCTGTATGAAGCCTCTTCCATGGTGACAGCCTCTGCCTCCTTTACCTCCTCTTTGGACCTGTCCTCTGATGGGATGCAGCCATTGGCCTGGATCTCCTCTTTGCTTTCCTCAGCTGTTGGGGGAGGGGCTTCCCCGTTCACTTTGACATGGCCATTTTCCTGAAAAGCAGGAGACGATTAACAAAGGGCTGGCAGGAGTTAAAGATTCAAGCGTGTGGTCCACTGATGAAGGCAGCTGAGAACCTCGGACCAGCAGACTATAATATCTACTCTTAGAGACATGTGCCATTGTGTGTTTGTCCTGATTGGGAGATACAACAGATAGCAGCTGGAGCTGATAGGCAAGTAGAAATACACTTTGTAAATACTAGAATCCGGAATAATGGAGGCTATAGCTACAATGGCTGAGGCGATAATGGTTATGGAGGCTCAACAGGACAGTTTTGAGGGCACTGACCACACCAACATAGATAAGTATGCCATGTCTGTGTCAGCCTACATCTACAAATCCATGGACAACATCAGCACCATGAGGAACATCATCACCGGGGCCAACCAAAAACCCTGGATGACTGATGAAGTATGCAAAATGCTAAAAGCACGGAACTCAACCTTCAAGTCTGGTGATGAGAAGGCTCTGAGATCAGTGAGAGCCAACTCGAACCATGCCATCAGACGAGCAAAGCATGCTCACAATAGAAAAAAAATACACGACTTTTTCCACAACACCAAGAGCATGAGGAATGGCATGCGAGCTATCCCAAACTTCAAGATAGCCCCGCCTGCGTCTGATGATGACACAGACTTCCTCAATAATGTCAATAACCTTTGGAGAGGTTTGAAGCACTAAACAGCACTCCTGAGGAACAATTACGCACCAGTGTTCAGGTGTCCTGCGCTTGGGTCCTACCTGTCCAGTGGTCTTTGTGGGTGGGGGAACCACCTCCACCAGCTTCACACACACACTTTCTGACTTGCAAGTGGTCCTGGACACTTGTGTTCCCATGTCGCTCCTGTTCTTTCCAAAGAAACTCCAGGGATCGATGCAACAAGCAAACAAAGACTGGATCTTTCTCTGATTGAGTGTCGCTGAGGATCCAGACAGTTCAGGATCAGGAATCAACCCTGTGATTGTGTCGAAGAAGAAATGAAGCTGGTTGTAGAGAAAAGTGTGTGTGTGGTTGTTCACACATGAATGGGCGTTCATTCAGCCAATCACAGTTTTGCCTCAGTGTGGGTGGGCCCTTCAAAGAAATCTGAACAATAGACCGTGGTGCTGCGTTCATGGTTCAGATAATGAACAAACACTGTTAGCCATGCTTGTTCGACTGGGCAACAGTGTCATCACATATGAACAATCAGATCATACACAGATGATTTCAAGTTCATCCTGTAAATATAGAACCCTTGCACAATGTTTTCTTGTTTTTCTCTTAAATTTGTTTACAAGAAGTAAAAGGTCATAGGTCATAGGAGGCTGCTATGTGGATTCATGAATGTGCCCACTGACCAGTTGTGTATTTAACATTGACTTCCTGTATACTGCAAGCAGTGGTGGAGGAAGTACTGAGGTTTACTCAAGTAAAAGTAGAATTACTACAAGTACTAAGTATTAAATTTTAAATTAACTTTAAAGTATTTTTTAAAGTTAAAGTACTCACACAATGGGTTGTCTTGATGTATGGACTATGCCATGAGTACTTGTAATAAATACAAACAATTCTACAGTATGTGTACTGGAAAAGTTGGTATACTCATTGTGGAAGCTCTCTGCAATACTATTTGTACTCTGTATCGTAAATATCTAGTTATCTACTAGGTCTCATCCCCTAATTTCTCATTAAGATAAACCAATTAAGAAATATATTTTGAAATGTTTTCTTTACCATTAAATGCTAAAACTATTTAAAACATATTGCCCTTTTGAGAGCAGTAAAAGGAAAACACAATACAGGTGTGAGAGTTGTTCTGATTCCTTTAATCAAATATGTATATAACAGACGCACTGATTCGGAACGACACTGAAACGCAGGCATTACAGGGGGGAGGTAAAACGAACGAGGTTTAGCCGTATCTTCTAACTATTTTGACACAAATGGCGGGCCGAATTAATAAACCTAACCGATCGTAGTTTCCCCATGTCTGTTCTAAATGAAACAAATGCACAAATGTCAGGAGTGGCCAACTCGCGGCTCATCGCCTGGTTTCGTGTGGCTCGTACGTTCGTTCGCTCAGGATGTGCGCGCGCGCGTGTGACAGCTGCGACGAGCATAACGGGAGGGGCGCACACACACACACGCACACACACACGCGCACACACGTTCCGACGATTGGTGGCTCTTCCTCTCCGACTGGTTGGCCTCGCCACATATATAAACAAATACCCACTACCTTTATTAGTTGAGAATATAATTTCAAACTGCATTTCCACATCGCAATTTTATATAAACTTTTCATGCATTGAATTTATTTTTACCAAAAACGTGCTATATTATGACGTATATCGGAATATACAATGAGCTATATCGGGATATAAAATGTTGGTCCTATTGCCCAGCCCTAGTACACATTATTCTAATGACGCGCTATGAAAGAGAGGTGACTGTCAGACGCGCATCCATGTTTGGCTATCCGCACCACAACGGGGAGTCACGGCAGTTGAAGAAGTACTGTTTTCTCTACATTGCACAGTCTTAAATGTATTCCAACCGTCTTAAATGTATTCTCTTTGTTTTTTAACAGGAGTGAATGTGGTCTAGTAAAGATTGTGGAGCAACTGTTGCAACAAGATTCCATCTTCTCAAACATTACAGGTTAGCACATGCCAACTTTGGCCGCAGACACCCCTACCCATGCACTTATTCTGATTGCCCATGTGTTTTTAAAACATTTAATGGTCTTCATAGTCACTTGAGCAGGTCACATGCGAATCAGAGTGTTCAAAAAGGTGTTGCTACAACTATATTTCACTGTCAGTTGTGTGCAAGTTCTAATATAGCATCAGCAGAAGATTATTTCCCTCACATCAATAACCATCTCAAGAACCATGAAACAGTAAATTGTGTGTTTCAGGGCTGTTCTTTTCAAACAACTGTTTATGGTGCTTTCAAGTCCCATAAAAATAGAAAACACAGTCAAACTTCCCTTCAGGATTTTAAACAGGGTATTGTCAAGACAAGTGTAGCAGATAATTCAGCAGATGGTGACATTGATAACTCGGCCCAACCTGTTGAAGCTAATGATGATTATGATATAGAACCTGGGACAAAAGATGATGTATCCAAGACATGAGAACTAAAATTAGCATCACTTATTCTGAAACTCGAAAACTACTTCCATGTTCCACGCACAGCAATAGATGAACTGCTTGCTGAATTGCACCATTTGCTAGGATCTGCCTCTGCGCCCATATCAAATGAAGCCATTGTAGAAATCTTAAAGAATCACAGTGTCTGTGTGGACCAGGTTGTGGTTAAAGAACTGACCACTGCAATATCATCATGTAATCCTTTGTGAAAAGCTATAGCAAAGGATGGCCCTCTAGCTACTGCTTATAAACGTAGCAAGTATTATAAAGAAAATTTTGAAGTCGTTGATCCAGTAGAGTACACACTTGAGTCAAGAACAAAACGAACTTTCCAGTATATTCCTGTTCTGAAAACCTTACAGCAATTACTCAAACAAAAAAATATACTGAGTAAAGTTGTTGATGGTCATGCAGACCAGCATTCTGTAAATGGGAAGTACCTGTGTTACCAAGACGGTAGCCACTTTAAAAATAATGACTTTCTCTCAGGCGAGGAATTAAGACTCTCATTGTGCCTATATATTGACGACTTCGAAATTTGCAATCCTTTAGGAACTTCGTGCAAAAAGCATAAAATTTGTGGGGTCTATTGGATTTTGGGGAACTTGCAAACAGTCTATCAGTCATCACTAAACTCAATTTATCTTGCATTGCTTTGTAAAAGCGAAGATGTAAAGACATTTGGCTATAAAAAAATATTTGAGCCTTTTCTGCTTGACCTTGCCACATTAGAGCAACAGGGGGTCTTCATTGATCATCTAGGAACATTCATAAGAGGGACTGTTCAGTGTGTAGTGGCTGACAACCTCAGCTCTCATGGATTAGCTGGATTCGTGGAGAGTTTCTCTTCAAATTTTGTCTGTTGTTTTTGTACTGCTACACGCAGTGAAATCCAGTCAAGGGAGGTCAGAGGGGGTAGCTTTGGTCTCAGAACTGAAGAGCTGCATCAGTCGCATGTAGCAAGTGCACATGAGCACAACCAACCCTGTTGTGGAGTCAAAACCACATGTGTTTTAGCTGAGAGCCTTTCATTCTTCAAGGTCACAGCAGGTTTCCCCCCAGATCTAGCTCATGACCTTTTTGAGGGTATTATACCTGTTGAACTTGCTGAGTGTTTTGGACTGCTGATAGCCAAGAAGTTCTTCACCTTTGATCGTCTAAATGAACTGATTCAGGCCTTTCCATACAAGTGGGGAGATAAAACAAACCGGCCTCATTTATTACCTCGTGCTTTCCAAAGTAAAAAAAACATTGGTGGGAACTCACATGAGAATTGGTGTTTATTAAGACTCATACCACTGATTGTTGGGGAACTAATTCCGGAGGGTGAACCAGCTTGGCAAATAATACTAGATTTGAAGGATATTGTCGATCTGGTTGTTTGCCCTGTACATACTATTGAATCAGTTGCATACTTGGAAAATAAAATATCAGAACACAGATCCAGGTATTGCATGCTTTTCCCAGAGAGAAAACTTCTACCTAAGCACCACTACCTGGAACATTATCCAGCATTAATACTGTGCTTTGGTCCACTTGTATCTTTCTGGACTTTGAGATTTGAATCCAAGCACAGTTATTTTAAACAAGTTGTGAGGCATACAAACTGTTCCAGAAACATAACTCTTTCTCTGGCCACTAAACACCAGCTCATGATTAGCCACAGTATTTTTTCATCAAGCTGTGAAAAAAACAATTTGAAGGTTGAACAAGTCTCAGCAGTCCCTCTTGATGTCCTGAAAGAAGAGGAAGCAATTAGTCTCAGTCAAAACTGTCCTGATCTTACTGTTGTTAATCTTGCACACAATGTATATGTTGATGGCATCAACTTCAGAAGTGGCATGATAATAGTGCATGGATTTGTTGGTGGACTGCCAGACTTTGCTGAAATAGTGCACGTGTGTTTTGAAAGATGGAATCGCCTTCATCGTAAAAAACTGAGCTCATGGTACAGAGAACACTACAGATCGTTCGAGCTGGATCCCTCTCCAAGGGATGTTTCTGTGATTGAACTGAGTGAACTTGTGGATTGTTACCCCCTCTGTGATTACAAGGTTGGCCCTCTACGGATGGTTATTTTGAAAAGATACATACATTCCTAAGGTAATAAAAAGGAATACTCTCACATTTTGGGCAAAATTGTTTTTTTTCCCCCCTGACTTAGCTAACACAAGATGCAATTGGCGCAAGGCAATATAGACAAACTCACTTCTCACAAAGTATCTGACCAAATACCTTGGTTGATATTAAAATAATTTTATTGGGATGACTGTTGTTGCTTTCACAAAGTATTTCCAAAAACAGATTTTTGATCATCAGTAATGTGGTTATAATGATAGAGTTGGTAAAGTTAAAAAATGTAGTGTGATTATTTAGTTTTAATAATAAACCTGTTTGAATGTGAAAGTAAATCCAGTGAATCAGAAGATCTGGCAAGCGGATCTACATACCATTTAAACATTTTAAGTGATATGTCCGTTATAAGATGTCAAGAGACCAGTAAATAGTTGTTCTGCTATGTTTCAACTTATATTCTCTCTTTCAGAGTAAGAGTTGGATTTGACAGTAGAGAGCAATGTCTACTCAAGCAAAGCTTCGGATTGTTCTAGGAGAAGATAATTGTATGAAGCTCACTCTACCCTCTGGAATATCGGACTCTGTTGACAGTCTAAGACTTGAGATCCAGAAACAATGTGGAATTGAAGGAGATTTCAGACTGCAGTACATGGACCATGATTTTGACCAGTTTATGAACCTGACTTCAACAGCAGATATCCAAGACAAAGGAACAGTAAAGGTGATAATGTCAACTGAGCGGTCTACACAGCCACCTTTTGATGCAGCTTTTGGCCCAGATAGCTCTCCTGCGGACACTGATATACTGTCTTCCTCTGAGTCAACCAACTCAACCTCATCACTGAGACTTCAAGGCTGGCCACGCAACTTCCCCATTCCTGCATTCACCTACGATGTAGAGATTCAGCTGTCAAAAGCAAACCGGGAATTCCTTGCAAATGGCAAGCGCCTGAGCCCAAATCCCAAACTCAAGTCGGACATTCTGGATGCTTTGGCTTCTGAAATAATAAACTACACACCATACCCTTCAAATGCACAGTTTGATGATGTTGCAGAAGCATTGATTGTTAAACATCCATGCTTAAAGGAACAGGGCTCTGTTACTGGATTCTACGGTTGGAAGATCAGCTTAAAGTACAAAATGGGCAACTATCGCACTAGGCTTAGGAGTATGGGATGCCCAGAGCTGAGCATCAACTCTATGAAAAACAGAAAACGTGGCACATCCAGTAGTCCGAATCAAGTGAAGAAACCAAGGCGAGCGGAAGTCAACTTCCTTCCTGATTTCCCAGCTGGAGAAGACAGAGAGAGTCTTGAGAAGGAGCGACTGGAGCTGCTTTCTGAGGTCAAGAAAAGGAACAACCATCAGGTGATGAAGCTGAAAATGGAGAAAACCTTCGCTCATTGGCGCTATGAGGTGATTCAAGATATGCCCTTCATCGCTGAATTCAAAAGTAGATGGCCGGCTCTTTTTGAGGAACATGAGGCAAGTCTTGAATTTCAATTTCCCAAGCATGTTATCATGGCTTGGTCTTTTGAATAGTTGTAGCTTGTATAACATATGACTAACTTATTTCTTTTTACGTTTTCTTTAGGAGCTTTGAAACTCCCAACTAACTACCATTTTTCTTCTATAGTTCGGTTTAGCCTCTTGGAGACTGACTATTTATTTATGTCCTTATTCATTCATGTATTTATTCTTGCAGGTTCTACTTCTACATTTTGTTACCATTTTTTCTCCGAACATGTTATTTATTCTTTGAAACTCTTGTGAAACACTCTGTGCACTCATGCTCTGAAGAATGCAACATAAATAATAAATAACTAATTTTTAAATTATTTTTGCTGTATTAAAGGAAAACACCAACTTATTTTTGAATATGCTTGATCAAACCCTTCCAGAGGGTAATGTCAGATGATACATATCCGAGTTTTGAAAAGTTTGATCAAGCATATTTAAAAATAAGTTGGTGTTTTCCTTTAAAAAATATGTAAACCTTCCTCTGTATTTTGTTTTTGTCTGGTTTCAAATGTGCCTAGGTGTGTGCAGAATTCACACGCATTACAACAATGCCGCTCATCCCCAAGTTTATGATGAAGTTGGACCACTACATGGACAGGTTGTCTAACGTGTTCCGGAAGAAAGGAGGAGCAGCGGGACGCAAAATTAGAAACATTATGGCTGTCATTGACCAGGTGTGTGAATAGTTACTTGTATATTATTACATGGCTCAACATAATGCGGCTTCTTCCACATCATATGGCTGAAAATCAAACCTTGTGATCAGAGTCTGACCAAACATCACAGCTCTCCGCTTGTCTCGATGGCAATGCAAGCCAGCTACACATTACTTTTTGGGAATATTGTCAGTATTTTTCCCCTTGTGTTTTGCAGAATGACTCCATCACAACAAGGAGAGCTTGCAGCCTCCAAGCTGTGGCTGTGTACCTCAATGAAGACCCTGAAAAGTTAGTGACGGAGTATAATGTAAGTGTATTGGTTGTTTTAAACCCATATTTTGGGGTTTCGTAGAAACCTTTTAATATATGATTTACATATGGTGGAGCTTCACACTGCACTGCAAACTGTCCTGAAACACACATCTCGGTCTTGGAGGTATGCTTGGGCAATAGGACAAATGTAAAGTTGAGTTAAAAAAAATAGCAGTGCCTAGCAGTGGAAAAAGTAATTACATTTTATAATATTTCACAGAAAGTCAAGAAATGTATTGTTCAAAAACATAGCGGCGTCGGCATCTGTCTTTGGAAACTAAAAAATGTACCATGCAAACTAAGAAATTCTTGAAAAATCAAATTTGCTGAGTATCCTAAACTAATATTTTGTTGCATGACCATGGTTTCTGATAACTGCTTCACATCTGTGGTGCATGGAGTCAACCAACGTACGGCAACGGTCAACAGGTATTGCGGCCTAGGTCAATTGTACTAAATTCCACAATTCCTCTGCGTGTTTTTGAACATTACATTTCTTGACTTTCTGTGAAATATTATAAAATTTAATTACTTTTTCCACGTTACTTGCTTTGAAATAGAATGTGCAATGTCTCCAATGCATTTGTGTTCATTAAAGTGCAATTTCTTTGAAGAATTTTGACATCTACTCACCTTTTTAAAGACACTGCTATTATTTTGAACACAACTGTATCACTAATAGACCACTGGCTCAGCCCGTCACATTTTATTTAATTGTTGACAATTGCCTGCCCCCACCCCCCTTTTACTAAATGAATGTTCTGCCTCCACAGAATTCAACTCTATTTCTCATGGAGCACAATTCTAAGTGTGTGTAAATTGCAATTGGCTGCTATAGTTGTGTTGTTTGTAGGCTAAGTTATTCACTCTGATTTCAGACGGGCCAGACAAAAAGCTCTTCCGTCATATTGCAAGAGCCAACCCCTGTACTCTGCACAAGTGTCATAGCTACCGAATATATTGTTAACCACAAATTTAAAGGGATGACGGTGGTCATTTTGGAAATTTTCTTCTTTTCACACAGGGGCCTCCTGGGGACCAAAAAATTGGTAAAGAATCTTGCCTGTTTTGTCTGTTTTTTAGAGCGAGAGCCAAGAGGACATCTCAGTGGACCAGCGGGTAATGGGCATCTACGTGGTTCAACATCCAGGAGCAGATGCTGAAGACTACCCAGAAGATGTTGGCATCATGGTCGAGGGTGTGCAAGTGCTTCAGGGACTTAAAGATGTTGCCAGTGCTTTTGCCCTCCTCTTTGGAATCATCTATGATCTGAACTTGAGCTACCCATCTGACCTCAGGTACACTTTTGAGTTTATTCAGAAGATCCTGATGGAGCTTGATGCACAGAGGCTTTCAGCCAAAATCCAGGTACTCAAAAACAAACTGCTGGATTGAGTACAGCTTGCTGGAGAAGTGGTTTGACTTTATTGCATCTGTGGTATTGTTTTTATGTTATTGTTATCAACATTGTTCTGTTTACAACAGTAGGTGTTTTTGCAATTCAAGAGTTGTAATATTTGTGCTTGACACCATTGTTTGAGCTAAATGTGGGTTTGAGCTCTAAAGTGTTTTATTGTCAACTTATTAGAAACTTCTTTGAAAATATCTGCTGCGTGTTGTGGTCTGGGTTTTAATGTTTTAGACTCTGACATGGGAAGGATCTTTTAGTATTTTGTACCTTTTGAAACACTTGCAACAATAAAAGTGCTGCTTTGACACATTCTGCACAGTGAACATTGCAGCCTCATTCATTTTGTCAGATATGTATGTTGATTTAACTTAACTTAGGGGGGTAGGGAGTGGCACAGAAAAATATTTGCGGTGAATAGGTTCACACATTTTTATTAAACCAAGGCAGTTTGAGGGAGACTGTAACAAAAGTGGAGAATATAGAGGGATACAAAAATAGGTTGAACTTAAAACAAACAAAAACAATTAAACTGGCCAGAAATGTTTTACAGTGTGTTTAACAGTTCAAACACAAAAGAGATTTGTTGAATTTACATAAAAATGTTTCTTCAAGTGGTTCCACATAACTTTGTTAAGTAGATATTAATGAAGACTATTGAGTATATGTTACTCAATATTATTTAGTCGGTACTACTAGAAACTACTGAGTATAATTCACTTAATATATTTTATTAATATCTCCTTAAATATATAGTGTAATTTACTCTATATTGTTAAGTTGCTGTTAATAGAAGTAATTGAGTAAAGTTAGATCTATATTGTTGAGTAAATGGTAATAGTAATTACTGAGTATAATTTACTCAATACTTTGTAGTAATACCTACTTAACAATATAGAGTACATTATGCCCAATAGTCTTCAATAATAGCTACTTAACAAAGTTGCGTGAAACCACTTGAAGAAACATTTTTAAGTAAATCCAACAAATCTTTTTTTTGCAGTGGACGGGCTGGCCCGAATGCCGCTGGTCCTGGCCGATGAATCTGAGCCAGTGGACGGGCTGGCGCGGGAGCCAGCAGGGGTGCTGCTCGTCGGCGGCATGGCTGACGGATCAGTTTCTATTAAACATGTTGGTTTATTTAATGTCTGATTCTGTGTCTTTGTTGCCTTCACGTCTGTGGCAAAGCAGGTGGAAATGTTGCCAAGAAGTGGAGTTGCCACTGACCCTCCAGGCTCTCGGAGTCAGCGTGGGTGGGGGCGACAATCCCCCCACAGACGTGCTGCCCATGACTGCCACCACCCGCTGCTCAAACTCCGTCAGGTGCCCCTCTCCCTGACCCCCAACTGTCTGGCCCGCACTCCTCCAGAGGGCAGCTGCACGCCGCTTGATCTCCACCTTGAGGTCCTGTTAGTGCCATTTTCCATGTTGAAGTGAAGCCAGTTGATGATTGTAGTTGTTCATTTAGTGATTGTGCAGTGTTGAATTTAGTCCTACTTTAGCTTGCATTGTTCAGGAAGTCAGAACTGCAGACATGCATTCGAAACAGAGAGGAAATCTTTCAGAGCGCCAGCAGAGGTGCAAGCTGATGACGTAGTGATGCTGGCGCAGGTGTAGAGAGGAAAACTGAGCTTTGTATCACTTTGATGTTCAGTGAAGGAGGAGCCAACACTTTTCTACCGTCGTCATCAAACCTCAAACACGTAGCGACTCGTTCTTCCCGTCAGTAGAAGAGGTTCAGATGTATGAACATGACGATCAACAACACTGCTGATGAAAAGGGAACTTTAGCCAATAACAGGTCCCACCACTGTTTTCATCTCGTGGGGGGCGTGGCTCTGAACCCACCTGGTTCACCCTCTCACTTCTTCTCCACTCTCAACCTTCATTGTTCATCCTGACACCACTGGACAGGCTGACCAACAGAATCTGCTGTCTCTCCTCCACCTCTCCTACCAGCACCTCCAGCTCCACGCCGTGAACCTCTTTTTCTTGACATTGTTTTGAGAGCGCAGACAGCGGAGACCCTATTTAAATGAAATTGAGTATTTATAGGTGGGCGTAACGGGGGCGGGCCCGGTCCTCCGACATCTGCGCTCAATTCCACGCTGATTGGGATGTATCAAGGAAACGTGCGTGGATTCCGGTGCTTGCACAGATTGAGACATCCGGATTTTTTTGTGCGTACGCAACTTTCGCGATTCTTGCGACCGCAGTTTTTTAGTGTGAGATCCCCGCAAGTAGTGACACATGAGGCCCCTGATCTCATGTATGTGTCAACCCAAGTGACTGTGGATATTAACGGGTCCACATAGATGGACTCAGAGTGGATTAGGTTGTTCTCTTTTTTCCTATGAGAAATTTTGACTCTTAAGGTCACTCCAGGCAGTTGTTCATCTCAGTCAATCATCTGATTTATTGCACTGATATTGTGCACCCCAAATTAGTTGAAGACGTCATAAGTGTCACTGGACCATCTTTACTTGTGATCATTGACTTGTCCTCCTCCTCCATCTTCTTACTGGCGGTGTTGGCCTCTGCTTGGCACCTTATCCCAGGATGATCAAATACACCAGAGACTATCTGCTCACATTTGACAATCCTGTCCTCCCTCAAACCTGGTTTTCCCTGACCTGAAGGAATTTGCGAACAGCCACGGAGAAGGAGACTACTTCAGAGCTTCACAATGGAAACTAAGGTAGTGGGGTAGGAGAGGTGGAGTGCTGGAGCGCACAAGACGTCAACACCTGTGTCACATCCCCCTACCTTCCATTATCCTATCAAACGCCCGGTCCCTCCGCAAGAAGACTGATAAACTTGAGGCTCTTGTTCAACACCAACATGAATTCAAGGAAACCTGCATCCTGGCCTTTACAGAGACTTGGCTCAGGCGGAGTGACGCTGACTGGGATCTGGCCATAGACGGCTTTGGGGTCCCGTTTCGCACTGACAGACAGGCCCATCGCAACAAGGCAAGCACACCAGGCAAGTGCTTGGGGCCCCGAGCTTTCAGGGACCCCCAAAACGACTGATTAGGAACTAAATGCAATGACAAACTGTCTGCCCCACTCTGCAGCTGCAGTGAAAGGAAAATGCAGCGACACACCACCCTCGGAGGCCCCTTCAATTTTTCTAAAATATATTTCATAGTTATATTCAATGAAGTTTGTGTGAACTCCAACAATGTGTCCTTGTGGTTCAGGGGGCCTCCATATCCATTTTGCTTGGGGCCCCCAAATTTCTTGAAACGGCCCTGCTGACAGAGTGTCAGTGACAACGGGGAAGTCATGTGAAGGCAGGGTATGTGTATACATAAACGATCACTGGTGCAAAATTTGTCATGAACGTGGACACAGAAAGGCAGGACTCAAATGCACGACTAAGACCGGTGGGATCAGACAAGCAGGGTTCATTTCCAGGCAGAGGTCAGAACACGGGTGAGCAATGAAACCAGGCAGAGGGGTCCAAAACGTGAGGCAAAAGGCGAGGTCAAAAAACAAGGAAGGTTCAGATATCAAGAAGGCTGTGACTGTGGCTATGAAAGAGAGTGCTGGAACGTGAGTCAGGAACATCAACGAACCGGAGACAAGACACAAGGGGGAGTATAAGCAGTGCTGATGGGGAGAAATGAGCCACAGGTGCAGGAAACTCAATCAGGAGTCAGGTGCACACAGACAGGGAGGGGGCAAGGCGGACAGGAACCTGGAACAGAGACAGAGGTGAGATCACAAAATAAAACAGGAAGACAAGACATGAAATGTGAGGGAAACAAAAAAATACTTAATAGACAGTGAAACATGACAAAATTGTCTTGGTGAGAGAGAGAGATCGTACGAAGGACGTTGAGCTGCTCTCTCTGCCCCGTGTATTTGCCGCAAGAATTCCCTCCGATTTTCGTGACCACAGTTTATATGCACCCAAAGGCTGATGAAAAAAAAGCCTCTGAGCTCATCTTTCAGACTGTGCAGAAACTTCATTCCATATCTCCAGATGCCCCTCATCTCATTTTAGGCCATTTTAATCATTGTTCACTGGAGAAAACCCTCAGCACTTTTCACCAGGATGTTTCTTGACAAGTGTTATGGGTCCATTAAAATGCATATAAATCAATCCCACTGCCTACGCTGGGTTCAGCTGACAAAAACTGTGTGTACCGTATTCCATCATATTCAACACGAGGGGCAAGTAACAACTGCAAAATCAAAGTGTGGTCAGAAGAGGCCACACTGACACGCCAGAGCTGTCTGGATCGCATGGCCTAGGCCCTCGGAGGAGTTCCTTGAATCTTCCGGTGACATTGATGAACTCACTGATGCGGTCAGCTGCTGGATAACTTGCAATGAGGATATAGTTATTCCTGTAAAGACAGTTAAATCCTACCCCAACAGGAGACCTTGGGTGTGCAGACATCTTAAAGTGTTACTAAACAAAAAGAGACAGGCATTTAAGCAGGGCATCCTTCCTGAGCTTACATCTTCACAAAAGGAAATCAAACAGGAAATTAGGAGGGTGAAATTATGCTCTAAACCAAAGGCTTGAAGGCCAGATGGGTTCATATCAGATCTGCTCTTGGCTCAGAAGTGAAATAAAGTCGAGTCCAGATTCGATGTGCATGATTTTAACAATGAAAGGACGATGTTGAAG
Source organism: Aulostomus chinensis (assembly GCF_037954235.1). NCBI lineage: Eukaryota > Metazoa > Chordata > Actinopteri > Syngnathiformes > Aulostomidae > Aulostomus > Aulostomus chinensis. The sequence goes on from NC_141339.1 coordinate 264,789, forward strand.
AACACGATAGCACAATCAGATCATTTGCCCACTTCTCCTTTTGATGTATGTTAGAAAATATCTAGACACGTTTATGTTTTATTACATTTATGTTTTATTATCATGAAGTTTCAGCCTGATGTAGAATTGTGTGATAGTGTTGTGACCTTTATTCAGACCAAAGAAATGAAGTTTGTGCAGATTGTTTCAGGCAGTGCTTCCTCTCCTGAGATAAGAGGTTAGGAAAGGCCTTGCACGGTGAGGGGCCAGCGTCCCTACGCTCCCCCTGCAAGTGTCCTTGACAGAAGAAGAAAGAACAAGGCGTGATGGGAAGCTACTGAGAGGAGGAACTTTGTATAAAACTGTTTGGAAGACACTGAGACTGCTCAGTGCAGATGTAGAACTTTGCCAGTAAAACTTTAATTAAGATCTCCGTCTCTGAGAATTTTATCTTGTGTGTTGGGAAATTTTGTGGTACGAACAAACAGCAAAAAAACAGTCTTTATCTTACAGAAATAATTTCCTGACAATGTACATACACTTATCAAAACCTTGAAACAATGTAAAACGAGAACAAGATGATAAACTGTGCTGAACAACTCGGGCCTATTTTTAATTACATCTTGAATATGTCACTGTCCTAGATGAAAGTTCCAAACTGCAGAGACAGCCTATCATCGTTCCTGCTGCCAAATCCAAGCATCCTAAATCTTTAAATGACTTCAGGCCCATAGCCCTGCCCTCATTAGTAATGAAGTCTTTTGAAAACAGAACTTCTGAAAGGTAGTGAACATTTGATTGACAGCAGCTTGCTACAGGTCCAGGAGAGGGGTGCAGGACACCACCTTAACTTTGTTGAACAACGTCTACCGTCACCTTGACAGTTCTGTCATGTTAGACTGATGTTTGTGGATTTTTCTTCTGTATTCAAAACTATACAGCCACACCTGCTGATCCAGAGACTGATCAACAACTTTGATCTGGAAGGTAGCATTGTCGGCTCGATCCTGGGCTGTCTGACATGCCGGTCACAGAGGGTGAGAGTAAACGGTCAGTTTTCTGATCTCTCTGTAATATCTACTAGCTCATCCCAAGGATGTGTCCTCGACTCTCGACTGTTTACTCTGTACACGAATGACTGCCACAGCACATTTGAAAATCATCATATACTAAAATTTGCAGATGATGCAGTGATACTGACCCTGCTGAGCAGTGAAGAGAACTTTCATGGGTCTGTAGTCGATTATTTTTCAAAATGGTGTCTAGATTTGTTCTTATGTCTGAATGTATTTTCAGTCAAAAATGATAATAATAATAATAATAATAATGATAATAATGATAATAATAATAATAATAATAATGATAACAATGATAATATGGGGCTGCACGGTGGTGCAGTGGTCAGCACTGTGGCCTCACAGCAAGAAGGTTCCGGGTTTGAGTCCTGGCTCGGGCGCGGGATCTTTCTGGGTGAGTCTCCATGTTCTCCCTGTTCCTGCGTGGGTTCTCTCTGGTACTCCAGCTTCCTCCACAGTCCAAAGACATCAATTTGGGGACGAGGCTGATTGATACTCCAAATTGACCGTAGGTATGAATGTGAGTGTGAATGGTTGTTCGTCTCTGTATGTTGGCCCTGCGATGGACTGGCGTCCAGGGTGAACCCCGCCTCTCGCCCGTAGATGCTGGGATAGGCTCCACCCCCCGCGACCCTGACTAGTAAGGAATAAGCGGAAGATGACGATGATAAAAGGCAAGGCAGTTTTCTTTGTAGCCTGTTTTCCCCACCAGTTTGTCTCCAGGCATCATGGCATCATAACAACATCCTCTGCCCTCAGAGCCTCACATCGACTGAGGAGAAACTCCATAGAAAACCTTGAACAGGGAAAAATCTGAGAAACCTCAGGGTGAGGAGGGGAGGAGGATCCCTCACCAGGAGGGACAGACGTACAGGAGATGTTGGTACAGACAAGAAAACAGTTTATAACACAGAATGGAGGAAACATGGAAATGTTAGTAACAGTTGAAGAAGGAAGCTTCTGGAAGGGGAGGCAGGGAGAGCAAGCCAGCTTGATGGGGGACTGGATGGTAGACTGGTTCATGGGAGGGGAGGCAGGGAGAGCAAGCCAGCTTGATGGGGGACTGGATGGTAGACTGGTTCATGGGAGGGGAGGCAGGGAGAGCAAGCCAGCTTGATGGGGGACTGGATGGTAAACTGGTTCATGGGAGGGGAGGCAGGGAGAGCAAGCCAGCTTGATGGGGGACTGGATGGTAAACTGGTTCATGGGAGGGGAGGCAGGGAGAGCAAGCCAGCTTGATGGGGGACTGGATGGTAGACTGGTTCATGGGAGGGGAGGCAGGGAGAGCAAGCCAGCTTGATGGAGGACTGGATGGCAGACTGGTTCATGGGAGGAGAGCGCAGGCCGGTGTAATAGTAGGGGATAAAAGGGGTGGGTGGAGGGGTGATGCAGGCCGCGGTTGGACCTCTGGTGGATCTGAGGAAACACAGAGAGACTGCGAGACACCAAGGAGGAGAGGAGAGGAGAGGAGAGGAGGGCTCCATGTAACCTGATGTGTCCCCCAGCAGTCTAAGCCTGTAGCAGCATAGCTATCAATGGTTCAGAGCTACCTGAACCAGTCCTGACTGAAGGCTCTGTCATAAAGGAAGGTCTTAAGCCTGGACTTAAAAGTAGTCAGACTGTCTGCCTGTCTGACCCACTGAGAGATGCTGGTTCCACAGTAGAGGAACCGGTACCTGAAGGCTCCACCTCCCAGTCTGTTTTAGAGATCCTGGGAGTCACTAACAGACCTGCATTCTGGGAGCGGAGTGCTCTGGTAGGACAGGAGGGACTAATGAGTTCTTTCAGAGAGGATGGAGCTTCATCATTGAGAGCCTGATGAGTCAGCAGAAGGATTTTGAAGTGGATTCTAGATCCTACAGGAAGGAGAGAAGCTAAAGTGGAGAGATGTCTTCTCTCTTCTAACTCCTGTCAGAACCCTGGCTGCAGCGTTCTGGACCAGCTGGAGACTCTTTAGAGAGTTGTTGGGACATCCTGACAGGAGAGAGTTGCAGTGGTCCAGCCTAGAAGTGATGAATGCATGCACCAGTTTCTCAGCATCACTCTGGGAAAGGATGTTCCTAATCTTAGTGATACTTCAGGTGGAAGAAGGCGGTCCTGGTCACATGATTTATGTGGGAGCTGAAGGAAAGGTCCTGGTCAAAAATGACTCCAAGGTTCCTTGCAGTTGTCCTCAGGGTCAGGGTGATGCCATCTAGAGTAGTGATCTGGTTAGAGAGGTGTCCCTGAGGGGTTTCGGTCCAAACATGATGACCTCAGTTTGATCTTTTTGTTTGATTTCATGTCTTTCAGGCAGTCTAGCAGATGAGTAAACTGGCTTGTGTCGTCTGGCTCCATCGACCAGTAAAGTTGTGTGTCGTCCTCATAACAGTGGAAGTTGATCGAGTGCTTCTGGATTTTGTCACCTAATGGGAGCATGTAAAGAGTGAAGAGAATCGGTCCTAAAACTGAACCCTGTGGTCCACCATATGTGACTCTGCTGTACTCAGAATGGTCATTATTAACATTAACAAACTGAAACCTGTCAGATAAGTAGGACTTAAACCATTTTAGGGCAGTTCCTTTAATCCCAGTTTCATGGTCTAGTCTCTGTAGCAGGATGCTGTGGTCGATGGTGTCAAATGCAGCACTGAAGTCCAAAAGGACAGAGACGAGACCTCTGTCATAATAATAATAATAATAATAATAATAATAATAATAATAATAATAATAATAATAATAATAATGATAATAATGATAATAATAATAATGATGATAATAATAATAATAATGATAACAATGATAATTGTCACGATCCTTGTCTCGCGTTTCCTGTTTTATTTTGTAGTCATGTCCTGTCTTCCTGTCCTCCCTCCTGTGATTACCTTATGTGTCTCACCTTGGTGATTGCACCACCTGTGTCTCGTTTCCCCTCGTGTATTTAACCTGTGTTTTCCCCTGTTTGCTGTTGGGCCATTGTTTTGGATTTTGCACCAATGTGCCATCGTGGAGTGTTTTCACTAACTGTTTGTCACGAGTCACGAGTCACGAGTCACGAGTCTCGAGTCACCAGTCACCAGTCACCAGTCTCCAATCTCAATGCAGTCTCAAGTCACCATCCTCCAGTCTCAAGCCGTCAGTCTCCCGTCTCAAGCCTTCAAGCCGTCAGTCTCCCGTCACAAGCCGTCAAGCCGTCAGTCCCCCGTCACAAGCCTCCAGTGTCCCCGTCTCCCTTCACAAGCCTCCAGTGTCCCCATCTCCCGTCACAAGCCTCCAGTGTCCCCGTCTCAAGCCTGTGTTTCCCAATAAATCTTTTTTGTGCACCGTCCCACACTCTGTCCGCAATTGGGTCTACTTCCCTCCACTCCCACACGTAACAGAGTGGCCCAACCTACGAAGACCCAGCAGACTACCTCCCTCCCAAAGAAGATGACCCTATTCCAGTACTTTGCCTACATGGCACAGTTGACTGAGGAGAGAGAGTCACAGTATTTGGAGGACCTCTCGGGCACCCGGCTGGCCAGGGGGGCCCTCGCTCGGCACAGCGAGCCCTCGAACCCCATCCGGGAGACCAAGGAGCTCCGAGCGGAAGGGCAAAGGAGAAGCTGGCCGCCCTCGTGCACTGAGGCGGTCAGATGCAGCCCTCACCCCAGCTACACAGCTGCCACCCAAGGACGCCACTCCTGTCTCGGCGTCGGGGGTCCCGGCGGACGCCACTCCTGTCTCTGGCTGGCTTAACTCCTGCTCCACCAAGGGTCCTGGCGGGCGCCACTCCTGTCACGGCGCCAAGGGTCCTGGTAGGTGTCACTCCTGTTCCGGCACCAAAGGTCCTGGCTGGCGCTACTCCTGCTTTGCCGCCAAGGGTCCTGGCGGGCGTCACTCCTGTTCCGGCACCGAGGATCCTGGCTGGCTCAACTCCTGCTCCGCCAAGGGTCCTGGATGGCGCCACTCCTGTCACGGCGCCGAGGGTTCTGGCGGGCTCCATCCCCATTGCAGCGGCTGCTACACCTTCTTCGCCGCCTAGGGTCCTGGAGGGCATCACCCCTGTTTGGGTGCCGAGGATCCTGGCTGGCTCAACTCCTGCTCCGCCGAGGGTCCTGGCGGGCACCAGTCCTGTCACGGCGCCAAGGGTTCTGGCGAGCTCCGTCCCCATCACAGCGGCTGCTGCACCTTCTCTGCTGCCAAGAGTCCTGGCGGGAGTCACTCCTGTTCCGGCGCCGAGGGTCCTGGCTGGCACTACTCCTGCTTCGCGGCCAAGGGTCCTGGCGGGCGTCACTCCTGTTCCGGCGCCGAGGGTCCTGGCATGCGCCACTCTTGCTCCTGCCACAAGGGTCCAGGCGGACGCATCTCTAGCTCCTGCCACGAGGGTCCAGGCGGACGCCTCTCTTGCTCCAGGCGGACGCCTCTCTTGCTCCAGGCGGACGCCTCTCTTGCTCCTGCCACGAGGGTCAAGGCAGACGCCTCTCTTGCTCCTGCCACGAGGGTCAAGGCGGACGCCTCTCTTGCTCCTGCTACGAGGGTCCTGGCTGGCGCCACTCTCGCTCCTGCCACGAGGGTCCAGGCAGACACCTCTCTTGCTCCTGCCGCTCGTCACCACACCTTGGGCCTCCCCCAGGTGCTCAGTGCCTCCTGGGCCACCCCCCTGACTCTCTGTGGTCTGCGCGGCCTCCCGGCCGCCCCCCTGACTCTCCGTGGTGGTTCTGCCCACGGGTGTGGTGAGTGGGTTTCGTTTTTTTTCACTGTGCTCTTGCTCTTTCCCGCCTCCTGGCCACCCTCCACCCACCCTAGTGTGTTTTTGGGCTGTCTGGGAGCCAGCCCTTAGGGGCGGGGTAATGTCATGATCCCTCTCGTGTTTCCTGTTTTATTTTGTAGTCATGTCCTGTCTTCCTGTCCTCCTTCCTGTGATTACCTTACCTTTCCCCTTGTGTATTTAACCTGTGTTTTCCCCTGTTCGCTGTTGGGCCATTGTTTTGGATTTTGCACCAATGTGCCGTCGTGGAGTGTTTTTCTCACTAACTGTTTGTCACAAGTCTCAAGTCACCATCCTCCAGTCTCAAGCCGTCAGTCTCCCATCTCAAGCCATCAAGCCGTCGAGCCGTCAGTCTCAGCGTCAGTCTCAGCGTCAGACAGCAATGTCAGAAAGCAGAATCCATCCTGCTAGATTGCTCTCATCCTCTCCATCAACAGTTTCTGTTCCTTCCTTCTGGCTCCCTTCTTCAATTTCCATATGCCAAACTAAAAGATATAAAAATTCACTTGTACCCTCAGCTGCTCCAAGAGGAGATGTTTAGACCCATCTCTACATCTTGGACTTGGACTAAGTGCTGCTTCTACCACCCCCACCCCCTTTTCCCAGGTTCTACATCTACACTTGCATTTATTATTTCATCAACCTGATAGAGTATTCTCTTTCTGTTTATGGATTTATGATATTGAGTGATTGATGTGGACTTGTGTGTTGCTCCCAGTGTTGCCCAGCAATTGTCCCAATGTGGACAATAAGTAAAGGATTGATTGATTGATTGATAACACCTCCTCAAGACACCACTCCTAGACCCTAGCATGCCATCAAACTACAGGCCCATCTCTAAGTTTCATTTTCTGTTCAAGATTTTGAAAAAATGGTCTGCAAACAACATTTGGAATTGGTGGGGGGGGGGGGATAAATTCAATAAATTTCAATCTGGTTTCCCTCAGACACATAGTACTGAGACTGCTCTCCTTAGGATCAGGAATAAAAATCTCATGCAACTCCACCAAGGTGAAATTTCTACTTCAGTGCTCCTCAATTTGCCTGCAGCATTTAATACGATAGACCGTGCTGCTGGAGTGGCACGGTGGTGCAGTGGTCAGCACTGTGGCCTCACAGCAAGAACGTTGCAGGTTGGAGCCCTGGCTGGAACACGGAAGTTAAAGGATTCTGGTCAAAGAGAACTCCTACGTTCCTTACGGTAGTGCTGGGGGCCAGGCTGATGCCATCCAGGGTACCTGTCTCATTAGATAAGGTGTTCCTCAGGTGTTTTAGGCCCAACTCAAGAACTTCAGTTGTAGTTACAGGTCACATTATACCTTCAACACCAGTATGAGGAATCTGGGAGTTCTCTTTGACCAGGATCCTTGAAGTCCCACATTGATGAAATCTTCAGGAGACTTTCTTTCATTTTCATAACATGGCTAAGATCAGACACATCCTGTCACTGGATGATGGATGTCACTTTCAGGCTGGATTATTGTGGTTCCTCCTATCAGAATGCACCAATACTCTCTGAAGACTCTCCAGCTGATGGTGTACTGACATAACTAGTAGAAGAGACCAGTTCTCTCCTGGACTGGCTTCTATGCACTGGATCATTGTCAGATCCACAATTGAATTCTAGATTCTTCTTTGAACATCCAAAGGCCTCAATAATCAGGAACCTTTAAATCTGACAGAGCTCATAGTTCCCTACTTTCCAACTGGAATCCTTCACTTCCAGGATACTGCTGGGCTCCTGCTGGTTATTAGCGGCTCCAGAAGTAGAATGGGAGGCACAGCCTCCAGTTATCAGGCTCCTCCCCTGTCTCCCAGTCTCAGTCCAGGACTCAGACCCCCCCACCACCACCATGTCTAAAAGTAGCCTAAAAGCTTTCCTTGTTGATAAAGCTGAAAGCTAGCAGTCCCAAGCCGGGACTCGAACCCGGAACCTTCTTGCTGTGAGGCCACAGTGCTGACCACTGCACCACCGTGCAGCCCACCTGTCAAGTCAAGTCAGTTTTATTTTTGTGTCACCAAACCCCAACCAGAGACAGAAGGAAAGAGAGGGACAGAGATAAAGAGAGAGAGAAAGGAGGAGAGACTGCTGGACAGAGACAAAGACAGAGAATGGAGGAAGACAGAGAGACAGAAGGAAAGAGAGGGACAGAGATAAAAAGAGAGAGAGAAAGGAGGAGAGACTGATGGACAGAGACAAAGACAGAGAATGGAGGAAGACAGAGAGACAGAAGGAAAGAGAGGGACAGAGATAAAGAGAGGGAGAAAGGAGGAGAGACTGATGGACAGAGACAAAGACAGAGAATGGAGGAGGACAGAGAGAGAGAGAGAAGGCCATCACGTACTTACTCAACAAGTGATTGGATAACATACGTGATTATTTCCTCCTGTGTCCAGACAAAATCGCCATCCTGAGCCTGAGCTAGTTGATGCTAGCTCTTCCCATCCATTGTTTGTGCTCAGCCAACTAGTGCGGGCCCTGTCTCCCATAGCAACAATGAGCTGACGATGTTCAAATAAACCTGGCAGTAGCTTCCTGGTGGCGCGGGGGAGGGAGAATCAGCTGTTTGCTGTTGTTCACCAAATGTCAGTGTGGTTTTCAGGTGTTTCTACACCCACATCAATATTGTGGGTTGCAAACATACAAGTTAGTATGTGAAGTCTAGATGGAAGCAGAACGTGTCTGTGTTTGATCGCCTTCATCCACCATCAGTCCGAAATGATAAAGATGCCACAGTTCGGTTCGCGATGTTGGGGAAAGCCTGACCAGGGTTCTGAAGGTTTTGGAGCCTCTATGGTACCTGCCAGTGAGAAGCTTCACTACTTCAGGAATTATCTAGAATCAGACCAGGACCCATCCATGCATTTAGTTTTGGCCAAGAACCACCTGACAGTCGATGGTGGACGGTTGTGAGGGGGGACAAGGGTTTAGGGCTGACCCCTCCCTTGCAGGACAGTTGTTCCTTATTTTTTCAAGGACCTCATCTCAGTGTGTGAAAGGCTGCATCCCTCCCCTCGCAGCCGCCACCCCACCAAAGCTCCTCCTGTCGATTCAGGGTTCCTGCATCGATGGAACACGTAACTGGAGCACAGGACCTCAGAAACCTAAGAACCAAGAGATGGAACACATGAAGCACTGAAGCACTTGAGGTTGTGACAATTACAATTTGATCTTCAGCTTTTAAGAACCCTGCTGAAAGGCTCTTATTTTGGAGTCCCTCGTATGTGTGTGCACGTGTGTGTACACACACACATTTTTATATGTGTGTGCGTGTGTATATGTGTGTGTATGAGTGTGTGCGTGTGTGTGTGTGTATGTGTGTGTGTGTGCATGCACGTGTGCGTGCGTGTGCATGCGTGCATGTGTTTTTGTGTGTGGGTTCATATTTATGTGTGTGATAGCAGGCAGACCAGTAAGGCCTGGACCAGGTCCTGCCTGGCCCCGCCCTCTATGCAGCATGAAGGTGTCTGCAGGTACACCTCACTGGCTCTCACACTGCTGCGCTACAATGTTAGCACAGTCTTAGCTGCACGACTTGGAACTTGTAATCAGAGCGATCAGTGGTCAGGATGGTGATGGACATGGACACGCCCACTGAGGTCCTTCACAGCAGGTCATGGGTTTGTGTTGGTCCCTGGTGACGGACGTCCTCCATCCCACTCTCTCTGTGTTCTCCACATTTAAGAAAACATCTTTATTTGGTGCAGGTATTATTTCACTATGTTTCACATTAAAATACAAATAATGTCAGAAGAAGGATAACTCCTTCTGATGCTGTGCGTCATATCACCATTGCAGCACATCCAGAAATGACGGAGCAGCTTCTGGCTCCTCCTGGCTTCAGTGAAGCTCTGGGTTCAGGACATTTAGTTCCCTGCAGAGTAATGTGACCCTGTTGTCACTGGACAGGGGACATGCAGTCAAAGGCAGGGACATGTGTCTTACAGAGCCCTGCTTTGTCCTCCACGTGTACAATACATACTACTGTAGGTTAGGTAGTAGGACAAAGGGAGCCTTGTTATGGGGTGAGGAGCTTCACTGTGACCGCCACAACCATGTATGGCTCCTTTATCCTTCTCACACCGTCCTCATACATAATGTATCTCCAGCTGACAGCGTCCTGACATGTTCCACATGCTTGGACGCTCACTGTCCCCTGCACTTTCAACATGACGTCCTTTCATATGTAGAACTTTAATGTGAAGGATGCTTTTTCTTCCACTTTTTAATCCAAAATTTTGTTGCAGGAAGAGCAGTGTTAGCTAATGTTAAGTAGCCACCCCTCGATTTTGATTCCTCTCTGGCCTTCTCACACTTGTCATGACGTTGTGAGTCTTTGCTGTTTGAGTGTGTGCGCGTCCTCTGGGCCAGACACGTTGTTACAGAACTATTTAGATTGCAAAGTTAATGAATGAGAGAGCCATGAGACAAAGCCTCTGTTGTGTGCGGGGTGCTGAGGTTGGTGGAGACAGCAGGACGCGATTTGAATGTACTTTGGTCAACACTGTCCACAAATGAGACACATGGTGTCAAAGAAGATGGGTACAATAAAAGGACACTGTTGTGTGATGGATAGACGAGAGCCCTCTGGATTCCTGGCAGGGACTCGGGCTCTGTTTGATGTAATTGGGGACAAGGACACATTTGTAGGCAGCTGAAAGTGCAGACACACACTCAGATATACTCTAGTTTGAGGGGACAGAGGAGTTAGCATCATTCCACATTGGACCAGAGCACTCCAAGAGGTGCAGAAGGGTTCTGAAGTAGTTGGTTCTAAGAGATGGTCAGAAGTTCTCTGGCATCAGAACTTACCATGATGTCAACATGAGGAGGAATACTGCAATACTGCAGTTCTTGACACATTCTGTGTTTAAATGGTTGTTTTTCTCTTGACTTGTTAAAAATTGGCTTTGTATTTGCAACAAAGTCGAAGTTTCTGATCCTTTGCTGCTACAGCTGAGCTTCAGGTCCCAAACAAAACTACAGCACAAGGAGACCATCCAAGGTGGAGTAGTGTCTTCATGAGTCGATCAGACAAAGTCAAAAGAGAGTTGACAGAGGCCTCAAACGAAATTCCCAGAAGAGAACGTGAGTCCCTGGATCCCAACATTCAGACGGGGACAACTTTAAGGTTTCTGAGTTGACGACTGGTCCAGTGGAACGTGAGGCCATTATTTGTAGTCCAGCAAGTCCTTGTGTGTTAACGTGATTGTGACGTTCCCAGTCACACTTTAATCCTTTTGAAAGTCGGTAAGCGCCACAGGATTGAGTTACTCATCCACTCTCAATTTAGCAGAATTTAGCAGCACATTCAGATTTAATCTGGGTGTCTTCTGGCTCAGCTGTGGCACTCATGCGCTGCTTGTCTGGACCAAAGATTCATTGCTTGCGAGCTGAGGAAGCTGGTGGGGCCCCGTCCCCCCACCACAATACTCGGAATAATGTTGTTCTTTTCACATCAAATCTGCATGACAGGCAGAATGAGGCTAGTTTCCATCCCTGCCCTGTAACAGTGTCAGAACTGGGAGGGCCCGGCCAGGAGTCTTCCTCGGCTGCTGAATGGACGTCCTCATCCACACGCGTGACATGAAGGCAACATGAGCGTGCATCAGTCATGCAGTTCATCCAGCAGAGGCTACATTTGCTACTCCTGGGCTGTGGCTACCTGTCACATGACTTCACGGCTGTACTGTAGATTGGTAGATGAGGTGGTCTCTGTCCAAGGGTTCCCAAGCTGTGGCTGGAGGGACAGGAAGAGACCCGTTCTCCCCCTCCACCCTGAGTCCAACATCACCCTCTGGTGTCTGTTGACTGTAGCTGCTGGTTGTATGACTGGATGCGTGGAAAGTTTCTCGCTCCAGGACTGGCGGCGTCTCGGGGGAGTTTCCTTTAGGCTTCGGCCTGCTGATGCCATAGTGGCTTCGATCACAGAAACTCTGACGTTGATCATAGAAAACTGTAAAATAGTTTGCTGTCACTGACCCACATTCTCAGCTTTTGATCTGAAAAGACGAGTGTTTTTTAACCTGGAATCTGTTTTCTTTTGACACATTGGTGTTCATGTTTGGCATGAATATTCGGGAGTGTTGCTTCCTCTTTCACATGATCCTTTCACTTCCTGTCTTGTCAAGATTATGAAGAGCTCTGGTGTCATCTTGGTGACTGCTGTCGTTTCTGATGTGGAACTCTCGTCAGCACGTTCTAACCTTGAACAGAAGCACAGTGAACATTTCGTTCAGCCATCAGCTCTCAGACACGACCACGTGTGCAGTATTTACATCAACATGGGATGACGCTGAGCCCTCAGCAGGATGTAGCAGCAGAGAAGCGCCACTTTTAAAACTGAAGAAAACATTTATTGGTCCAACGAGGGCTTTGTCAGCCTCCAAGAAAAATCCCAATCAGTCTCTCCTCCTGTCTCTCTCTCTTTATCTCTGTCCCTCTCTTTCCTTCTGTCTCTCTGTCCTCCTCCATTCTCTCTTTGTCTCTGTCCATCAGTCTCTCCTCCTTTCTCTCCCTCTTTATCTCTGTCCCTCTCTGTCCTACTGTCTCTGTCTTCCTCCATTTTCTCTCTTTATCTCTGTCCCTCTCTTTCCTTCTGTCACTCTATCTTCCTCCATTCTCTGTCTTTGTCTCTGTCCATCAGTCTCTCCTCCTCTCTCTCTCTCTTTATCTCTGTCCCTCTCTTTCCTTCTGTCTCTCTGTCTTCCTCCATTCTCTGTCTTTGTCTCTGTCCTGCTCTCCTGCTCTCTCTCCGTCTCCACTGATCCTGGATCTGCTCCACCTTCCTGCTGGTAAAGGAAGGTTCTGGTGGCTGCTGTTGCAGGATGTGCTGCTGATGGAGAATTGTTGGGTGGAGGTTCATTGAAGGAGGGAGGTGCTGGACCTGCTCTACTTGGACAGAGTCAGGACAGAACTTTGGTTGGGGTTTGGTGACACACAAATAAACCTGACTTGATTTGACTGGACTTGCCACCTGGAACCAGCAGTCTGGGCCACCTGGTGCCTGAGCGTCACCTTGTCAGGTTGATGTGGTCTGAACTGTTAATCAGGGAATCTGATGAACTTTGTGTTCTTCCCGTTAAATTTAACTGTAAATTTCAAGGAGATTTTCAGGCTCTTTAACAAACTGATAACAATCAAACACAAGACTCTCAGAGCAGCAAAGGCAAGCTGAACATTTTACTGGTGATGCCAGTGGTCAACTGACTCTTGTCCAGTATCTTACTGGGACACAGCCAAACCATTGCTGTCATCAGGGGGAAGTTCAGTCCACCAGGTGGTGCTCATCGTCACGGAATGTCAGACTCAGGTAGTGAGAGCAGCAGTAGATGTCCTGGGACCAACAAACACAAGGTTTCCCTGAAAACCTTCGTCATCCACTCAAATCCAGAAGTAAGGACCCAGATTTAAAGCCACTGGGTTCACATTTGTTTGTTTGTTTGTTTGTTTGTTAGGGGCAAAACAACCTAACATCAATTACAGCCTGATTTTCCTTGTGTGTTTGTGTGTGTGTGTGTGGGGGGGGGGGCAGACTAGTGTGGGAGGCTGAACAGCAGCTGGTCTGGACCAAGCAGCATTTACTGCTCGCCTGATCTGCCTGATGATCCTGGTGATTCGATCACTGCTTTCCTCACCAGGCTGGAATGCAGCGCTGCATTTTTGACACGACTCTCTCACACAGCCTTCTTCTGTTTTCAGACCAGACTCCTTGCCAGGACGGAGACTCACCAAACTCCTAAGCACAGAGATACTGAAAGACGGGTTCTGCTGGGGACCTTTGGAACTCACCCACTTCTTATATCTGAGATTTTCAGCTTCTGTAAACTTTCTGCCAGCAGCTGCATCTTCACTGAATCCTGCTTCTGACCCTAACCTGCAGACATGTGACATGAAGTCCATTATGATGGGAGGTCAATCGGGTGGGCTTGTAAGCTGATGGATTCTTGCGGGATCTTTGACTCCTCATGAGGCCACACCAAAGTGCCCCGAACTTTGAACACAGGGCGGCCCTTTTGTTCCATTTGCAGAGTTGTTGTTGAAGTCAATCCTGATTTTGAAGTCTGAAGATGTTGTGAAGGGACAAGAATCCTGAACAAACACGAGTCACGAGTCTGACAACATGGAAATGGTCTCCAGTGGTTGTGAACACCAGTTAGCGTGTGTGTGTGTGTGTGTGTGTGTGTGTGTGTGTGTGTGTGTGTGTGTGTGTGTGTGTGTGTGCTTGCACACAAGCATGGGTCATTACAAGTTGTTAAGGTTAGGGTTAGTTAGGCTCATCCCTAACTAAAGACTGACTGACTCACTCACTCACTCACACACTCATTCACTCACTCACTCATTCACTTACACACTCACTCACTCCCTCACTCATTCACTCACTCATTCACTTTCACACTCATTCACTCTCACTCATTCACTCACTCACTCATTCACTTACACACTCACTCATTCACTCACTCATTCACTTACACACTCACTCACATACTCACTCATTTACTTACTAACTCACACACTCATTCATTCACACATTCACTCACACACTCACTCATTCACTGACTCCCTCACTCATTCACGTACTCATTCACTTACACATTCATTCACTCACTCACTCATTCACTTACTCACTCAGTCACTTACGGACTCACTCACACACTCATTCACGCACTCATTCACTCACACACTCATTCATTCACACACTCACTCATTCACTCACACACTCACTCATTCACTCACTCCCACACTCATTCACTCACTCATTCATTTACACACTCATTGAATCAATCACTCATTCACTTACAGACTCACTCACACTCATTCATTCACTTACACACTCACTCACATATTCACACGCTAACTCATTCACTCAAAAACTCACTCACACATTCACACACTCACTCACTCACTCACTCACACATTCACTCAAAAACTCACTCATTCACTCACACACTCACTCACTCACATTCTTTCACTCACACACTCACTCACTCATTCACATACTCACTCACGCATTCACTCACTCACTCATTCACACACTCACGCATTCACTCACTCACTCACTCACTCACACATTCACTCACACACTCACTCATTCACTCACACACTCATCCACTCACTCACTGACACACTCACTCACACATTAACTCATTCACTTACTCACTCACTCACTCACTCACTCACACATTCACATACTCACTCATTCACTCACTCACACATTCACACACTCACTCATTCACTCACTCACTCACACATTCACTCACACACTCACTCATTCACTCACACACTCACACGTTCTTTCACTCACACACTCACTCATTCATTCACTCAATCACTCATTCACATACTCAGTCACTCATTCACTCACTCACACATTCACACACTCCCTCACTCATTCACTCACTCACTCACACATTCACTCACACACTCACTCATTCACTCACACACTCACTCACTCACACATTCTTTCACTCACACACTCACACACTCACTCATTCATTCACTCACTCACTCATTCACATACTCACTCACTCATTCACTCACTCACTCACTCACACACACTCACTCACTCATTCACACACTCACACGCTCACTCACTCACACATTCTTCCACTCACACACTCACTCACTCACTCATTCACATACTCACTCACTCATTCACTCACTCACTCATTCACACACTCACGCATTCACTCACTCACTCACTCACACATTCACTCACACACTCACTCATTCACTCACACACTCATCCACTCACTCACTGACACATTCACTCACACATTAACTCATTCACTTACTCACTCACTCACTCACTCACACATTCACACACTCACTCATTCACTCACTCACACATTCACACACTCACTCATTCATTCACTCACTCACACATTCACTCACACACTCACTCATTCACTCACACACTCACACATTCTTTCACTCACACACTCACACACTCACTCATTCATTCACTCAATCACTCATTCACATACTCAGTCACTTATTCACTCACTCACACATTCACACACACACTCACTCATTCACTCACTCACTCACACATTCACTCACACACTCACTCATTCACTCATACACTCACTCACTCACACATTCTTTCACTCAAACACTCACACACTCACTCATTCATTCACTCACTCACTCATTCACATACTCACTCACTCATTCACATACTCACTCACTCACACACTCACTCACTCATTCACACACTCACTCATTCACTCACACTCATACACTCACTCTTTCACTCACACTCATTCACTCACACTCATACACTCACTCATTCCCACACTCACTCATTCACTCACTCACTCATTCACTCACTCACTCATTCACTTACTCAGTCACTCACTCACACATTCACACACTCACTCTTTCACTCACTCACTCACACATTCATTCACACACTCACTCATTCACTCACAGACTCAATCATTCATTCACTCGAACAATATTCACACACCTACCCATTCATTCATTCATTCATTCACTCACTCATTCAAATACTCATTCACACACTCACTCACTCACACATTCTTTCACTCACACAATCACTCATTCATTCACTCAGTCACTCAATCACATACTCACTCACTCATTCACTCACTCACTCATTCACACACTCACGCATTCACTCACTCACTCACTCACTCACACGCTCATTCACTCACAAACTCATTCACTCACACATTCACTCACACACTCACTTATTCACTCACACACTCATCCACTCACTCACTGACACACTCACTCACACATTCACTCACTCACACACACACTCACTCACTCAAACACTCACTCCCTCACTCATTCACTCGCACATTCACTCACACACTCACTCATTCACTCACACACTCACCCACTCACTCACTGAAACACTCACTCACACATTCACTCACACACTCACTCATTCACTCACACACTCACTCACTCACACATTCTTTCACTCACACATTCACACACTCACTCATTCATTCACTCACTCACTCATTCACATTCTCACTCACTCATTCACTCACTCACTTATTCACTCACTCACTCACTCACACGCTCATTCACTCACACACTCACTCACACATTCACTCACTCACACACACACTCACTCACTCAAACACTCACTCCCTCACTCATTCACTCGCACATTCACTCACACACTCACTTATTCACTCACACACTCACCCACTCACTCACTGAAACACTCACACACACATTCACTCACTCACACACACACACACTCACTCACTCATACACACACACTCACTCACTCACACACTCACTAACTCACACTTTCACTCACTCACTTACACACTCATTCACTCACTCACTCACTCATTCACTTACACACTCACTCCCTCACTCATTCACTCACTCATTCACTTCCACACTCATTCACTCTCACTCATTCACTTACACACTCACTCACACACACATTCACTCACTCATTCACTTACACACTCACTCACATACTCACTCATTCACTTACTCACTCACACACTCATTCATTCACACATTCACTCACACACTCATTCATTCACTCACTCCCACACTCATTCACTGACTCATCCACTTACACATTTATTAACTCACTCACTCATTCACTTACTCACTCATTCACTTACAGACTCACTCACACACTCATTCACGCACTCATTCACTTTCACATTCATTCACTCACTCACTCATTCACTTACTCCCTCATTCACTAACAGACTCACTCACACACTCATTCACGCACTCATTCACTCACACACTCATTCATTCACACACTCACTAATTCACTCACACACTCACTCATTCACTCACTCCAACACTCATTCACTTACTCATTCACTTATACATTCTTTCACTCATTCACTCATTCACTTACTCACACATTCACTTACAGACTCACTCACACACTCATTCACGCACTCATTCACTCACACTCATTCATTCACACACTCACTCATTCACTCACTCACATACTCACTCATTCACTCACTCACTCATTCACTTACTAACTCACTCATTCACTCACACATTCACTCACTCATTCATTCACTCAAACACTCACTCATTCATTCACTCCAACAATATTCAAATACTCACTCATTCATTCATTCACTCACTCATTCACATACTCATTCACACACTCACACATTCTTTCACTCACACACTCACTCACACACTCACTCATTCATTCACATACTCACTCACTCACTCATTCACACACTCATTCACTCACTCAAACACATACTCACTCATTCACTCACTCACTCATTCAAACACTCACTCACTCACACACTCACTCACTCACTCATTCACTCACACTCATTCACTCACACTCATACACATACTCATTCACACACTCACTAATTCACTCATCATTCACTCACACTCATTCACTCACACTCATACACATACTCATTCACACACTCACTAATTCACTCATCATTCACTCACCCACCTACTGATTCACTCACTCTCACACTCATTCACTCACTCACTCACTCACTCACTCACAAACTCATTCACTCACTCACTCATTCACTCACTCACTCACTGACACACTCACTCACACATTCACTCACTCACACACTCACTCACTCACACACTCACTCACTCACACACACACTCACTCATTCACACACACACTCACTCTCTCACTCACACACAAACACTCACTCACACACTCACTCACTCACTTCCTCACATGCTCACACACTCACTCACTCACTCACACACACTCCCTCACTCACACATTCACTCACTCACACACTCACTCACTCACACACTCACTCACTCACACACACACTCACTCATTCACACACACACTCACTCTCTCACTCACACACAAACACTCACTCACACACTCACTCACTCACTTACTCACACGCTCACACACTCACTCACTCACTCACACACACTCCCTCACACGCTCATACACTCATTCACACACACACACTCACTCACTCACTCATTCACACACTCACTCATTCACTCACAGATTCACTCACTCACTCACACACTCACTGAAACACTCACTCACACATTCACTCACACACACTAACTCACTCACACACTCATTCAGTAACTCACTCACACACACACTCACTCACTCACACATTCACTCACTCACAAACTCTCACTCACTTACTCACACACTCACTCACTCACTCACTCACACGCTCATACACACACACTCACTCACTCACACGCTCATACACTCACACACTCACTCCCTCACTCACTCACACACACACTCACACACAAACACTCACTCACTCACTCACTCACTCACACACTCACCGAAACATTCACTGACCATTAACTCACACATTCACACACTCACACTCACTCACTCACACACTCACTCACTCACCCACTCACTCACTGACACACTCACTCACACATTCACTCACTCACACACTCACTCACTCACACACTCACTCACTCACTCACTCACTCACACACACAAACACTCACTCACTCACACGCTCACTCACTCACACGCTCACTCACTCACTCACACGCTAACTCACACACACTCCCTCACGCTCATACACTTATTCACACACTCACTCACACACTTTTTCATACACTCACTCATTCACTCATACACACACTCACTCACACACTCATTCACTCACTCACTCATACATTCACTCACACACTCACTCACACATTCACTCACTCACTCACACACTCACTGAAACACTCACTCACACATTCACTCACACACACTAACTCATTCACACACTCCCTCTTTCATTCAATCACTTACTCAATCACTCACACACTCCCTCATTCACTCACTCATTCACTTACACACTCACTCACTCCCTCACTCATTCATTCACTTCCACACTCTTTCACTCTCACTCATTCACTCACTCACTCATTCACTTACACACTCACTCACACACTCACTCATTCACTCACACACTCACTCATTCACTTACACACTCACTCACATACTCGCTCATTCACACACTCATTCATTCACACATTCACTCACACACTCACTCATTCGCTCGCTCACTCACTCACTCACACACTCACTCATTCACTTACACACTCACTCACATACTCGCTCATTCACACATTCATTCATTCACACATTCACTCACTCACTCATTCACTCACACACTCACTCATTCACACACTCATTCACTCACACACTCACTCACATACTCGCTCATTCACACATTCACTCACTCACTCATTCACTCACACACTCACTCATTCACACACTCATTCACTCACACACTCACTCACACATTCACTCACACACTCACTCATTCACTTACACACTCACTCATTCATTCACTCATACAATATTCACACAATCACTCACTCACTCATTCACACACTCACTCACACACTCATTCTTTCACTCACACACTTACTCACACACTCCCTCATTCACTCACTCATTCACTTACACACTCACTCACTCCCTCACTCATTCATTCACTTCCACACTCTTTCACTCTCACTCATTCACTCACTCACTCATTCACTTACACACTCACTCACACACTCACTCATTCACTCACACACTCACTCATTCACTTACACACTCACTCACATACTCGCTCATTCACACACTCATTCATTCACACATTCACTCACACACTCACTCATTCGCTCGCTCACTCACTCACACACTCACTCATTCACTTACACACTCACTCACATACTCGCTCATTCACACACTCATTCATTCACACATTCACTCACTCACTCATTCACTCACACACTCACTCATTCACACACTCATTCACTCACACACTCACTCACATACTCGCTCATTCGCACACTCATTCATTCACACGTTCACTCACTCACTCATTCACTCACACACTCACTCATTCACACACTCATTCACTCACACACTCACTCACACATTCACTCACACACTCACTCATTCACTTACACAATCACTCATTCATTCACTCATACAATATTCACACAATCACTCACTCACTCATTCACACACTCACTCACACACTCATTCTTTCACTCCCACACTTACTCCCACACTCACTCATTCGCTCACACACTCAGTCATTCATTCACACACTCATTCACTCACACACTCACTCACTCATTCGCTCACACACTCACACATTCATTCACTCACACACTCACTCATTCACACACTCACTCATTCACACACTCACACACACACTCACTCATTCACTCACACAATCACTCACTCATTCACACACACACTGACTTATTAACTCACTCACTCACTTACACGCTCATACACTCATTCACACACTCACTAACTCATTCACTCACTCATTCACACATCACTCATACACTCATTCAAACACTCATTCACTCACACATTCACTCACTCACTCACTCACAAACACACTCACTCACTCACAAACACACTCACTCACTCACAAACACACTCACTCATGTACTCACTCACTCACTCATTCACACACTCACTAACTCACAAACTCATTCACTCACTCACTCATTCACACACTCATTCACTCACTCACTCACTCACACATTCACTCACTCACTCACACGCTCACTCACTCACACGCTAACTCACACACACTCCCTCACGCTCATACACTTATTCACACACTCACTCACACACTTTTTCATACACTCACTCATTCACTCATACACACACTCACTCACACACTCATTCACTCACTCACTCATACATTCACTCACTCACTCACCCACTCACTGAAACACTCACTCACACATTCACTCACACACACTAACTCACTCACACACTCCCTCTTTCATTCAATCACTTACTCAATCACTCACACACTCCCTCATTCACTCACCCATTCACTTACACACTCACTCACTCCCTCACTCATTCATTCACTTCCACACTCTTTCACTCTCACTCATTCACTCACTCACTCATTCACTTACACACTCACTCACACACTCACTCATTCACTCACACACTCACTCATTCACTTACACACTCACTCACATACTCGCTCATTCACACACTCATTCATTCACACATTCACTCACACACTCACTCATTCGCTCGCTCACTCACTCACACACTCACTCATTCACTTACACACTCACTCACATACTCGCTCATTCACACACTCATTCATTCACACATTCACTCACTCACTCATTCACTCACACACTCACTCATTCACACACTCATTCACTCACACACTCACTCACATACTCGCTCATTCACACACTCTTTCATTCACACATTCACTCACTCACTCATTCACTCACACACTCACTCATTCACACACTCATTCACTCACACACTCACTCACACACTCACTCACACATTCACTCACACACTCACTCATTTACTTACACACTCACTCATTCATTCACTCATACAATATTCACACAATCACTCACTCACTCATTCACACACTCACTCACACACTCATTCTTTCACTCACACACTTACTCCCACACTCACTCATTCGCTCACACACTCACTCATTCATTCACACACTCATTCACTCACACACTCACTCACTCATTCGCTCACACACTCACACATTCATTCACTCACACACTCACTCATTCACACACTCACTCATTCACACACTCACACACACACACACTCACTCATTCACTCACACAATCACTCACTCATTCACACACACACACTGACTTATTCACTCACTCACTCACTTACACGCTCATTCACTCATTCACACACTCACTAACTCATTCACTCACTCATTCACACATCACTCATACACTCATTCAAACACTCATTCACTCACACATTCACTCACTCACTCACTCACAAACACACTCACTCACTCACAAACACACTCACTCACTCACAAACACACTCACTCATGTACTCACTCACTCACTCATTCACACACTCACTAACTCACAAACTCATTCACTCACTCACTCATTCACACACTCACTCACACATTCACTCACTCACACATTCACTCACTCACTCACTCACTCACAAACACACTCACTCATTCACTCACACTCATACACTCACTCATTCACACACTCACTCACACACTCACTCACACACACACACACACTCACTCACTTTATCACTCACTCACACACACTCACTCACTTTATCACTCACTCACTGACACACTCACTCACTCACTCACACGCTCATACACCCATTCACTCACTCACTCACTCACAAACACACTCACTCACTCACAAACACACTCACTCACTCACAAACACACTCACTCATGTACTCACTCACTCACTCATTCACACACTCACTAACTCAAACTCATTCACTCACTCACTCATTCACACACTCATTCACTCACTCACTCACTCACACATTCACTCACTCACTCACACATTCACTCACTCACACATTCACTCACTCACTCACTCACTCACAAACACACTCACTCATTCACTCACACTCATACACTCACTCATTCACACACTCACTCACACACTCACTCACACACACACACTCACTCACTTTATCACTCACTCACACACACTCACTCACTTTATCACTCACTCACTGACACACTCACTCACTCACTCACACGCTCATACACTCACTCACTTTATCACTCACTCACTGACACACTCACTCACTCACTCACACGATCACACACACATTCACTCACTCACTCACACATGCACTCACTTACTCACACACTCACTCACAAACACACTCACTCACTCATTCACACACTCACTCATTCACACACTCACTCACACACCCTCACGCACTTTATCACTCACTCACTGACACACTCACTCACTCATTCACACACACACTCATTCACACACTTACACACTCATTCACTCACTGACACATTCACTCACTCACTGACACACTCACTCATACACTCACTCACACACTCATTCACTCACTAACTCACTCACACACACTCACTCACACACACACACTGACACAATCACTTACACACTCACTCACACACTTACTCACACTCACTCACTCACACACACTCACTGACACACTAACACACACATTCACTCACTCACACACTCATTCACACACTCACTCACTCACACACACACTCACTCACTCACTTAGTCACCACTGTGTGTGTAATTCTGTATTCAAACCAACATGTACACAAACATGAGTGATGCAGTGAGGCCTGCACGGATCTCTACATAGGGGAAACCAAACAGCCCCTCAACAAGCGCATGGCCCAACATAGAAGAGCCAACTCTGGAGGACAGGACTCAGCGGTTTTCCTCCACCTCAAGGAGGAAAGCCACTCCTTCCAGGACGATCGTGTCCAAATCCTGGACAGAGAGGACAGATGGTTTGAAAGAGAAGTTAAAGAAGCCATCCACGTCAGGATAGAGAAACCATCTTTGAACAGAGGAGGTGGACTGCGACATTTCCTTTCACCTATTTACAACCAAGTCCTTTCAAAGCTTCCCCAAAGAGCTCAGCTGAAAGACCCATGTGGAACGGCTGATGCCAGCACAGCCCATTAGCATCTGAGTGGTCGGTGAAACTCCCTAACGACCACCCCTGAAACTCCCTGACACCGCACAACGACTGTCGTTTGGGGAGGCCAGGTGAGTCTCGGGAGGGCCGTTTCCACCACAATAGCACTGACCACTCCCACATAGGTTTATAAGCTGGAGTTTCCACACTCTTCACTAGAACTGAAGAAGCCTCTCGGATGAGAGGTGAAACGTCTTCAAGATAAACTTACGTCCAGTTGACCAGATTTTACTTGGCTTCGATCTACGATGACCTGGATGAATGAGAACCTACACAGACATGTACACAAACCCTCAACACCCAACGAGGACCTGCTGGTTTGTTTTTTTTCAAACAAAGACAAACTTGAGCAACAACCTTCTGATCCTCAGTGTTTATTTCTGTCAACACAAAAGTCCCCAATTTCACCCAAGAGCCAGTGATCAGACAGTTCCTGGTTCAGTTCTACAGGAACCAGTCTGAGTCCCTCCTGGGGCAGGGGCAGGGGAGGGGGTTCTCCAGGGGTCCGCTTCTTCTGCAGGAACTAGAAAACCTGTGTATTAGTCACTTGGGATATGGAACTTCCACACGCCCCTGAGGACCTGCCACATGACTCCGACATATTGGGACTGCAACCCTCACCTGGACCTGCGTGACGCGCCTGACCTCTCTTGTGACTTTCAGCATGTTTGACACATTGATGGTTGAGGGGGTTTTGGTGGTTCAGGGGTCTTTGGAGGTCCAGCAGTCTTTGGGGGTCTTACCCATGTCCAGATTTTGATGGCCTATTGGGTGCAGCCCCTGACCCCATGCCCATCCAGACCCCCCCCCCCCCCCAACACCCACACCCACACCCACACACACACACACACACACTCAATCTTCCTGATCTGGCAGAGCTGCAATGGCTGCTGCCTACCAGGGCACAGAGAGAAACCCTCTGTGGCTCGCTCGCCTCCCTCTCGTTCTTTCTCTCGCCCTCCCTGTCTCTCATCTGTATGTGATTTAGGCTGGGAGGCTCCGGGGAGGGGGGGCAGGGGGAGGGAGGAAGCCCACACTAGTTTGTTTTAGAAGGAGCCAGTCATTGCATTTGGACGTGGGAGCCGTGGAAAAGTGAAGCCAGCAGAGCAAGAGGAGCTGCTGCTGTGTCCACAGCCGAGAGACGGAGGGACAGAGACGAGGAGGACCGCTGTCCCAGCAGGACAACAGGAACATGGCTGCGTCGGCTCTGGCCAGCTTCTGCCTTCTCGGGATCGTCTCCCAGACCGCCTGCCCAGCTTCAGCTGCCAGACTGGGGGAGCAGCAACAGTCCGTCCTCAAGGTAAGACACTCCAGAGCGACCAGGCTTTCGTGTACGTCTCTGTACTTCTCCTACGGTCCTGTAGTACCGGAGCTGCTGTCGGAGGGGGGTGTGCAGGACTGAGCCCTGCTGTGTGCTTGTGTGTGTAAGCGGACCTCAAGGCTAAAGCTCCGAGTCAGCCCCCCCTCCCAGTTCCCTAATGGAAAGCAGCTGCCAGACATGCCAGAGACAAACAGCCCCAATCCGCGTGAGCAGCACCAGGGAGAGAGAAACTGTGTCCTTACCCTCTAATCTTCATCTCTGTAGTCTTCATCACCTCAAACCATGTGTTCATCAGGACCACTCACATGATGTCAGGTCCACCAGGACTCAGGTCTGAAGCTTTGATGGTCTCTGAGGCCCCTGTGGTCTGGTCCGGTCCGGTCCGTTCCGGTCCATGTGACTGCTGAGGGGGCAGATGTAACGGCGTGGTGCCGGAGGGCGGTGGCTGGGTCTCTGTCACTCTTGTAGTTTTGTGTTTATCAAACCTTGGTTTGCGATGACTTCAGGCTGCAGACACTAAAGCTTCTGTGTGTGGGAGCTCTCTGTCGGGGGAGCGGCCCAGTCCGGCCCAGTCAAACAACCAGTCTTGAACTATGCATAGTCCGATTTTTTGGTATTTTGCAGTCACCTTTGCTGACGTAGTTGAAGAATCTATGAGCGGCTCTTACTCCAGCTCGGACTCCGGCTCTGCCAGGGTGTTGGATGCACTTCAGTGTCCAGAGGACCCCCAGAACTGAACACAGGGCCCATTTCCCTGCTAGTGAGATGTACAAGGCTTTGGCAAATGTGAGTTCAGGGAAGTATTCAGTTCCCAAACTTGGCGGTGATGAAGTACAGCAATTTCAACATTTACTCCCCCTGTTTACTTCTCCATGTCTAGAAGTCTTGCTCACAACTGTGTGGGCAGTCAGAGAGTTGGGAGGACTTTCTCACGACCCTGCTTCTGAGGAGGCCCAGGGGAGTCAGCAGGATCTACTCTGATCCCCTGGAGCCCAGCAGCTTGGTCCAGAAGCACAAATTAAATTCAAGCTGCACCAACTCATCGCCTTAATTTTCCCACAAACCCTGCAAAGAACATGGAGAAGACACAGAAATAAACACTCCTCAACTTCTCCATCTTTTTATAAATATTTGACTTTCTCTCTCTCTCTCTCTCTCTCTCTCTGTCTCTCTCTCTCTCTCTCTCTCTCTCTCTCTCTCACACACACACTCACGCACACTGTCTGTAGGGCCCGCCGCTGACCCCTGAACGTGTCACTATCCCACACGCTCACTGCTGGTTAGAGCACCTCATCCCTGACAAGCAAACTTCCTGTGAGCCTGCTCGGCCCTGGGCACTGTCTTGGTAGTTTTCATTGCTTGAAACAACCGACAGACAGGGTGTGGCCCCCTGTGGTGGGTGTGGCCAATTATAGTGGACATGGCCCAGCTAGCAGACCTGGTAGACAGCAATTCCTCTACACATTTTCTCCAATGATCTGGTTCTGAATAATGTGACCAGCAGCCAGGACGGAGGCTGCTGATGGCGCCGAGGCCGGATGGCTGGAAGCAGCTGGACACAGGGCGAAGCTGTCTGACATGATCAATGTCATCTTTGTTCACCGGTCAGGCGCCTCAGTGGGACGAGCACACATTACTGAGCGCGCTCACAGCTGGCCGGATGTTCTCCGTGCCGCAGCAGTTGGTACTTGTTTGGTGTGAATCATTGTTTCTGTCCTTCAAGGTCGTTTGCTGATGTCAGGCTTCCATCCGTCTGCTTCAGGCTGGGCCAGCTGTCTCAATGCTAAGCTAGGCTAGGTGTTATAATGACACAATTATGGCATTTGCTGTGTTTGTGCTCTTTGGTTTGTATAAAAACCACAAAAATGTTGTCACCTTAGTGACTCTGTGTGTGTGTGTGTGTGTGTGTGTGTGTGTGTGTGTGTGTGTGTGTGTGTGTGTTTGCCTCATGCTTCTGACATTCCACCATCCTGTGAAACTCTGGTGAACAAATATTAGACAGGATGTAGCGTTTACAATAACAATCGGGGGGGGGCTGCCATTCACACACAGTTCTGACTTTTTATTGAGAATAATGAAGGAGATGTATCTTCAAAGTTGATCTCAATGATCAAAGCTCAGGGAGGCAGCAGGGTTCGGGAGGTCAGGAGGTCAAGAGGTCATCATCTAACTGGAGGGTTATTGACTATTTCACCATCACTACTGGCCCCCAACATCACGACTGGCTCTCACCATCACTACTGGCCCTCACCATCACTACCGGCCCTCACCATCACTACTGGCCCTCACCATCACTACTGGCCCCACCATCACTACCTGCCCTCACCATCACTACCGGCCCTCACCATCACTACTGGCCCTCACCATCACTACTGGCCCCCACCATCACTACCGGCCCTCACCATCACTACTGGCCCTCACCATCACTACTGGCCCCACCATCACTACCTGCCCTCACCATCACTACCGGCCCTCACCATCACTACTGGCCCCCAACATCACTACCTGCCCTCACCATCACTACCGGCCCTCACCATCACTACTGGCCCCCAACATCACGACTGGCTCTCACCATCACTACTGGCCCTCACCATCACTACCGGCCCCCACCATCACTACCTGCCCTCACCATCACTACCGGCCCTCACCATCACTACTGGCCCCCAACATCACGACTGGCCCCCAACATCACGACTGGCCCCCAACATCACGACTGGCTCTCACCATCACTACTGGCCCTCACCATCACTACTGGCTCTCACCATCACTACCGGCCGTCACTGTCACTACTGGCCCTCACCATCACTACTGGCCCTTACCATCACTACTGGCCCCCAACATCACGACTGGCTCTCACCATCACTACTGGCCCTCACCATCACTACTGGCTCTCACCATCACTACCGGCCGTCACTGTCACTACTGGCCCTCACCACCACTACTGGCCCCCAACATCATGACTGGCTCTCACCATCACTACTGGCCCTCACCATCACTACTGGCCCTCACCATCACTACTGGCCCCCACCATCACTACTGGCCCTTACCATCACTACTGGCTCTCACCATCACTACTGGCCCTCACCATCACTACTGGCCCTCACCATCACTACTGGCCCTCACCATCACTACCGGCTGTCACTGTCACTACTGGCCCTTACCATCACTACTGGCCCTCACCATCACTACTGGCCCTCACCATCACTACTGGCCCTCACCATCACTACCGGCCGTCACTGTCACTACTGGCCCTTACCATCACTACTGGCCTCCAACATCACTACTGGCCCTCACCATCACTACTGGCTCTCACCATCACTACTGGCCCTCACCATCAGTTCAAACTTAACCAATAGGGTGCTGAAGTTATCTTAGCCTCTAATGTCCCCATTTTTGTTGCGTAGCAACTTTCAACTACTTCTGTTCACCGGGAGGAAGCAGAGTGATGGTTGGAGGGCAGCAGGGGGCAGGGCCTCCACTGTTTGTGACTTCTGTATGAGATGCTGATGTGGCGTTCCCTTCCTCCTCCCCAGGTGTGTTCTAAGGGTTTCTTCCTGAGTGAGCTGAACGTCTGTCTGCCATGCAACTGCAAAGGTCGCACCGATCGCTGTGAGGACATCACAGGCATCTGCATCGTAAGTCTGTGATTGATGATCCTCACTGAGTTCATATTGTGTGACATCTGCTCTGCTCACACCTCAGGTAATCCAGTCACGGCGTGTCCACTGGTGTCCCCACTGGGATAAATCACAATGCTGTAGTCACTGTTGTCATGTGGACACCAATGTTTTTCAAACCAGTGTATTTAGCTCTGTCCAGCCCTCAGGACGCTTTCTGATGGTATCACTGTCTCACTGGTACATTGAAGACATGAAAACAACATTTGCTCAAGAGCAAAAACTAAAGATAAACTCAACACACTGGACCCTGGAAGAACTCTGATATTGCTCCACTTGGACGTGCACGACTCGGCATTGTTCACTGACTCGTGACCTGGTTTGTATTCCGAGTGTTTTTCTCAGCCTGGTGGTAAATACACTCAGTAACTTTACTTTTATAACTATAGTATATTTGACTTCATGGTTTGGACAAGTTATGTGTTTATATACTGTATAAATATCTCCTTAATACCATTGTAAGTCATTTGTTCTCCTAGAACATCCCCCACTTGAGCTGGGCACCTGTGATTGGGTCACCCGCGACACGTGTCGTTACAGAGTCTGATCATGTTAATGTTTGCCCTCCCAGAACTGCAGGGACCACAGTACCGGGGATTTCTGTGAGATGTGTGAGGACGGCTACATGCTGTCTCTCAGCCCAGGGGGGCGCCTCACCTGCCAGCTGTGTGCCTGCCCCCTCTCTGTCCCCTCAAACAAGTAAGCTGCTCGTTGTGCTGCAGCAGAAGTTTGTGTTGGCGGGCGGAACATCATCTCTCAAATACCGTCTCTCTTTCTGTCCACAAGCTTCGCAGTCCGCTGTGACAGAGGAGGCGCCGCGCTGCGCTGCAAGTGCAAAGAGGGCTATGCCGGACATTTTTGTGAGAGGTCAGTTCAGGGACATTCAGTTCACCCACAACTGAACATTCCCCCACAGAGCTTCATGAGAAATACAGTATATTTTTAGGATATCAGGATGTAACAGTCTATGCCACCATCATGTACGTTTCCTCCGCTTCTCCCCCAGTCTTTGACTTCAGTATGCAGCCAGTGGTACTGATGGAGGCTGTTGGGTGTCACATCTCATCAGGGAGAATAAATGACCAATTAGCAGTTTCTTCATCCAGGTGTGCGCCAGGGCACTATGGCAACCCAATGACAATTGGTAATTCCTGCAAGAGATGCGACTGTAACGGAAACTCGGACCCCAACCTGATCTTCAACGAGTGCCACAATGTGACAGGTCACTGCCAGCACTGCTGGGGAAACACAGGCGGGACCAAATGTGAGAGGTGTGCCCAGGGTTTCTACGGTGATGCCATCAGTGCCAAGAACTGCAGAGGTAGGGCCACGATTAGACACTGATGAGAAGTTGTTGATCAGTTCTCCTGATTATAGGAGCAACCTGAGTGAGGGTCACCTGATGTTAGCATGTGACTTGTTCTGTTTTACTGCTCATGAACTTATATTTGATACCAGTACCAGACAGACCTGGAGCACATGCATCACCGCTGTGTGCTCGGCTGGCAGCTCTGTAATCCTGAGAAGCCAAGACAAGGTCAGAGTGGAGAGTCCAGGATTACTGACGGCCCTCTGAGGCCCTTCAAGGACCAAAATAACCTGCTGCACCGCGTGTGAGACATAATTTGACCTCCGGTGTTCTCATGTGTGCTTGTGTCCTGCGTCTGTCCCAGAGTGTGAGTGCAACAAATGTGGAACCTCCTCATGTGATGACAGGACGGGGGTGTGTCACTGCAAGCCAGGTGTCACTGGGCGACTCTGTGACCAGTGTGAGGTGAGGCACCAAGAGACCCACACTCGCAATTATCTGTTCATTCTGCTGTTTTTCCACATGGCAGCTTTCAGACCATTATGGTTCTGACAGTTCTATCGATCAACTCATGAGAGGAGGCCAGACTGTCCTCATCAGAAACATGACCACGGACTTTGATAAGTACAAGGTGTTCAGGTCATAGTTTTGTCATCCAACCCAGGTGACCTGATTAGCTCTTTAATGAGAGGACATATACTTTGGAGAATCTGGTCCACTGGTCGGGACTCATTAGCATCCGTGACCAAAGGTTGTTTTCGATCTTATTTGGAGTCAAGAGCTCCAGAGTGAGTTTGATCATGATTGTAGTCCAACAGGAAGTGACGATGTCATGAGCGGTGTTTGGAGATGATAAATAATTTCATCTGGTGTCCTCTGTTTTAACTCTCTTAGGCCTCATCCCTGTACTTTGTTTGTAAGGTCAAGAGCTGATCTGACCCCTGGGCCTTGACCCCCGGGCCTTGACCTGGGGCTGGGGGTGAACCTGTAGTCCCTTCCATAAGTTCTTTTATAATCATAATTTTGTTGTTAGGACACTCACTGATAGTGAAACGGAGACTCACGGGGCCAGCGTTGTTCTGATGCATAGCTGTGTTTGGACTGCATGAAGGTCACATTGTGCCAGATGTTCCAACCAGGTGTTACTGGTAGCTCCCGACATTACCAGTGTGACTGTTTAGGAGGGAGGAACTCAGATATCCTGTGGGAGCTGAACTCAACTTTGATCTCACAGCCAACCTCCTACCTTGATGTCCAGTAAAGTGTCCAGTGGGAAATCCTTTTATGGCATAAAATTCCTCTACGATAGTCCAACAGGAAGTTGTCATGTCAGGGATGAGGTGTGTTTGTAGTCCGACAGGAAGGGTGATCTCCATGGTTCCTCTATCAACAGCCAATCAGAAAATCATCTTACAAAGGTTTTGGTTCCTGTCTCCAGGAGGGGTACTCAGGGTTCTCTAGCTGTCAGGGCTGTCGGAGGTGTGAATGTGGGCTGGCTTCTGTCCGTCCCACCTGCCATCCTCTCACCCACAGCTGTGTGTGCCACTCGGGGGCTGGAGGTCGTTACTGCGAGCGCTGCCTCCCGGGCTTCTGGGACTACAGCCCCTCTGGCTGCCAAAGTAAGTCATATGACCAACAGCGAGTGTGTAGTTAACGTGTTCCCAGTTCTCAGGTTCCCAGGCCAAGAGCCTCTGTAGTGAGCATGGCGTCACTGAGGCATCTGCTGACCTGTGACCTTTGGCCAGAGACTCAGTGAGAGCTGGTTGAGATCCATTGTGGCGCCAGATCTGTATCCACAGTTGCTAAAACCATCTGTCCCCACCAGAGACCAACAAACAGATGTGCTGGCCAGCAGCCAGCTGGGGGGGTGTAAGGGTCTTAATGTACACTTGCTGTTCAGATGAGCTCATTTGTGACTGTTTCTGCAGAATGTGACTGTGAGAGCAGCCACTGTGACATGCACACCGGGGAGTGTCTTCGTGAGGCACCGACCGTCAACCTCTGCAACATCAGTAAGAGACACCTCACCCATCCCCCCACTGGCTCCCAGGCCACAACTGTGACCATCTTCTCTGACCTTTTTGCTTCTTCTAGGTTGTGACGAATGCATCTGGCATCTTATTGGAGACTTGCAGCTGTCTAATAAGACTCTGGACCAGCTGAGAGTCGGAGTGTTGAACATCTCCACCGGGGCAGCTGCCAACGACCGCCTCAAGTACTACAATTACACTTCTCACCGCCTGCAGGTACTCCCACACACTGCTGCATACTAAATACAAGAATAAACAATGTCAGAAGAAAGCTTTCATAGATGGTCAAACGTGGGCCGTCCCCACAATGCGAAGGGCGTTGAACTCAGCCAGCCCGGCTCAGCCATGGTTACTGGAGCTGATCTCAGATGGGTCACACAGACCTTTGCTCACATATTCACAGGGAAATGGGACTGTGATACTGTGCCATTGATTATTGTGGATTGATTAGTCTGATAAATCAATTATACTCTGATCAGGAGAGACATTTGATCAGGGAGTGGGGGGGGGGGCAGAGAAGGGGGGGCGCATGAGGGTAGCAAACCAGGCTGAGCAGAAAGAGAGAGCCGTATTGTAAAAGGCAGCAGCGACGTGATTGGCCAGCAGTGACAGTGTGTCACTCTGCTATTGGATAGAAGAGATCAGCTGGCAGCTGGACTAGGCCACGCCCCCAAGTTTCTGACAGCTATGTTGTGCCTGAGCATGTGTGAGAGGTTAGAACGAGAAAACAGAAGTGAGATGCACCTGAGTGGACTAGAATCTCCCTGACTGACCTCAGCTGAGCTTCATTGATGTTCACAGATGCAGTTTCAGGGCTGGAGAAACAAGTCGTCAGTGATGAAGGTCCAGACCGGCGACCTGGAGGACGCCACGGACGATCTGGTGTCACATATCAACCAGCTGGGAGACTCAGTCAGTAATCCGCCATCCTTGCTTCACTGCACATGGACCGTGACTGACTGAAACAGATGAGAGTAGCGAGGTTTCAGTAGTTCAGTGCAGTTATTTTCTTCCTTTTTGTTCAACCATCAACATATCAGATGAACTGAAATGACAGTGTGAAGATCTGTTACTGTCACCTTCAGCACATTCACATGGGCTTTCATATCTGCTGGATGCTGCAAATGGAACACGTGTTCCATCAGTGTTTTTACACCAGAATCACCACCCTTTTCTCATCCAGTAAAACCACCTGACCCAAGCCCCTCCCCTTTTTCATACTTCTATTAGATGCATGTAAATACTCCAACTTCAGTTTGTCAGAATGTTCAAGAGCAGCAAGAGGGAACTTCTCAGTTCTTAGTGTTGATTGATCAGGTTGGGTTGTGTCCTGATGGCCGCTGCCACCCACATACCCTGGGAGACGCCACGTCACATCCCAGGCGATATCAACAACACATACTTGTGACGCTACATGCCCTGGGTGATGCCAACCGCATGTCCTTGGTGACGCCACATGACCTGGGCGAGGTCACCCACCCGCCTCGGTGGATGTCCAAACTACTCAGTAGAGACTCATGGATGAGGGCCACTCACTCAATCTTCTGCTCTGAGTTTTAATCCACACATGTGGAGGTACACTAACTCACTGGATTGTAGGCCAGACAGTCACATGATGCCTGACAGTTCTGTGATTGACAGGAGAAGGTGGTGAAAGCTCTGGTGAGCCAGCTGGATGAGGACACGCTGCAGAGCCTGACAATGGCGGAGACACTCAGCAACAACCTGACCGATCTCAACACCCGCATCGAAGGTAGCACACAGGCGCGCACACACACACACACACACATACAGGCACACATGGTTTAATACACACATGCAAACAGACATGCAAACACATGTACGTGCACACTTCCGCATGCATACTTTAACACACCAAGGGACATGAACACAACCACAGACATACACGCAGAGACACACACACACAACCGGAGTTGCTGATGCGTAGCTGAAGCGTGCTGGCAGACGTGTGTGTGGTGATATCATGTGTGCAGAGATGATCCATGACTGGGAGCTGTACAGTGTGCAGCCAGACGTGGACCCAGATGTTGTCCGACAGAACACCAGGCTGGCCCAGGGAATGCTGACCTGGATGAGGTCCATGGACCTGTCCCCACAAGAACCTGTCACCACCGATGAGTCCACCGAAGCCCACGACTGTGAGGACACACACACACACACACACACACACACACACACACACACACACACACACACACACACACAGTCACAGCAAACCCACACTGATCAGCTTCCTGACTCTGTTTGTAGTGCTGAGGCGAATCCGCCAGCTGGAGAAGAAGCTGATGATGTCAGTGGGGCGCCTTCCCCCCATCAGAGAGCTTCTGTCCCGCTTCACTGCCAAGCTGTCTGAC
Source organism: Aulostomus chinensis (assembly GCF_037954235.1). Lineage (NCBI taxonomy): Eukaryota > Metazoa > Chordata > Actinopteri > Syngnathiformes > Aulostomidae > Aulostomus > Aulostomus chinensis. Next base: position 299,767 of record NC_141339.1, read on the forward strand.
GCTCAGAGCTTCCTCCAGAAGGCCACAAGCAGGGTTCAGGAGGCCGCGGACCAAAACCAGGCCAGCGTCCTCAAGTTCCAGAGGAGTCAGGTGATTTCTCATGGCCACCCGAGCCCTTGCACCGCCCTGGCTCCTCTCTCTGTCTGTCCTTGATTCATTCGGAGACTGTGGCAGCAAACTGTGACTCTTAAAGAGACAGGTCCACTGTAAATGGAATTCAGTTATTATCTCCTCCCCCTGATGCTGACAGAGTTTCATAGGAAAAGGTGTTGCAGTCGTCTCTCAAACAACTGAGGTCGATGGAGCCTGAGAATCAAACATTAAAAACATACACAATCAACCATGAAATCCCTCTGAACTGCTGGTCTGAAGAAATTCAAGTGTCCTGAAGTTGCTTTGAAGAATGCACAGAGGCCATGTTTGTAGTTTCGCTATTCACCGGAACCTCCAGCTCCAGGTGTGGCGCCATGTTTGTAGTGGGGATAGAAACACTGTGTCTGTGTCATTTTCCAAAACAATTTGGCCTGTGGTGGGTTCAGGACACCTGGATACCTTCAGCTGCTGCAACTACAGGTGTGTCATGATGAGGCTGCTGATTAATGTCTCCATGCTGAAGCTCTGCAGTCTCCCCCAGACGCGCGTGTGTGCGTGTGTGTGTGTGTGTGTGTGTGTGTGTGTGTGTACGTGTGATGAATGCATGACCCAAACATGAAGTTTCTACTTATCTGTTGCATTTCCTTACCTCAAAAATGATCAGTTGTGTGGCTGTCAGACTGTAGGAGGCGTGGCGTGACACAATTCACCACTTCACCAACCAAACAGACCTTCACTTCATTAAACCTCAATAAACAAGATGTTTGACCCTCAGGGTCCAGCAGCTGACTTGATGTGGATATTCCTGGTTGTGTGGGTATCTGTAATTTCGTGGAACCAAGGGTCAGGCCTGGGCTGACCCCTCCCCCAATGCCAAACCCTGCATCAGTGGCTCGGTACTGGAGCAGCCGCCGCTAGCTCTGGCAGGAATGTGAGGTTCTGAGCTCTGTGAATAGAAAGCTGACCATAGAGGAATGAGAGCATCATGGAAAGTCTGACTCACAATGAACTCAGTGTGTGAACAAGTTCACAGCAAAGTAGAAGAGGAAATGAGCAACAACTGGATTCTCTCAGAACCAGCTCTCTTCACCTTCACCTGGACCCCTAAGGGGGGAGCCTTTGATCCTGCCAACATGAATCCAGGGGTCACGTCAGTGGAACCAGCTCAAGAGTCGAAATACCAGACCAAGATCAGAGCTTCAGAGCTTCTTCATCCATTTTCAGGTTTCTGTGTTGGTGTCAGAAACCTGATATCAGAGGACAGGAAGACAGGAAGAAATCCCAGTGATCCAAAGATTACAAGGCAGCTGTTGATGGTCTGGTCCATAGCTGGAAGAAGACAGGAACCAGCAAACAGCTCCTGTCACAGAGGACCCTGGTGAGGGCCAGGGCTACAGTTTCCGCCTCCAAACTGAGTCCTTGAGGCTTTTACTGAGGAGGAGCAACAGCGTCAACAGCTGGGGGAAATACTCGACAACAAAGAGGAACTTAGAGTTCAACCAGTGGAACAATCTTCTTTTCCACGTGTTGACAGTCACAGCCGCTGAAGGACAGTATGAATGGCATCACATGACTGGGTGATCTAAGATTGTATCACATGGTTCATCCATAAAAAGTCATGCAGAGGAAGACGCATTCCGCACGGAGCTTCAGCTGAAACTAAGAGCTTGCAACAAATGCAACCTAATATATTCAGGAGTCAGTTTTACAGATTTTGGTTGGTTTCGGTTCTTGGATAAAGCCAAGTTAGTTTCCTGCTCCATGTCGTTATGCTTGCTAAGCTAAATGGTAACGCATCACATCTCTTCTCAATGTCACCATGTTTATATCACTTTCATCAGGTGACTTCAATTACAGGAGGAGCCAACCTCAGGTGTGAGCAAATGTGCAGAGACAGAACGAGCAGACGGACAGCATTGTTCACACACAGAACAATGGTGCATAAATGTGTCCTCTGTCCCAGGTGAAGCAGCGGAGGCTGATGGAGGACTATGATGCTGTCAACAGCACGCTGGAAGCAGCCAGAGACTTCCTGTCTGAAGCAGAGGGGACCGTGGTGGAGCTGGACACCTTGGTGCAGGTGACTCCTACATCCCCTCAGGTCAAGGGTGAAATAGGACCCCTTTGGGGAGGGGAGGATACCTCCAACACACAAACACCCTACTGACATTCACTATGTGTTTGTGAACAGAATGTGACTGAGTACCATGCTGCGATCGATGGTGCCAGCCTGAAGCTGATGGAGAAGACCGAGCGTCTCTCGCTGGTGGACAGGTCCCTGGTTCAGAGGGCTGGTGAGCACGCTGATGAGATGGAGGAGCAGGCCAACGTCTTGGAAAGGTGCTACACCTTTGCTGTTGCAAAGTGCAAAAATGAGCATGTGTTCTCTGTTATGGTAGAGCTCTCTGATAAGAGTGTGCCGTCTGTCTTCTTGTCTGGTGCAGAGACCTGAGAGAAAGTGATGCCAACGGCTTCGTCCAGAGGGCCATCAGCGCCGCTAACGTCTACAACAACATAGTGAAATACATCAATGACGCCAACGTCACCTCCCGCACCACCTTCAACTTATCCCAAAGAGCTGAAGATGTATGTAGGACCATAGCTGTGTTGGCCAAGCACCAGTGGTCTTCCTATCCTGACCTTCTGACCTTCTGTCTTGGTGCTCTAGGCCATGGGGGGGGTCACCTTGCAGTTGGGCTATCTGGTCACGCAGAGCGATAATGTCTTCAGGGAGTCTGTTTCATTACATTCAGAACAAACTGGTATGTTACCAGGATGGTCCGCCGCTTCACGGGCTACCACCAGCACCACCACATCATCATCATCATCATCACTGTGTCCACATCCCTTTTTTCTGTGTCCCAGAGCTGGATGTTGAGGTGGTGGACAAGCTGAAGTATATCGAGGAGACCAAAGAGACCATGGACACAAACACTCTCAAGCTGGCTGAGTTGCTGCAGGACATCAGTGGGATTCAGACAGGTAAGACGCTGCAGCGCCACCTGCTGGAACAGCAGACGATGGTATTAATGGATATGTTAATGTTACTTCAGGTGTCCTTCAGGTATTTCTCATTCTGCTTCTCTTTAAAGACACGCCTCCAAATATGGTCTTCAGCTATCGCTCTCTGCTTGTGTCTCATCTTAAGTCCCGTTAGTGGTCTTCTCCTTTTTTCTTATCCTCCTCTTCCTCCTCCTCTTCCTCTCCATCCTCTCCCTTGTCCTCATCCTCATTCTCCTTCTTTTCCTCATCATCGTTGTCCTCCTCCGCCTCAGACAGTCGTCCCTCCCATGTAGACTTGTTGCTTTGCTGATGTGAATGTTGTTAGATGGGGTTCATGGTTCTGGTTTAGTTCTGGTTTGGGTCAGAGATCATGGATATCGTTGAGCTTCAGGTTGGTAATGGCCCTGCGTGACTGGTGCCACAGTTGCCGCCGTCCTAGTTGTCCAGACGTGTTCCGTGTCTGTAGGGCGCTGTGGACCGTCTGGTACATTGGTTCTGTCTCTGGTGATGGATGGGAACTCTGGAGGGGGAATCAAACAATGTTGCATAAATCTCCATCAATGACCTCCTTTCATTTTATGAAGGAGATGAGGTTCCGATATTTGACCCCTCTGACTCTCAACCACTGTTGCTACATTCTAGGAGAAAAGTTTGGATTTAAATGTCAGCATTTTGGGGCATATTGTTGATTTCATGGCTGAAATCTTTGCATTATCAGTCCATCAAATGATTATTCTGAAGTTTGTGTTCATGTTTTTGATTGATTAATAGTAGAAGCATAGATTTAGTGCCTTTGCCTCATGATATGCTTTAAAGAGAAGGCACCTACCTCTCTAACCTTGTTCTCCTGCAGGTTGATGCCCTGTTTCTCAGCCTCTGTAACCTTTTCCAGATCGGACGCCACAGCGACTTAATTTCACCCTGGCAGTAGCGGAAGGGACTCTGAACCGGTCTGCTGAGGTGCTTCAGACCATCACGCCCATCAGCTCCAAGGTGGAGGAGTGGGCCAATAACCTGAGCAGGGACGAATACTCCACCACTGCCTACGAGCAGGCCATCGTATCTGCTGGGGAAGCAGGTACCAGGACCACAGCAGCCTCCCGGGCTTCCTCATTTGGAAACCAGATGACACTCACTAACAATATTGGTTTTGTGTTGCAGTGGAGAACCTCAATGTCCTGGTTCCTGAGCTGCTGGAGAAACTGAAGGTGGTGCAGGAGAAAAAGCCCATCAACAATGTGACCACCAACATCATGAGAATCAGAGAACTGATAGCTCAGGCCCGGAGTGTAGCGAAGAAGGTTTGCTCACCAACCCCTCTCAAACCATAGCAGCATGTTGTGTGTGTGTGTGTGTGTGTGTGTGTGTGTGTGTGTGTGTGTGCATATATATTTCTCGGAGACAAGTTCAGATTTAATGGTCCTCATTTAGGGCCATTGTTGATTTCATGGTTAAAATCTATGGGTTATCTCATATCAGCCATGGGCCTTTTGTTGTTGTTCTTGTCAGGTCCAAGTGTCCATGAAGTTCAATGGTCAGTCCTCAGTAAAGATTCACCCCCCCACCAACCTGGAGGACCTGAAGACTGTGACGTCCATCAGTCTGTTCATGAGGGTGGACCCTGACAAAGATCCCATTGAGGACCGCCTCATCTTATACCTGGGAGACAGAAATGTGAGGACCCCCCAGACCCCCCCCCCCCCAAACTAGATGATCCCCCCCCTCTGCCTTCCTTGGCTCTTGAAGAGATTGTTGCTGCTCGTGTTTCCGTGGAGATGGAGGTGTTGAGCCGTGTCCTCTGCTGTCCCTCTGTTCTAGGGAAGGAAAGATTACATGGGTTTGGCCATAAAGAATGACAACCTGGTATATGCCTACAACCTCGGCGGCAAAGATGTTGAAATCCCACTGAGCTCCAAACCCGTCAGCCAATGGCCTGCAGTCTTCAACTACATCAAATTAGAGAGGTATTCATGTGTTACCGTTGGCTCACACGTCTCTCAGTGGACGTTAGATGTCTCACCGTCTCTGTGTGACTAACGGCAGGCTGGGCCGCCACGGCAAAGTCTTCCTGACAATCCCCAGCCAGAGTTCCACGGACGAGCAGAAGTTCATCCAGAAGAGTGAGGCTCCGGGTGCTGACTCACTCTTTGACATAGACCCCAAAGATTTCATCTTCTTCGTTGGTGGGGTCCCACCAAACGTCAGGGTAACGGGTTTATTAACAACTGTTAATGATACCAGTGAATCCCCATCGAGTCCTCTTTAATGTTGTTCTATTTGTTTCCCACCTAGCTCCCACCTCCTCTGAGTCTTGCTCCTTTTGTGGGCTGCATTGAATTGGCCTCACTCAACAATGACGTCATCAGTCTATACAATTTCAAGGAGACTTACAACATGGACATGGTCGCATCGGTGCCGTGCCCCAGGTACCGGCCAGTCAGCTCACAGTTGTATCTGTGGTTTGGTACTGAACTTGGTTCAAAGGGTACAGTGCACCCTCCAAATCAGCTGACCATCAATAAATCTGATAGTTAGCCAACTGTGCTCAGGTGATCACACCAACTATCCAATCACGGGCATCCTTCTGTTGTTAGGTACAAATTGGCTTTCTCTCAGAGCCGCATCACCAGCTACCTGTTCGATGGGACGGGCTATGCCCTCATCAATAATATTGCTCGACGAGGGAAATTTGGTGTCGTCACAAGGTTTGATATTTCAGTGCGAACGGTTGCCAACGACGGTGCTCTCTTCGTCATGGTCCACGGGGTAAGTCCTGGTGAAGACCTGCACGCCGTGGACACATGTTTCATATTCATCTCATCGGGCAAATGTTGATAATTGTAACATCTTATTTTCAGGAGAAATTCTTCCTGTTAGAATTAAAGAATGGATTCCTGCGTCTCATGTACGACTTTGGCTTCATCGACGGACCAAAACTGTTGGAGAATAACTTACCGAAGCTGCAAATAAATGATGCACGATATCATGAGGTAGATTTCTCTGCCCTCTAGTTGGATCAGCTGTCCAGGACGATGTGGTTATCAGGTGTGTGTGGTGCTTCCCAGGTCTCAGTGATCTACCATCAGTCAAAGAAAGTCATCCTCCTTGTGGACAAGAGCCATGTGAAATCTATGGAGAACGTCAAGACCACGCTGCCCTTCTCAGATATCTACATTGGCGGTGCTCCGTCACACATTCTCAAATCCAGGTGAGTCGCGTCTCTGGTGCATTTCTCCTGTGGCAGTTTGGAGGTCCACACTGCTGGTCCAGCTACACTTCAACTACCTGCACTTGGTCTTGTCTTGCTTCACTAGCTGAGCTGGTTGATAAGGTTCATACAGCCGCCCTGGTGTGGGAATACAGGACTGATGATATCACAAAATGTACCTGATAGTAGATGACAGGTCCTTACACAATCAGATCACGTGTGTCACGGCAGGCCGGAGTTGTCTGACGTGGTCGGCCTGAGAGGCTGCGTCAAAGGGTTCCAGTTCCAGAAAAAAGACTTTAACCTCTTGGAGGAGCAGGGGACCATCGGCATCAGTAGCGGCTGCCCTGAGGAATCCTTCGTGAGCTCCACCTACCTCACTCACCCAAGACACTAATATCACACTTGAGCTATTAGTGAGAGTGCACACATACACATTTAACAGTTGTAGTGTAACATGTTAGTTGAGGTGTGTGTGTTGTTGTGTGGCAGATGTCCAGGAAGGCGTTTTTTACTGGCGATGGCTACCTGGGATCCATAGCCAAGATTTCACCCTTTGACAACTTTGAAGGAGGCCTCAACTTCAGATCACTCCAACCCAACGGACTGTTGTTCTACCACAAGGATGGGGTACAGTCTCTCTCCCACTACATGGCTCTGCTAGAGGCGGGGCCTCATGCAGCTTCATCTGCCACATTTTTCCTACATTTTTATCTTTAAAAGGGATGAGCTCTTAATGAACTGTAGAGCTGCAGCTCTATGAACATGTGACACCTGTGATAGATAAAGGCAGTATGCAAATATTGAAGGATTTGTTGAAGAAAGATGAGTAAAAACAGGATGATCTATTTATTTTCAGTGTTTTTTTAGAATGCCATTATTTTTCATATGTTCCTTCTGTCATCTAGGGTTTAGAAATGTTCTTTTGTTCCCCATCAGATGGATGAGTTCAGCATTTGTCTGGAGAACGGAGCTGTGGTGTTGAACTCCAGGGGAACCCGAGTCAAGTCACATAAAAAACAGTACAATGACGGAAGGACTCACTTCTTAGTGGCCTCAGTGACCAATCAGAAGTAAGCCCTGAGCTTGTTTCATAGCTGGATAAACTCCTCATCAGCTGATGCAGCTCTCACTGCTCCCACCAGAACAAGCTAGCTCGCCCTGACTCCAAGAACGGTCAGAGTGTGAACGTATACACACTCAGAGATAATACACTGGCTCCGCAAGAGGAGTCGACAAGGCCTGTGTGGTCTAGATGAGACTGACAAAACAACATTTTTCTGTCTGAGCACAAAAAGACTGTCAATGTGATCTCAAATTTTTAACAGGTATCATGATTGACAGCATGATCGCTACTTAGTAGAAGTGACATCACTTTTCACACCCAAGTAAGTGCGTGTGTGTGTGTGTGTGTGTGTGTGTGTGTGTGTGTGTGTGTGTGTGTGTGTCCTCCTCAGGTATTTACTATCGGTGGATGACAAAGACAAGCAGGAGAAGAAACGTCCTTCTTCAGCCATTCGACCCTCTTCAGCTCCTACTGTCAAGAACTTCTACTATGGAGGCTCCCCCAACAGCATCTTCAAGAACTTCACAGGCTGCATCAGCTACGCCTACATCAACAGGTACATGACCTCTGACCCCTGCAGATTCTACTCTCCCTTTTTGTGACCCATCTCTGTGCCTGAAGATATGTAGAGGACATGTAGGAGAACATCTTTATGTTTTTATTCTACAATGACCTGGAGTGCTTTGAAGGGCACCAATCAGTGAAATAAATGAACGTATATGTGGAGGACATTTCGAGTGTCTCTTTGTCTCTACCCTTTGGCGCCCTCCCTGACTAACCCTTGGCCTGTAAAGAACAGCATACACAGGGTCTAGGTGTATGCTTGGGGGTAAAGATTGTTTTTTTTTTCATATATATATATATATATATATATATATATATATATATATATATATATATATATATATATAGATAGATATAGATATATAGATATATAGATAGATAGATATGAAAATATATAAATATATGAATATATATATATGAAAATATATAGTGTGCTGGCCTCCAATATAACACCAAGACTTGTAACCTCAGATTTAATCCAGGGGTTTAATCCCCTTAGATTATTAATCAGCGCTCCCTTTTTGTTTTTTGTTTTAATTTTTAGAAGTTATTGCTCATCCATTTATTTATTGCCAATAGACAGTTGGTGATGGTGTTAACAGCTGCAGCATCATTCGGTTCTGCAGGTATGTACAGTTGTGTGTCATCCATGTAACTATGGAAACCCATGGACATGGTGCTGTCTGGTGATGTGGCCGAGTGGCAGCGTGTACAGTGAGAACAGTGATGGACCGAGGCTGCACCACTGCCATTGTCATGCCTCTCAGACACGTGAGCTCCAAGACTGACACTGAACGTCCTCTCTTTAGTGGACGTCCTGAACAAGTTTAACAGGCAGCCAGAGACCAAACGACTTCTCAAGACCACTGATTAGGACGTCCCCGTCAGTCGTATCAAATGCTGCCCTCAAGTCTAAGAGGATAAGAACTGAGACCTCATTGACATTGAGTTCAGTCTGAGTTCATTGGTTATTTTGGTAAGAACAGTTTCAGTGCTGTGATTTTTCCTGGAGCCCAACTGAAAAACCTCTCGGATGTTGTTTTCTCCTCAGAAGGAATTTATTTGGACTGAAACTACTTTTTCAAGTGATTTACTAATGAATGGAGGGTTGGATATAAGTTCATAGTTTGCTCGTGCATTGCTGTCCAGGTTAGGTTTCCTTCATAAAGGTTTTACAACCGCTGCTTTGAATGTATCTGGGAAAACGCCTGTTTCAAGGGATGTATTTATGATGTCCAGTTCATAATTTGACATCCTATCCAACACCCGTTTGGAACATTCTGTTGGTACAGGATCAAGGCATGAAGTTGAGGGATCGTACTCAGTCACAGTTTTGCAGAGCTCACAAAGTGTGATGTATGTAAATCCACCCAATGTGACACGAGGTTTGTTGAGAGCATCTTTGTTCCCTCCAGGACTGATACTGGCTCTGATCGTGGGGATTTTGTTGTTCTTCACTCTTGGCTGCTGAAGCGCGTGCAGAAGTGGGGGCAGTGTTGAGCAGCTGACCAATGGTGGAGAAAAGGACACTTGAAGTACCAGAGTTTGCTGTGATAATTTTAGAGAAGTAACCCGTCCTTGCGATGTGCTCAGCTTTGTTATGGGCAGTCAAAGCCTCTTTATAAATGTGACAGTGACCTGTGAGCTCAGTCTTTCACCATTTTCTCTCAGCCGTCCGACATTCCCGTCTTGGGTTGCCTGCAGTATTAAAGTTCAACTGTGGGGCGGTTCTGTCTGTTGACTTCTTTATCATTTACAGTGGAGCAACAGTAGTTAACAAAGATGACAATGCATCATTTTAACTGTCTCCTCCATCATTTAGGGAGTTGCCATGGTGTGGCTAACACGATCTCATGAGATCAGGGGACTTTGCTTTAGCTTTGTCATCCAAGAACCTCTTTTGGATGATAGGTTCCTTTTTTACTGCAGAGATATTTCAAAGTCAAAGAAAATACAGTGGCGGTCTGAAAGAGGTAATTCAGTTCCTGAAATATTATCAATGCTTATCTCAGTTGTCATGACTTAAGTCTAGCGTATGACCATGCGCGTCAGTCGGACCGGTTATATACTGGGTTAGAGCAAAGCTTTCCAGTAAAATTAGGAGCTCTATAGTTTTAGAGTCGTCTGTTTCATTAAAGTGGATGTTCGGTCTCCATTCAGGATCACATCATCACATCTGGTAGCAGAGGGAGTTCATTCAGAGAACTCCTGTATAAACACTGCCAGTGTCTCGTGGTCGATGTGCTTGAACAGTCACTACTGCTTTTGCCTTGAGATCAGCAGCAAGCTACTCCAGTGACATGAAGTCACCTCGTTCACTGACTTTGAAAGCAAGCTGTGATGAAAGGTTGTTTCAGCCCCCCCCCCCCCTTCTGTTTTGTCTGGCTACTTGGTGGAAGCATTAACCTGGTGGACAGGCCTCCATCACGATGCTGTGGAAGTATCATTTGTGAGCCAAGTTTCAACTAGGAACATGCAATCTAGCTTTCTCTCTTATCAAACTGTTAACTAGGAAGATTTTATTTGGCAATCTGACATTGAGAACAGCTTTCAGGTCTTTACGTTTTACGTCAGGAGAGAAGATTTGATCTGGTTGGACATAGATGGATATTAGACTTCTAGGACGAGTTTTAACCATGTTTCCATTTTCACCATGCCATTTACTATTAGGAATAACCAGTTTAAGGTAACATGTACTTGTACGTGATAAGAGGCTTTTCTTTGGTCTGTTGGTAGTCAAGACATGGACAAAAGTACAGGGCATTTCGAGGGTTGCAGTTGGGAGTGGTCTTGGAATGAGGGAACAGGTCTTTTGGGGGGGGGCTTTGGGGATGCCAGGCTGTAAATAAGACCGGCATTCACCTGGTTGTTCATCTTGGGAGTGAATTGTATGTAAGTGATGGACGGGGGGGAGGGGGATGAGAGCAAGGAGAGGGTTTGGGGAACCTGGCACTTGGGAGATGACCTGGCACAGGGTGAGATGGAAAAGGTGAGGGTGGGGGAAAAGGGAAGGGGGGGTGGCCTGGTGCTTCAATGATCTGGCGAGGGGGGGAGCTTGGCTTCTGCATTCCAGCTTGTCATAGCAGGGTTATTGTCTGATAGCATATTTGCCTTGGGGGGGGGGTTTGCTCAACAGTTCATCTTCTCTGTTCCTCAAGGGGGAGTGGAGGGGACTGGGTGGGTGGAGTGAGTGAGGTATTGCTGGGGGCGGCGGGGTAGGTAGAGTCATCTTGGCATCAATCGGTTTGTTTGGATAACTGTGGTGTCTGCCTCAAGGGAGCTTGGTGCTTTAGCGATAGCTTCAAGGTCACAGTACTTTGAAGGCTGATTAATGGAATAGAGTAAATGTGAGGTGTACAGTTTTCCTCCAGATCTGTTGAGAGAAGTTCTTTTTTTTGTGGATAAAATTGTCCATGTCCCCAGAGCAGATCAAAGTTTGTGTTGTAGTTAACTTTTGCGTAGGATACCAGCATTTAAGAGCCATGTATCCAACTGTAGGAGTCTGCTAAATCTATCAGTCCTGTTTGTGACTACTGGCAAAGGGCCACTGTTGTGGGCCTCTATGTTTATGGAATCAAGCTATTTCAGCTGTTCATTAAAGTCATTTTTCCATTCTTCAGATAGTCATTTTGAAATTTCCTTGGCACCCACATGAATTAAAATCTTGGTGACAGTTGGGTTTGTAAACAAGATTTCTGGGACTCTTTTTGTGATGTCACAGACGGTTCATCAGGTTAACAGCATATCTTAGTATTTGTCCTACCATCAACGTTGGTATAACCTACAGCAGAGTCTCCAATTACCAGCGTTGCTGGTCCAGTGCTTGCAAGAATTTGTCTATCAGGCCTGTTTGTTTCCACAAGTCCTGGGCATCTGTACCATTATCTTGCTGTTTGTCATTAGCTTGCAGCTGCGTTGGCTTGCCTTCGATCAATCCATGGTGCCTCGTTCTCTCCCGGCGGGTTGGGGTTGATGGTTGTGGTTAGATACTCCAAGCTGTTATCTCCTTCTGGTTTGGAGGGCAGAGAAGGCCATCCAGTCACTGAATTAATCTGTGGCCACTTTTGCCTCTTCAGTGTGATTTTGATGGGCACATGTTTATTTTTTGGTTTTGCTCCTTCCTCATTCCAGAGGGTATTTTAGTTGCTAGTAGTTTTGCTTACCTGGTGATAGCAGGCCTTGTTATCCTTTGTTTCAGGTGATAGCTTCACAGTCGGGGTCCACGGAATTGTCAAGTCACTCTCAATATGAAATATTCTCACCTCAAGTAGTGCAATCTTTAGTAAATGTCCATAGCCGTCTTTGAACTGAGACATTCTTGCTCGATAGTAAGGGCTGGATGGCTAAAGCTAAGCCACTCTGATGTGCTATGGCTAGGCTAACGCTGTTTTAATTCAATGCACTCCAGTACTAAATTGGAACGAATAGAATTTCGATCCAGGGAAGCAGCAAAGGAACAGACTCTAGCATACACATGACTTGTCACATTTATGAAAAGATGTATATTTCCTTATGAACCCACAATAATTCCCTAATAGATAATACAGGTCAGGATAATACATTAGTTAAGTAAAACTGCGCAACTTGCTAGAGGACATGGACATCTAGGGGATGCAAAAAGGACATGTAAAGGAGGTGAATAGGACTTGTAGAAGACTTGTAGAGGATGTGCAGGTGTGTTTTGAAGACATGTAGAGGACGTGAAGATGATGTGTAGAGGACATGTAGAAGACATGTAGATGATGTGTAGATGACGTGTAGATGATGTGTAGAGGACGTGCAGATGACATGTAGAGGAAGTGTAGATGATGTGTAGAGGACATGTAGATGACGTGTAAATGATGTGTAGATGATGTGTAGAGGACATGTAGATGACATGTGGATGATGTGTGCAGGATGTGTAGAAGACGTGTAGAGGATGTGTAGATGACCTGTAGAGGATGTGTAGATGACCTGTAGAGGACGTGTGGATGACTTGTAGAGGATGTGTAGATGACCTGTAGAGGACGTGTGGATGACTTGTAGAGGATGTGGAAATGATGTGTAGAGGATGTGTAGAGGACGTGCAGATGACATGTAGAGGACGTGTAGATGACATGTAGAGGACGTGTAGATGACGTGTAGAGGATGTGTAGATGACGTGTAGAGGATGTCGAGATAACGTGTAGATGACGTGGAGATGATGTGTAGAGGACGTGTTGAGGACATGTAGATGACGTGTAGAGGATGTGTCGATGATGTGTAGATGATGTGTAGAGGACATATAGATGACGTGTAGATGATGTGTAGATGACATGTAGAGGATGTGTAGATGACTTGTAGATGATGTGCTGATGACATTTAGAGGATGTGTAGATGACTTGTAGAGGATGTGGAGATGACGTGTAGAGGATGTGGAGATGACGTGTAGAGGATGTGGAGATGACGTGTAGAGGATATAGAGATGACATGTTGAGGATGTGTAGATGGCATGTAAATGACGTGTTGAGGATGTGTGGATGACATGTAGAGAATGTGGTGATGACATGCAGAGAACGTGTAGATGGCATGTAGAGAACATGTAGATGACATGTAGAGGATGTGTGGATGACCTGAAGTGGATCTGTAGATGACGTGTAGAGGACGTGTAGAGGATGTGTCAAGGACATGTAGATGACACGTAGAGGATGTGTAGATGACGTGTAGATGACATTTAGAGGACGTGTAGATGGCATGTAGAGAACATGTAGATGGCATGTAGAGAACATGTAGATGACGTGTGGAGGATGTGTGGATGACATGTAGAGGATGTCGAGATGACGTGTAGATGACGTGGAGATGATGTGTAGAGGACGTGTTGAGGACATGTAGATGACGTGTAGAGGATGTGTCGATGATGTGTAGATGATGTGTAAAGGACATATAGATGACGTGTAGATGATGTGTAGATGACATGTAGAGGATGTGTAGATGACTTGTAGAGGATGTGTAGATGACTTGTAGAGGATGTGTAGAGGACATGTAGATGACATGTAGAGGATGTGTAGATGACATGTAGATAATGTGTAGAGGATGTGTAGATGACCTGTAGATGATGTGTGGAGAATGTGTAGATCACGTGTAGAGGATGTGGAGATGACATGTAGAGGATGTGGAGATGATGTGTAGAGGATGTGGAGATGACGTGTAGAGGATGTGGAGATGACGTGTAGATGATGTGTGGAGAATGTGTAGATCACGTGTAGAGGATGTGGAGATGACGTGTAGAGGATGTGGAGATGACGTGTAGAGGATGTGGAGATGACTTGTAGAGGATGTGGAGATGACATGTTGAGGATGTGTAGATGGCATGTAAATGACGTGTTGAGGATGTGTGGATGACATGTAGAGAATGTGGTGATGACATGCAGAGAACGTGTAGATGGCATTTAGAGAACATGTAGATGACATGTAGAGGATGTGTGGATGACCTGAAGTGGATCTGTAGATGACGTGTAGAGGACGTGTAGAGGATGTGTCGAGGACATGTAGATGACATGTAGAGGATGTGTAGATGACGTGTAGATGACATTCAGAGGACGTGTAGATGGCATGTAGAGAACATGTAGATGACGTGTGGAGGATGTGTTGATGACATGTCGAGGATGTCGAGAGGACGTGTAGATGACGTGGGGATGATGTGTAGAGGAAGTGTTGAGGACATGTAGATGACGTGTAGAGGATGTTTCGATGATGTGTAGATGATGTGTCGAGGACATATAGATGACGTGTAGATGATGTGTAGATGACATGTAGAGGATGTGTAGATGACTTGTAGAGGATGTGTAGATGACGTGTAGATGATGCGTAGATGACGTGTCGAGGCTGTATAGAGGATGTGTAGATGATGTGTAGAGGACGTGTAGATGATGTGTGGAGGACGTGTAGATGACATGTAGAGGACATGTAGATGACGTGTAGATGACATTTAGAGGACATGTAGAGGACGCGTAGATGACGTGTAGAGGATGTGAAGATGACGTCAAGAGGATTTGTCGATGACTTGTAGAGGATGTGTAGATGACGTGTAGATGACGTGTAGAGGATGAGTAGATGACGTGTAGAGGCTGTATAGAGGATGTGTAGATGATGTGTAGAGAACGTGTAGATGATGTGTAGAGGATGTGGAGATGACGTGTAGAGGATGTGGAGATGATGTGAAGAGGACATGTTGAGGACATATAGATGATGTGTCGGTGTAGAGGATGTGTAGATGACATGTAGAGGATGTGTAGAGGATGTGTAGAGGACGTGTAGAGGATGTGTAGATGACGTGTAGATGACGGGTAGAAGACGTGTAGATGACGTGTAGAGGATGTGGAGATGACATGTAGAGAACACGTAGATGATATGTAGAGGATGTGTGGATGACATGTAGAGAATGTGGAGATGACATGTAGAGAACGTGTAGATGGCATGTAGAGGATGTGTGGATGACTTGTAGAGAATGTGTAGAGGACATGCAGATTACCTGAAGTGGATGTGTAGATGACGTGTAGAGGATGTGTAGATGACGTGTAGAGGATGTAGAGATGACGTGTAGAGGATGTGTAGAGGATGTGTAGATGACGTGTTGAGGATGTGGAGATGACGTGTAGAGGATGTAGAGATGATGTGTAGAGGATGTGTCAAGGACATGTAGATGACCTGAAGTGGATGTGTAGATGAAGTGGAGATGAAGTGTTGAGGACGTGTAGAGGATGTGTCGATGACATGTTGAGGATGTGTCGATGACATGTTGAGGATGTGGAGATGACGTGTAGAGGATGTGTAGATGACATGTAGAGGATGTAGAGATGACGTGTAGAGGATGTGTCGAGGACATGTAGATGACATGTAGAGGATGTGTAGAGGATGTGTAGATGACGTGTTGAGGATGTGTAGATGACATATAGAGGATGTGTAGATGACATGTAGATAATGTGTAGAGGATGTGTAGATGACGTGTAGAGGACGTGTAGATGATGTGTAGAGGATGTGTAGATGACGTGTAGAGGACGTGTAGATGACGTGTAGATGACATGTAGAGGATGTGTAGAGGATGTGTAGAGGATGTGTAGATGACATGTAGATGACATGTAGATGATGTGTAGAGGATTTGGAGATGACTTGTAGAGGATGTGGAGATGACGTGTAGAGGATGTGGAAATAACGTGTAGATGGCATGTAGAGGACGTGTAGATGACGTGTTGACGATGTGTAGATGACATATTGAGGACGTGTAGATGGCACGTAGAGGACATGTAGATGACGTGTAGAGGATGTGTGGATGACTTGTAGAGAACGTGTAGAGGACATGCAGATGACCTGAAGTGGATGTGTAGATGACATGTAGAGGACGTGTAGAGGATGTGGAGATGACGTGTAGAGGATGTGGAGATGACGTGTAGATGGTTTTTTGATGCCATGTAGAGAAGGTGCAGAGGACATGCAGATGACCTGAAGAGGATGTGGAGATGATGTGTAGAGGATGTGTGTAGGACATGTTGAGAATATGTAGAGGACACGTAAATGACATGTAAAGGCAATGCAGATGACGTGCAGATGACATGTAGATCACGTGTAGATGATATGTGGAGGATAAGCCGATGACATGTTGTGTAGAGGATGTATAGACGATATTTTGAAGACGTAGAAGAGGTGTAGAGGACTTGTAGAGGATGTGGAGATGACATGTAGAGAACACGTAGATGGTATGTAGAGGATGTGTGGATGACATGTAGAGAATGTGGAGATGACATGTAGAGAACGTGTAGATGGCATGTAGAGGATGTGTGGATGACTTGTAGAGAATGTGTAGAGGACATGCAGATTACCTGAAGTGGATGTGTAGATGACGTGTAGAGGATGTGTAGATGACGTGTAGAGGATGTAGAGATGACGTGTAGAGGATGTGTAGATGACGTGTAGAGGATGTAGAGATGACGTGTAGAGGATGTGTAGATGACGTGTTGAGGATGTGTAGATGACGTGTTGAGGATGTGGAGATGACGTGTAGAGGATGTAGAGATGATGTGTAGAGGATGTGTCAAGGACATGTAGATGACCTGAAGTGGATGTGTAGATGAAGTGGAGATGAAGTGTAGAGGACGTGTAGAGGATGTGTAGATGACATGTTGAGGATGTGGAGATGACGTGTAGAGGATGTGTAGATGACATGTAGAGGATGTAGAGATGACGTGTCGAGGATGTGTCGAGGACATGTAGATGACATGTAGATGATGTGTAGAGGATGTGTAGAGGATGTGTAGATGACGTGTTGAGGATGTGTAGATGACATGTAGAGGATGTGTAGATGACATGTAGATGATGTGTAGAGGATGTGTAGAGGATGTGTAGATGACGTGTAGAGGACGTGTAGATGATGTGTAGAGGATGTGTAGATGACGTGTAGAGGACGTGTAGATGACATGTAGATGATGTGTAGAGGATGTGTAGATGACGTCTAGAGGATGTGTAGATGACATGTAGATGACATGTAGATGATGTGTAGAGGATTTGGAGATGACTTGTAGAGGATGTGGAGATGACGTGTAGAGGATGTGGAAATAACGTGTAGATGGCATGTAGAGGACGTGTAGATGGCACGTAGAGGACATGTAGATGACGTGTAGAGGATGTGTGGATGACTTGTAGAGAACGTGTAGAGGACATGCAGATGACCTGAAGAGGATGTGGAGATGATGTGTAGAGGATGTGTGTAGGACATGTTGAGAATATGTAGAGGACACGTAAATGACATGTAAAGGCCATGCAGATGACATGTAGATCACGTGTAGATGATATGTGGAGGATAAGCCGATGACATGTTGTGTAGAGGATGTATAGACGATATTTTGAAGACGTAGAGGATGTGTCTCTGGGGTTGAGTGTTTGTTTTTTCTCTCTGAGTGTAGACAAGACCGGGACATTGAACCAGAGGACTTCCAGCGCTACTCAGAGAAAGTGCAGACGTCCCTGCAGGACTGTCCGGTGCAGCAGCCCCCTGCTGCTCTGATGGCCAGACTACAAGAGAACACACCCCCTGCAGCAAAACTCAACCCCACCCACGAGGTCAGAGCACACTTTTACCTTCACAAAACACCAGTAACATTTGTTAGTGTCATTGTAGAATATTCAGCAGCTGCACCTGATCAGCGGAGACCTGCAGAGACCTGGTGCTGACAGACAAGTTACTAGCTTGTGCTCTTGAGAGACTGAGACCTCCTTAAGAGGCCTGGTTATTTTGATCCACATCTGAGTTTGTTTGCTGTTTTCTCACCAGCCAAACCAACCACACCAATTGAGTAAACGAATCAGAGTTCAATTGAATGGGCTAAATGAGATGGGTGTGAAAATGCCCAGGATCAAACTATCACTTCTTTGTCCAGTAGGAAGCAGGAAGTCCTCACCTGGATGAAGGATTCTGTGTTGTTGTTAGACACTGGAGGTCAGCAGCACGTTGAAGCAGAACATGGAGTCACCTGTAAATCATTTAGGAAGATGGAAACTCAGGTCCCAGGGTTGCAAGTACCAGACTGATACTTTAGATCTGGAGGGGGGATATGCTGGGCTGACCTTGTGATTCTGACCTCTAGGAGGTCAGTGCTATCCTGTCTTGTGTTGAAGGTGTGACTCTTGACACTGACTGGATGTGTCACAGGTAAGCAGGGACAAGTCCAGCCTCCCCATGGGCCTGCTGGACCTTAGAATCAAGGAGCAGGACTTATCAGATGGGAACACGGTCCCCTGCTACCTGTCGTCACGTCCTCGAGCGACCCGCCAAGCCTACCAGTATGGCAGCACAGCAAGCAGCAGGCAGCACTACTCTCACCTGCCTGAGTCCTTCTCTGACAGGTAGGACTCCTGGAGACCAGAGGACATCCACATTAGCTCCTTAGACATGTGTCCCAACAATCACCTCCCACCCTCAGGTCCCACTTCTCTCTGTCACTGAAGACCAAGTCATCCTCTGGCCTCATCTTTTATGTGTCTGATGTCCATGAGGACAATTTGATGGCTCTCCTCCTTGTCCATGGGCAACTGGTTTATACCTTCAATGTTGGCAACCAAAGAGTCCGAATCAGGAGCGAGGAGAAGTACAACGATGGAGCGTGGCATGATGTGAGTTCATCACTGGATGAGAATGAGCAGTGATATACCATCAATGAGGAAAGTAACAACCTCGTCCTCCATCTCTCCAAAGGTCATTTTCACCCGTGACGGGAACGTAGGCCGACTGGTCATTGATGGGCTCACGGTGCAGGAAGACCAAGCTCCTGGGGTCAACGTTTCCTGGCAAGTCAGCAGCCCCCTCTATTTTGGAGGCGTTCCTCCAGGGAGAGCACAAACACTCATTCAGGTACACATGCAACTTTTGAGTATGACAGAGCCCACATATAGGTAGGCGTTTCCTGTCCCACTGACAGGAGGCAGTCGGGATGGGGGGCAGCAGATGATGCTCCTGGCTGCTGTCTGGATGCTGTTAGAGCTGAGCAGCTGTTCAAAAACACTCTCTCAGCTCTAGCAGAAAAGTCTGTTGACTGGAGTGAGTATGTGCGGCATTCATGTCCTGGTTCCTGTACAGTTACACCTGCTACCTTCACTCCCTCAGAGGAACTCTGCCTTCAGCTACAGCGGCTGCCTGAGAAACCTTCAGCTGGATGGTCAGCATCTGTCCACCCCAGCTGAGACCTTCGGGGTCACCCCATGTTTTGAGGGTCCATCTGAGGAGGGAACCTTCTTTGCTGAGGGAGGAGGATACATCATGTTTGGTATGTTTCTGGTTGAAAGCAAACAAAAACAAACACCTGCCTTCTCTCGAGGTTAAAACTCAGGATTTTAGAGGACATGTTTCCACCATTTTACCATGATGAATATTTCTCAGAGCAAAATTAGCTCATCTGACCAGCAGACATCACTGGGTGCTGCTCACAGTTCCACTACACGAATGTGGCTTTTATAGGAACAGCGGCTCCTGATGCACCTGCAGCATTGTGATGTCATCATCATAGAAGCATTGTGCTAAGCAACTGTCCATCCACTGCACAGCAATAAGCTTCATTTCTAGAATTAATCTTTCAGTGCGTGTGAAATCACACAGCCGTCTAACAACCTGACCCCTGATTGACAAATACTCTGACAGATGTGACACGTGACCACAATAGTCTGACTACACACACACACACACACACACACACACACACACACACACACACACACACACTCTCTCTCTCATGACCCTGGCCTCTCTGCCCCCTCAGACACGTTTGACCTGGGCTTGAGGTTTGAGCTGGCCTTGGAAGTGCGCCCCCGTGTGTCCTCTGGGCTGCTACTGCATGTGCTGATAGCAGAAGGTCATTTCACCATCCACATTCACCGTGGAGCAGTAAGTAACACTTCACGCCTACTGGTGACGTACATCAGTGTCACTAAAGGAAAATGTGTCAGTGTGTGATATGAACTGGTGGGATTTCAGGTGGTGGTGGTTCTGAACGATGGAACTCAAGAGTTCGTCACCAAGGTTTCTCCCAGACAGGGTCTGTGTGACGGCAGCTGGCACACAATCACTGGTGAGGACCCTCTATTGACCACAAGCCTGTGTGTGTGTGTGTGTGTGTGTGTGTGTGTGTGTGTGTGCGCGCGCGCATGAATGCCAGAGCCTTGGTTTCCTGCTTACCAGTGCATGAGCGCTGAGGGTCTCAAGGGTTTCATGGGTTTCTTCTGTCCCTGGGTGATGGCAGTGATCCGGGACGCCAACGTGGTCCAGCTGGATGTGGACACTGAGGCCAAACACGTGGTAGGACTCCTGAAAGCTCGCTCGTCTGGCTCCAGGAAGCCAATATTCATCGGTGGAGCCCCAGGTTAGACAACTCACATGCTCTTTCTTGATGTTCTGCTGTTCCACTGCTACCCAGTAAGGCCACACCTCTAATGATGTCATATCCTCCTTGGTCTCGCAGAAGTGCTCCAGTCTATGAGTGCAGCGGGCCAGGAGGTCTACGTTGGCTGTCTGAGGAACCTGATGATCAATAGCAGCCCAGTAAGCTTAAGCAAGGGGGCTGTGGTCAGTGGAGCAGTCAGTGTAGGAAGCTGCCCCGCAGTGTGACCCCACCCCCAACACCGCCATTACCCACAATGCAGCACTGACCAAACTCACAAGACACATTAAGACATAGTGTCTTGACATCCGTGTTTGTCATGTATGTATTCTTGTTTCTGTTGGTTTATTTGACAAAAATGCCCAAATTTAAAAGAGTAAGCTGAGACTAAAAGAAGCGCTCAAGTATCCACATAGTAACATGTATAACCTCGTTATGAGTTCCTGCTCCACGTCTTTCTCTACTGTTACGTTTGAGTTTAATAAATCTTGTGTCGCATCATGTTGTCTCAGCTTTGCCTTGTTGTTTTATAACATGTAGCTCACTCCTCACACATGCGTACAATGATGAACGGCATCGATACCAGGAGAGCGGCATGAGGCTGGTGCTCCTCACGCAGGTTCTGGACATGAATGACACTTGACCAGAGTCACACAACTTTCATGGTGATGATGGAAAAGGTGAAACCAACAAGAAAGCTTTCAGAGTTCACCCTCCTGCCTGCGTGGCCCCATGTCCTTAGCCCTCGGGTCCTGATTGAAGCAGCTGGCAGTGACACCCATGTCCTGTATTTCCTGGAGAGGAAGAAGAGGGAGGGTCACTTCTAGTGACCACCAGGTGTTGGTGGAGAGCACACACTCCCTATTTCTGATGTTGCTGCAAATCATGTGATATTGGTTCCATCATCTTACTTCCTGTAACCTCCAGGTGGCGCTATAACTTTACCTCACTGTCATAGATGAAAGATTTGACCAAACAAGGTTAATGGAGAGGATTTAGTTGGTGTTTTATTGAATTATTGATGGGTTTTTCCTTTTCTTTCTTTTGTTCTGATTTTGGTTTGGGTCCTTTGTTACCCTTGTAGATACAGTCTGTAACTGCTTATCTACTGCTCCACACTCCAGTCCGGTAGGTGGCGGCAAATGCACCTATAAGTTGATGCCCGCCGCCATAAAACCTTAAAAGAAGAAAGAAGAAGATTTGACCATGTGATTCCAGTTACTAGAGCTTCCAGTTCTGCGGTCAGATATCAAACATGGCTACCTCCCCGCCACAGTGACCTCTCAGTCCTCACAGTTGCCGTCACCAAATTTTGAAGGTGATATTTCACCCAAAAAGTATATTTTACCTTTCAGTTACTCACTAATAGGCATCACAAAGATGTTTTCCCTCCTTCATTACTTCAATGTGACTTTAGAATGCAGAAAGAGCCAGCCATGTATATTTAGCTTGAAGCTAACAGAGACTGGTGGCTAACAGTTTTCCATTAATGTAAGCTAACAAAATCTAAAAGCACTTCTCTTTTATCAAACTGAATTCCACAAACACTCTGACCAGAGATCAAAACACACCAGAACACTTCTGGTTCTGTTCGCTGCACTGGATGGGTTGAAGCTCATCTGAAACATGAACAACTGTCCTGCTGGGACTTGTTAAGAGGCACCCAGGTGGAGCAGTGGTCCTCACTGTGGCCCCCCAGCAAGAAGGTTGTGGGTGGAGCCCCGGCTGCAGCACGGGGTCTTTCTGGGTGAGTCTCCATGTTCTCCCTGTTCCTGCTGGGTTCTCTCTGGTACTCCAGCTTCCTCCACAGTCCAAAGACATCAAGAGGGACCAGGTTAATCCAGACTCTAAATTGACCGTAGGCGTGGCTGGGAGAGCCAATGGTTGTCTGTCTCTATGTGTTGGCCCTGCCATGGACTGGTGACCTGTCCAGGGGGAAGGCTGCTGGGATAGGCTCCACCCCCACCACCCTCAACAGGAGAAGAGGGGGAAGATGGATGGAGGGATGATGGATGGATGGATTTATTAAGTACTCGTAAGTGACCGACAAGTGTGGGATGCAACAGTTCAGCCAATAGACACACGGACCCCATGTGGACCTGGACCATGGTCCTCCGGCCCGATCCAGGTTTTTACCTGGTCTTGTTCTGTTTCATTTGCAATACTTTCACCAGGTTATCAATATAAGCTGCAGGGAACAGCACGCTAAGAATGCGTCAGGTGGCACATTGGATTGTTTGACATTGCTCTTGTAGTCCATATTCAGATACAGTAGTTTCACCTCAACTGGCCCACATCAATGACGTCACAGCGGAGCCCCGCCAGATACTCTGAATCCTTATTCCTTTGCACTATGAAGAGCTGTTCATCGACACTGGCATCCTTATCACACGGAGTTGTTAAAATTAGCGGGGTCCGTGTTTCCGACCAGGAAAGACGATCCACCCACTCAGTCATTCAGAACCGACCGTCTTGTTCCCAGAATATGTGTCTGAATACACCAACTACAACAGAAATACACGGTTTTGAGGTATATGACGACCAAACGGCGTTTCTACTCCGGGTATTCCAATGCAACGTAAAACTGTTACTATGGACAATAACCACAAATATTTGTTTTCGCACACTCGCTTGTCGCCGAGGCGTGACGTCATCAGCCCTCGCCCAAACAGCTCGGGCGCGGGTCTTCAAGACCGAATAGTTCTAAGCGGCTTTAGGCAGATGTAGCCTTCGAGCTGCTGCGATGACTCAGTCAGTGGTTGTCCAGGGTGAGTAACTGAACTAGCTAAACTCAGCTAGTTAACAAAATTAGCAAACCCCAGTTAGATAACTGAGCTAGCTTTACTCAGCTAGTAAGCAGGTAGATTTTGAGAATAATGAATTTAGCTCTGATCTAAAGCAAATTAGCAGTAGAACGTTAGCCATCAGCGACTGACGTCAGGAACATTGTCCTGAACGTCACACTTGTGTTCTGCAGTCGGACAGTGCGGGAACCAGGTGGGCTGGAGGTTCTGGGACCTGGCTCTACGAGAACACGCCCACGTCAACTCAGTAAGTGTCCTTGTTTCAGACATCACTGATAGCAGCGCATGCAGCAGACTGAGATCTATGTAGGAGTGTACATGATATGGAATGAGTGTGTGGGTTGGGTCAATCGTCGGGTAGTGACGCTTTATAGAAGCAAAGTCACTTTCATGTCTGTGTCTCCAAATCCGACCATCAGTCCCTGCTGCCTCTGTCCCAGTAGAGCCAAGGGCTGCACCAGGGGGTGAGGTGATTGGTGAGCGAGGTGTGGAGACCAGAGCCGAGGTTCTCAATGTCATGAAGGCGTCTCTCTTCTGACCTGGGTGGATCACCATGGTAACTGATGTGGTGACCCTCACCTGGTCTGGAGCAGGTGAGGGTCACAGTTTCCGCTTAAATCGGCTATAAAAGCGCTGCCCTTTCACCCACCACCTCTTCTGAAAATGGCACCACCATCTTTGAACGATCCGGTGGACCTCGGCGCCATCACTGAGCGAGGTTCTCTTCAGAGGGAGAGAGCATTCAGAGACCGGAGTGATCCGCTACCTCTCCTGACGTCACTCCTATCAACGCTCCAGGCTCCCAGCTGAGGGAAGCCCTCATTATTCCAGCCTGCTGGAGCAGCCGTGTGTGAGGAACGCCAATACTGCATTCTGCTACTGGCCAAGTTGTACTCGCTCTCACTGAGTACTGAGCGTGTTTGTAGTCCCATTGGCCCCCATGGCTACAACAGAGGCCTTCTGGAAAGCCTCAGGTTACATTTCTAGGTCCTGCATTGATCAGCAGTGAGACCAACACCTGCGTGTGGATGAGCTGATGAATCTGGTTCCTTCAGAGGGTTCCTGAGGGGGGCGCCAGCACTCACAGGTCAAATACATCCATCCATTTCCGAAGAGTCACATGACGCGTTACACGCCCCTTTTTATGGGGACGCCACAGAGCCTGAAGCAGAAGCCTTGATTGACAGAGAGATCCCACCCACCGTCCTGATACCATTGACCTCTGATTGAGAGTTCAGGGTTTGAGGAGCTGCTTGTTGAAGGAAAGCCTGGCTAGGAGGAACCTGCTTCCTGGTTCACCTCTGGACTAGAACCTCCCTCCGAGTAGAGCAGGTGTAGAACCTCCCTCCTTCAATGAACCTCCACCCAACAATTCTCCATCAGCAGCACATCCTGCAACAGCAGCCACCAGAACCTTCCTTTACCAGCAGGAAGGTGGAGCAGATCCAGGATCAGTGGGGACGGAGAGAGAGCAGGAGAGCAGGACAGAGACAAAGACAGAGAATGGAGGAAGACAGAGAGACAGAAGGAAAGAGGGACAGAGATAAAGAGGGAGAGAAAGGAGGAGAGACTGATGGACAGACACAAAGACAGAATGGAGGAAGACAGAGAGACAGAAGGAAAGAGAGAGACAGAGATAAAGAGAGAGAAAGGAGGAGAGACAGAGATAAAGAGAGAGAAAGGAGGAGAGACTGATGGACAGAGACAAAGACAGAATGGAGGAAGACAGAGAGACAGAAGGAAAGAGAGAGACAGAGATAAAGAGGGAGAGAAAGGAGGAGAGACTGATGGACAGAGACAAAGACAGAATGGAGGAAGACAGAGTGACAAAGAGAAAGAGAAAGGAGGAGAGACTGATGGACAGATGGGGACGTGAGCAGGTGGAGCTACAGGTGGCAGCTGGAGCCTCTTCAGGTCTGGAGCCTCCTCCAGCAGCACCAGGATCTGGGATGAGGGGAGAAGAAGAGGAGTTAGTAACACGTCTGAGGACAGGAGGAGGAGAGAGAAGCCCAGTGCATCATGGGAGATCCCAGCAGTCTGAGCCTACAGCAGCAGATCTAAGGGCCAGCCTAAGCAGTCCTGACTATAAGCCTGATCAACAAGGAGGTCTTAAGTCTGCTCTTAAACCTAGAGAGGGGGTCTGGGTCCTGGACTGAAACTGGGAGACGGTTCCACAGGAGGGGAGCCTGCTAGCTGAAGACTCTGGCTCCATTCTACTGTTAGAACTCTAGGAACCAGCAGGAACCCTGCATCCTGGGAGTGAAGGGTTCTAGCTGGATCATAGGGGACTAGGAGCTCTGTCAGGGATGAAGGAGCCTGGTTGTTGAGGACTTTGATGGTGGAAGAAGAATTTTAAATTCTGTTCTGAATCTGACAGGGAGCCATGCAGAGAAGCAGTCCAGGAGAGACCTGGTCTCTGCTACCAGTTCTAGTCAACACGTGGCAGCAGCGTTCTGGACCAGCTGGAGAGTCTTTAGGGACTTCTTAGTCCAGCCTGGTAGGAGGGAGGTGCAGTAATCCAGCCTGGAAGTGACAAAAGCAGGGACTAGTTTTTCTGCGTCTTCTTGAGCCAGGATGTGTCTGATCTTAGCGATGTTACGTAGATGGAAGAAGGCGTCCTGGAGGTTTGTTGAATGTGGGAGTTAAAGGGTCCTGGTCAAAGAGAACTCCTAGGTTCCTACGGTGGTGCTGGGGGCCAGGGTGGTGCCATCCAGGGTACCTGTCTCATCAGATCAGGTGGTCCTCAGGTGTTTGGGCCCAGCACAAGAACTTCAGTTTATCAGAGTTTAATAAAGGAAATGATGGTCCTCCATGTTTCCTGTCCTTCAGACAGGCCTCCAGTTCAGTCAGCTGGTTTGTTCCATGTGGATCATTGATGAGTTCAGCTGAGTGTCGTCTGCATAGCAGTGAACATTAATGGAGTGTTTCCTGATCATGTGACCTAGAGGAAGCAGGTACAGGGTGAAGAGGACTGGTCCAAGCACAGACCCTTGTGGAACACCAGAACTGACTGTAGTGGTCTCAGAGGAACCATCATTAACTAGTACCAACTGAGATGACCTAGTAAATATGACCTGAACCAGTTTAGTGTGGTTCCTTTAATACCAGTGACAGGTTCCAGTTTCTGTAGAAGGATATGGTGGTCAATGGTATCAGACCAGCACAGAGACCAGTCCCTCATCTGGTACCAGTAGGAGGTCACTGGTACCTTTGACTGGTTCTGTTTCTGTGCTAGGATGAACCTGGAACCTGACTGAAATCCTCCAATAAGTGAGTAGCACTGTGCCATTGTCGTCCTGCCTCCAGCCTCCCTGGTCCTGCAGGGATCGTGACTCTATGTGCTTATGTGATGTATGATTGGCTGATGGAAGGATAGGTGGGTGGGTGGATAATGGAGGATGGATGGGTGGACAGAGGATGGGTGGGTGAGTGGGTCATGGAGGATGGGTGGAGGATGTGTGGGTGAGTGGATAATGAAAATAATAACTTGTATTTATATCGCACCTTTCAAGGTACCCAAGGCGCTTTACAACAGGGTAGGGAAACGGATAGGGGGGAGGAGGGGTGAAGACAAACAGACAATGGATGTGTGGGTCGGTGGCTGGATGATGTAGGGTGGGAGGGTGGATGATGGGTGAGTGGATGTGTGACAGGGTGGGTGGGATGGTAGAAGATGGATGAAAGAGGGTGGGTGATGGATGGCTGATGGAAGTATGGGTGGATGTAGGAGGCGACCTTGGTTCAACAGCACCACCCTTGACCCCATCAGCCTGGAGTAGTGTTGATGAACCGTTGGCGAATTGTTCAGCACGGCAAGTCGTGATGCATTTTGAAGGTTTAGCAGCAGAAGACAATCCTGAATTAACATGTGACCTTAACATTGGTCACGTGACTGCAGATCTTCAGTGGAGCTCTGTGGACAGATTGTTCAGTTTTTACAGCATCTGCCAACAGCCAATATTTTAATTTGGCAAAAATTGAAAGGAAACAATTCGAGCTGGGTACCACCACTGACCTCCCAATACGATACGATTCCCATACACTAGGTCCCAAGTCGATAAGATTTCCAATACAATTCCATCCATCCATCGTCATCTTCCGCTTATTCCTACACATTAAGGGTCGCGGGGGGGTGGAGCCTATCCCAGCGTCAACGGGCGAGAGGCGGGCTTCACCCTGGACAGGTCACCAGTCCATCGCAGGGCCAACATAGAGAGACGAACAACCATTCACACTCACATTCATACCTACGGTCAATTTAGAGTCCAATACAATTCGATACGATATTTTAGTTACGATACCAATTTTGCTTTGGTGATGGAAGAGCTTCTCAAAGGACTAATGCTGTAAATTCAATTGTAAAAGTCACCCTCTAACCTGCTGCATCATTAAATATTAATATTTACATTGAGAACTGACCATTAAACAATAGTTATACAACATCATGCATTTTTATTTAAATATTTGACCGTCATTCAAAACAAAAGGGCAACTTAGACTTCCACAAACCGTCAGCAGCTCAGCAGGATGACTCGCGGTGTGGCGAGCTTCAATCGCCCGCGTTTGTCAAGGTGGGACATGAGGGACCAGTGACTGTCAGTGGACTGAGAGGTGATGGTCAAGTAGGAATCGTAGCTCTGCTTGTCCAGCTGTCACCAGCGATGGCAACTCTCTCTGCTGATTTCATTGCAGTTGTGACGTTGTTTTTAACTTCTCTGAACATCTTTGGGATTGTGACTTGACTCAGTTGTTTCCGTGTCAGTAGCACATAGCGTGGCTCCAGTGTGGACGAGGGTCTGAAGCCTACATTTTCTACCTCACAGGATGGTCTGAGGTCCTTGCAGATCAAAACTGCCAGAGCTGAAGTGATGTTCTCTGCACGTGGAGGCGTGGACGGAAACTTGGTCCCAAATGCTGTCTCCAGCGAGGGTTGTTGCAGGGACTTGTAGTTTCCTGGTTGCTGAGTGTCCTCTGGGTGATGCCTCGTCACATGGCTCCAGAGATTAGTAGTATTTCCGTTGTACTTTACTTCTACTTTGGACATTTTGTGCACAGCATTATTTTTGTCAAGTTGGGCGCAGTTTTCTTGCTTCTTAAAGCCGAAGTGCTGCCAGACACCGGCTCTTAAATGTGCCGGATATTAAAGTTGCCCTTCCGCCATCTTGCTGTTCTCTGATCGGAGGCACATGGCCTGGATCTGGTGAGGTCTGATCATCTGACTGCAGTAACGTTGCTCTACGCACTAAATCACGCCAGACTGAAGGGGCAAACAAAACAAAAAAATAAACAGGTAAAATCTGATGCATTTTAAAAGATCAATACTGGGATTTATGTATCGATAATCTTTCCTACAAATGTATATCGATAAAATATCGGAATATAGACATTTTTAACCCACCTCTAGAAACAATTTAATTTTTTTTTGTTACAGCTCGAAATTTTAATTTCATCTGACAGAACGTCTCACTCTTGGTGCCAGTATTTACCAAAACAGCTTCTGACTGAAAAAAAATGTTTTTTGTGTGATTAACTGTTTGTCTGAGTCCATTTGTCTGCTCGCCGGGTGGATGACTCCATATCCAATATCACGACCACAGAGAATTACCTCACACAGAGTGAAGTGGCCGATAATCAACATTATTGATCTGTTGAGTAGTTTTATCCCAAACATGGCTACGGCAGCCATGTTGTCGTCCTGAGCCCATCAGTGGTGCCGCTCTGCCATTCCAACCCTCATTATGGATCAATGTGACGGCGACATGTTTTCACAGCAGTTGCACCTCTATGTTGTTGCCATGCAGCAACTACGACGCTACAGAAGTACTCCTGCTCGCACAAGCGTGTAACATGGACATGTCAGAAGCATGTAGGCGAACGAGGTATTGTGCATTTTTATTGATAACCGAACAAGTAGACTTATACCATTTGTTTATTATAATGCAATGGGGTTTTTTGCAATAATCACAAAATGATTATGACTCCTTAACCAAATTGAGCAGTAGGGCCGAATGATTTGGGACAAAACGAATTTTCTGACATATTGAGATTTGATTTGCAAATATTTTTTCTCCAAACTTCAGTTAGTCTCCGAGTAATCATTTTAAAATGTGATGGAGCATTACCACGTGATACCATCCAACTACTATCTTCTCAATATTCTACTGCAATGATTAGAATTTAAGATTAAGACTCAGGAAAGTAACAAGGACTAACTTAAATTTTTAAAAAAAAGAGTTATGAACTGGAGGAATGTAGAAGAAGTCAGTCGGCTGAGTTCGTCCCGGTGCTCCGTGTCTCAGGCTCTGTTCCGTCTCTGGAGACAGAGCCGAGTGTCTCCACCTCTACGTGGCCTGGATCCATCAAATCAGCTCTCAACTGCATCGTCTCCTCAGTCTCAGTGCAGGTGACATGAACATGTATGTGCTCCATGTGCAGCACCTGTCTACATGTATGTTGGGCTCTGCTGGCTTCCTGCAGGGGACCTTCACTCAGGACCAGAGCTCCTGAGGAGGAGCTGAGCTGAGCTCAGCTGCTGGTCGCTCTCCCTGTTCTTGTCTCAGGAACTCCTGCTGTCAACATCCAGACGTTTCTCATGTGCTCAACATCCAGTGTATCAGAGCGCTCATCAACAGGCCGCAGTCATGATCAAGTCTGTCAGACAATTTCATTCTCAG
This sequence comes from Aulostomus chinensis, assembly GCF_037954235.1. Lineage (NCBI taxonomy): Eukaryota > Metazoa > Chordata > Actinopteri > Syngnathiformes > Aulostomidae > Aulostomus > Aulostomus chinensis. The sequence goes on from NC_141339.1 coordinate 330,057, forward strand.
ATTTTATTATGAACTGGCAAATACAGTTAACAGCCATTAATTTCCGCAAACTTTTTACTGAGAAGAGAAAATGTGGTTGCTTAACAACAAGTCCATGTCACAAGGAAGTAAAATAAATACTAGCACACACACTGAGGAAGCAACCCTCCATCTCCAGCAGGCAGAGCAACACTGCAGGAGGGAAAACCTGTGTCATACAGTGTTCAGATGAAATCACTGCCAACTCAGCCCTTTGTGTCAGCGGCACTCTAGCAGGCCAGGTGGACACAGCTTGACAAAACTAATTGCATGTGTTTGTCTTTTTCAGAGAGGCGTGTACGATGAGGCCCTGAGCAGCTTTTTTCGTAATGTGGAGTACAGGTAGCCCCCACCACTGTCCTTCACTTACTGTTGGCTTGGCCTGCTACAAATATAGCACGTTCATATCTGGTGCTGTTCTGCAGGAGGAGTGACGGGGGAGCATGTGCTGTCGGCGGAGGGATCCAACACCTGAAAGCACGAGTAAGTTCCTCCAGTCCCTAGAAACCAGCAGGGGACCTGTTTTCATCTTCTTGTCTTTGCAGAAACAGTTGCTTGTTTTAGAGCCGGGTTCAAGGTCATCACAGTTGGATTCTGGGTGATGAGTGATGGCAGGGTGAGAGGTGTGTGGCCAGACTTTAACAACAAATATGTCTGGACCCCCAGGCAGTCCTGGTGGACATGGAGGAGGGCGTGGTCAATGAGATCCTGCAGGGCCCTTTGAGAGAGGTTTTTGACAGCACGCAGCTCCTCACAGATGTGTCGGGGTCTGGGAACAACTGGTGAGTTTTATGCTAGCCAGCTAGCATGACGACAGCACAAGACCTTGAAAGACTGCTGCACAACTGCAGCAAGCAACCGCCAGTAGGACGGTCTCCATGGGACCCATCCTTGCAGCGCCTAGTACAGGGCGTTTGGACCTGAACAGACAGTTAAGAGTCGTATCGAAGTCGTCACACATTACATTTTAGAACAATAATTAGCACATCTTCTTGCCTCCTTTTTTAAAACAGAAATTCCTTACAACCATGTTTTTCTTTCACAATGGAAAAATGATATTAAAACAATAATGTTACAACAATCTGCTTGACATTATTTTACAATGGAACTTTTGTAATCAAGTGGGGCCAGATGCTTGTGTTCTGTCAGAGGACCAGCAGGGGAGCTGCTAGCACTTTGACAGCTACTAGAATGACCAGCAGCAGCACATCTAAACTTCATGGTCAGTGTTATCAGATGGTGCCTTACTCTCTGTTGTACAGTACCACAATTGTCTTGTTCTGTGAAAGGTTTTACTGTACATGCAGATGTGACATCATCATGCTCTATGTGTGATGCTGTGCAGCTGAAGAGATGTTTTGAGCCACGTTCATTTTGTGTGAAGAGCCCCTAGCAGGTTATGGTTAGCCTGTGCTGGAGAACTTTGTCACTTGGTGTGAGAAGAACCATCTCCTGCTCAATGTGACAAAGACAAAGGAACTGATTGTGGACCCCAGAAGGACTAAGACACCAGTGACCCCTGTTTCCATCCAGGGGGTCAGTGTGGACATTGTTGAGGACTACAAGTACCTGGGGGTGTACTTGGACAACAAACTGGACTTCTCTAAGAACTCTGAAGTGGTCTACAAGAAGGGCCTCTGCCGTCTCCACTTCCTCAGGAGGCTGAGGTCCTTTAACATCTGCAGGACCCTGCTGAGGACGTTCTCTTAGTCTGTGGTGCCACCCTGTTTGCTGTTGTGTGCTGGGGCAGCAGACTGAAGGTAGCTGATGCCAACAGACTAAACAAACTCATCCGAAAGGCCGGTGACATTGTAGGAGTAAAGCTGGACTCTGACGCTGGTGACAGAGAGGAGGATGTTGTCTAGACTCCACACAATCCTGGACAGCATCCACCACCCCTCCATCAAGTCCTGGTTCAACACAGGAGCACATTCAGTGCTGGACTCATCCCACCTAAATGCACCACAGAGCGCCACGGGAAGTCATTCTTACCTGTGGCCATCAAACTCTTTAACCCCTCCCTCTGAGTGATTGCATAACTTAACAGTGCACTACTCTTTTAACTGTGCAATACTCTTGCCATAACTACTGTATTTGTAAATAGTTTAAACTTATTCTTATTCTTATTTTATGCTTCCTCTTACACTTTATCTTAGCAAAGGGAAAGAGTGTTGTGAAGCTCAGTCAGCTCCACACTCATTTTAAGTCTGGCAGCGCCTGAAGAAGGCCACAGCCTTGGCCGAAACGTCGCGCGGCACAAGCCAGCACAACCTATACTAAGGTTAATTTTTTGAAAAAGCCCCCAGGGTGGAGAGTGCGTCTGGGCTGTCTCCCACTTGGTGGGGGATAGTTTAGGGCCGCCTGTGAGTGGCGGGGTACACCTCAGACCGGTCGCAGTCCATCGCAGGGCTCACACATGGAGACACACGTTTGCACTCATATTCAAATTGGCTGGCGGTATAGAACTAATTAACCTAATGAAAATACAAAAATGTAATGATGAATAAATGAACTCAGCAGAAGCAGATTGGTCCAGTTTTCTCCTCAGACCTGTAATAACTTGGTCTCTCCTATCCAGGGCGGTTGGTCACATGACATATGGCTCTGCCTACAGGGAGCAGATAGTGGATAAGCTGAGGAAAGCGGCTGAGCAGTGTGACTGTCTGCAGTGCTTCTTTCTCATCCACTCGATGGGAGGAGGTAAGATGAGGAAACACAAGTGTCCCCTCCAGCAACACCTTCAAAGCCTTTGTTATTTCTAAGAATCAGTGCTTTATTTCCTCCTGACATTTTTCATGGGTGTCACTACAGTGTGTTCGCGCTCAGAAAGTGCATGTATCACCCTGACTACAGAGGCTTTGCGCTAAGTAATGGTTGTATGTTTGAGGTACGGGTTCTGGACTGGGGACCAGAGTGCTGAGTCTGCTGGAGGAGGAGTTCCCAGAGGTGTGTCGAATCGTCACATCTGTGTACCCGTCTGTGGAGGATGATGTCGTTATCTCTCCCTACAACAGCGTGCTGGCCATGAGACAGCTGACGGAGCACGCCGACTGTGTTCTGCCTGTGGAAAACCAGGTATGTAAGTCTCTCTACTTCTGCAAACACGTCTCCTTTTGCAGTTAATTATTAGTTATTCTCGCCTCCAGTCACTGATCGAGATTGTCAACAAGATCACAAGGATGTCCGACAGGGGAAGGTTGGGGGCAGGGACCAAGAGAGACTGCACCATCACCTCTTGGCAGGGTGGCCTCAGAGGTCCGGAAAAGCCCTTCGATGCCATGAATAACATCGTTGCTAACTTGTTGCTCAGTCTGACCAGGTACAGTGTTACTGCTAGCTCACTCTCGTGTGGCTAGTTACAGCGGGCTCTTGTGGCCTCTGGAAACCAACGTGAGGCCGAGCGGCATGTTGGATTCCTCGAGCAGAGCGGCTGCTGCAGCTAAAGTGCAGCCTGATCAGGTCGTTAACGTTTGTACCACCAGGCAAAGAGCAGAGCGTGAAATCAGTCCCAGCAGAAGGAGCTGTCCTCTGTGTCCCCCTGAGGTTTCTGGCTTTTTCCCTGTTGAAAGGGTATTGAGGTATTTGTACTTCACTCAGACCGAGGCTCTACGAACAGAGTGTGTTACTCTGGGTACAGATTGTAAAGCTCCTCGAGGTAAATTGTGATTATTGATTTTGAACTCTAAGTAAAATTTGTTGGATGGATTGCAGTTATTATCGTTAGAGGAGTGTCATTTGTTGGTGCGGGCAAAATTATGGTAAACTCCTCCTGAGTGGTTGATTTTGTGTTGCAGCTCAGCCAGGTTTGAAGGCTGCCTTAACATGGACCTGAATGAACTGGCCATGAACCTGGTCCCCTTCCCCCGCCTCCACTACCTGGTGCCCAGTCTCAGCCCTCTCTACACGCTGGCGGACGTCCATGTCCCCTCCACAAGGTTCGTAGTCCCTGCACCTCCGGCAGAGCTCAAGACGCACAGCCGACATGTCCAAGACGTCTGTATGTGAGTCATTAAGGTTACAAACAGCAGAGCTCATGTACAGAATAAATGTTTAACACAAGTCCTATATTAAGTGATGTGTAAATGAGGTGTTTATTAGCAGTATATGACAAAGCGAGTTCACGTCCAGTTCAGTGTCTTACTTTTGAGGTCACATTAGACAACTGGTCCCTAACATTGGTCCATTCCCTTTACGTCAGTACGGCGATGGACAACATTTTTGAATTCATCCTTAAGCCTGATTTGATCACCAAAGGTGTTTCATAACTCAGCTTACAGGAATTGGTGCTAATGTCTGTTCTTGATAAAAATGTAGCTATGAATGTTTTGTCCTGTCAGTATTCAAAAGTAAAGTCTGGCCTCCAAACCCAGCTGGTAGAGCACTTCCCCTCCAGACACGCCATCATCACAACTGCATTTTCACAATACTTCGTCTGGAAAGCAAACCAAGTGTGAAGATCACTTCATTTTGCTTATCTCATTTCAAACATTGATAAAAGTGAACCAAATCTTGTAAGAACTATACAATTCTGCTCTCCACCCTGTCAGTACAAATGCGAAGTTCTGTTTAGGCTTGTTAATTTATTCTGTAGTCAAACACAAGACAATCAGATGGAAGCCAACATTCCTGACTTTGTGTCTGCTGTGATGGTTCAAGTTGAAACCCTCCTTGATCTCCCACCTCCACCACTGCTATGAAGGCTGCCTTGTGTGAGTGGCGTGCGGCAGCCGTTTAGTCTGCAGGGCGACTGCTTGTGTAGGGTAACACCCAGGTGATATGAATGTACACGACTGTACCAGTGCAGAGGTGCTTAAAATATCTGCTGAACCTCCCCGAGCAAACACAGGCCGTCCCACAAACGTCTGAGCCCTAAATAGAGTGTGTGTTTGCTGGGTCTTTGTTCACCATCCTATCTTGCTATTCCCTCCAGACTGGATCGGATCTTCAGCGACGCCTTCAGCAAAGACCACCAGCTCATCCGAGCTGACCCCAAACACAGTCTCTACCTGGCCTGTGCCCTCCTGGTCCGGGGGAGAGTTCAGGTGTCAGACCTCCGCTGGAACATTGAGAGGTACTACACCCTGGTAGGCCCAAAGTTGACCTTACCCTTAGCGAGTTCCCCCATTCAGCACTGCCAACAGTGATTCGTGACTGGTCCATTTAGCTCCACCCCCGGGAGCGCATTACTGTGCGTGACAGAGACTTTTGGTGTTTGAGAACATGTTAGTGGTGATTGCACATTCTGCTGTGTTCCACCATCATGAGATGAAGACGTTGGGTTTGAGCCTGTGGGACAGGAGTTGTGTTCCATGTACAGATTACACGTGCTTGTGCCCCTAGGCTCAGGCCATCACTGCCCTTTGTGTCATGGAATCAGGAGGGCTGGAAGACCAGTCTGTGTGCGGTGCCTCCTGTGGGCCATGCCTGCTCGCTGCTGGTGCTGGCCAACAACACATGCGTGAAGCCCACCTTCATGGAGCTGAGAGACCGCTTCACCAAGCTCTACAAGAAGAAGGTGCGAGCCCACCACAAAGGACACGTTCTGCTTCTTCCTCCTCAACCAACACTGTAGAACCTGAGTGTGTGTTAGTTAGTTAGTTAGTGTGAGTAATTTTGGAGAACTATTGATTAGAATCAAGGGTCTAATGCTCCATCACCAATCATGAGAGAAATACCCACAGTAGTATAACGTAAGTACGCAGCATGTGACGGTTGCAGGACTGCCAGATGGGTCTGTACCATGATTATGTCCGCGTGACAGGTAAGTGAGCAGACGTCTCCAGAACTGTCCCACTCAGGCATAGCTGTGGTTTAATCACAATAAACAGATCAAACCATGTGCTCAACATTGAGGGCTTAACATTTTAGATTTTTATTAAAAGATCAATACAACTCGGCTAAAAAATGATCATGAGGTACAACTTGTCTTTTCTTTGATAGTAGCAGAGGAGCAGAATGACTGCAGCAAACATTTAGAGGACATATCACTCTGTTCTTCTGAGATCAGGCCTAAACATGATTGTGAGAGATCCAATGGATCTTCATCTGAAGTGACGTCACCAGCAGTGTTGTTGAACATGGTCACTTTGGCCCAGTCACTGGGTTTTCCCCATCGCTGTTAAACAGCAACAGTTAGGTTACATTTGTGCTCTTACAAGCTTTTGTCAGCACTAGTTTGCAGCATACAACTTGTATATAGTCCCTCATGTCACATGAGTATTTAGCGCAGATGCAGAGTGTTTCCAGACACACTCCTGCAGAGTTTGAGTGTTGCAGTGTTTGTTGCTTGGAGGACAATCCTGGCACTGACTAATTTACCTGTCAAGCTGTTATATTGAACATTTCAAGTAAAGAAGACACTGTAAACATCCTGTAATATTACAACTTTTACATTTAGAGACTCTGTGTGTGTGTGTGTGTGTGTGTGTGTGTGTGTGTGTGTGTTGTCGTCCAGGCTCACTTGCATCATTACCTGCATGTCGAGGGGGTGGAACAGAGCTTGTTTTCTGAAGCCTTCAATTCTCTGAGTGAGCTGATTGAAGATTACAGTCGTCTGGATGCCGTCAAGGGGACACCAATGCCTGACCCCCCCAGACTCAGCATTGCCTCCTGACTGCCCGTCCGCCAAAGGGGGTGATTTTATCAAATTTATTTTTGTATTTATTTAAATGAAATGGACCACTGCAATCCAACAATTTCCCGCAAGGGTTTAATAAAGGATTTCTGATTCTGATTTCTGAGCTCATCAGATTGATTCACTGTCTGAGAGAACACGTTTCAACTCACTCTGTGGAGTGTCATGCACAGTGTTGTGAGGCTCTATGTTGAGAAGGTGCCTCAACAGTGAGGTTGTCAAACACAAACCTAGAAAATGCCAAAAGTTGAGGAACTGTCAGCGTGTGCTGTTATGGAGTGTCTGTATTTAGTGCGACTCGCCCACATAAGCACAGCAACCAGCATGATGGTGCTGACCTGTCATCATCCGGAGAGCTGTCCTGACTGCTGTGATAAAGAATTTGTGATTTGTGTTAGTCAGCTGTTTAAGCAAGATCCGAGAGAACTTAAAAACTTGACTTTCCTAGCAGCCCCAGTCAAGCCTGAGCCAGCAGCTCTGCTATGTCTTGCACACGCTATTGGGAATGTTCAAGTAAATGTTTGGTGTCATCAGTGGTTGTTGGTGCAAATGTGATGTAACGGTTCCACACTCGCTCTTTACACTACAGCTGTTGCAAAAGCTCAACCTGAAGACCTCCAGAACTAACAACACCCCTCCACACACGCACACGTGCGCTGTACTTTAATTTCTGTTAACTTGTCCAAACATCTGAGTAGATGTGTGTGAGTCCATGTCAGCATGTTTTACAGTAGCTGCAGGTCTGAGAACATGTCCCCTGGGTTGTGGCACTTCTTCTGGCACACGCAGGATGTTATCCACTGCATCTTCCACTGGTTGCTGGTACCACCTTTGCAGCTGAAGTTGACCTCGATCATGCGCGACTTGTTGGGAAAGCAGCAGCGCTTGTCTGTGCAGACACCGCAATACATAGGTTTAAACTTCTTGGTGCTGGTACAGCCTGACAGAGCAAGCTTCTCTGCTTTCTTGGCCTGGAACTTGGGCCGGCACGTCTTTCCCATTGGCAGCTACAGGCAGAAATAGCCTCGTTTAGATTTGTTGATATTTAAAATTCAAATTTTAAATTGTGGCAACGCCTGAAGAGGGTTTGTAGCTCACCTTAATGTTCTTAATGACACTCTTGTTACATGGGCGCAGGAGACACAGGCGCCGCTCCTTCCTCATTTCACATTTGCTGTTGTCGTTGTTGACACGCACAGAGATGCCCAGGTCGCAGGACTTGGAGCAGGGGCTCCAGGGGGTGGTCTGAACCAGACAGTTCTTCTTCCAGGCTAAAGGAGGATCCCTGTAAGCTTCAGTGTTACAGTGAAAGGGCACCGTGTCAACAACGCTACACACTTGCACAGCTGGGTTTTGTAGTGGCACACAGAGAGAGGGTCCTGCTTAGAACCCACTTAAGACCTGATCCACATCCCATCTAAGCCAGTGATGAGGACTGAAGCCTAGGCTACCTGATGTGTCTCTGGATGCATTGGGCTCATTGTCTAAATGCTTGTTGTGAACTAGACGACCAGGGACACCCCCCCCCCCCCCCACAAACACACACACACACACACACAGAAACCCCAGTGATGGGGATCTGCTTCTCTGGCTGACAAGGAAACTAGTCCAAATGGATGAAAGTTTTCTGGTTTATGAGTGAACCCAGTAGCCATTCTGACCACAGACCATCACTCCTGCCTTCCCTCCCTCCTTCTCATGTGCTTGTGTACTTCGTGATCACACACCTGACATGTAGGTGGTGTCCTGCTGGTGCTTCTTGGTGCTCTGGCTGCTGAGGAGGCCAGCTGGCATGATGCCCATCTGCTGGGTGGGGCGTAAGAGACCTGCAGGCTTCTGGAAGAACGCTGGGGTACAGCCGATGGCCCCAGCGATGCATGTGCACTTGTAGAGGGGGCTGGGCTGGAAGGCCTCTCCGTTCTCGTAGTGGGCCCCGTTTAGGTCACAGCCTACTGCCATCAAGTCTAAAACAGGATGGGTCAGGTCAGGTCAGGTCAGGGCTCACACAGTGACGAAATCTCTAAGGTGCCACTGGCTGGTGGTGCCGGACACTCTCAAGGCTTATTAATGTTGGCATGCTTTTGAATATGGCAAGGCAAGGCAATTTTATTTGAAGAGCCCGTTTTCACCACCAGTTTGTCTCCAGGCTTCATGGCATCATAACAACATCCTCTGCCCTCAGAGCCTCACATCGACTGAGGAGAAACTCCATAGAAAAACTTTAACTGGGAAAAATGGGAGAAACCTCAGGGTGAGGAGGGGAGGAGGATCCCTCACCAGGAGGGACAGACGTGCAGGAGATGTTGGTACAGACAAGAAAACAGTTTATAACACAGAATGGAGGAAACATGGAAATGTTAATAACAGTTGAAGAAGGAAGCTTCTGGAAGGGGAGGCAGGGAGAGCAAGCCAGCTTGATGGGGGACTGGATGGTAGACTGGTTCATGGAAGGGGAGGCAGGGAGAGCAAGCCAGCTTGATGGGGGACTGGATGGTAGACTGGTTCATGGGAGGGGAGGCAGGGAGAGCAAGCCAGCTTGATTGGGGACTGGATGGTAGACTGGTTCATGGAAGAGGAGCGCAGGGAGAGCAAGCCAGCTTGATGGGGGACTGGATGGTAGACTGGTTCATGGGAGGGGAGCGCAGGCTGGTGTAATAGTAGGGGATAAAGGGGGGGGGGGGCGATGCAGGCGGCGTTTGGAGCTCTGGTGGATCTGTGGAAACACAGAGAGACTGAGAGACACCAAGTAGGAGAGGAGAGGAGAGGAGGGGAGGGAAGGGCTCCATGTAATCTGATGTGTCCCCCTGCAGTCTAAGCCTGTAGCAGCATAGCTATCAATGGTTCAGAGCTACCTGAACCAGTCCTGACTGAAGGCTCTGTCATAAAGGAAAGTCTTAAGCCTGGACTTAAAAGTAGTCAGAGTGTCTGCCTCTCTGACCCATGGAGAGATGCTGGTTCCACAGTAGAGGAACCGGTACCTGAAGGCTCCACCTCCAAGTCTGTTTTAGAGATACTGGGAGTCACTAACAGACCTGCATTCTGGGAGCGGAGTGCTCTGGTGGGACAGTAGGGACTAATGAGTTCTTTCAAATAGGATGGAGCTTCATCATTGAGAGCCTGATGAGTCAGCAGAAGGATTTTGAAGTGGATTCTAGATCCTACAGGAAGGAGAGAAGCTAAAGTGGAGAGATGTCTTCTCTCTTCTTAACTCCTGTCAGAACCCTCGCTGCAGCGTTCTGGACCAGCTGGAGACTCTTTAGAGGGTTGTTGGGACATCCTGACAGGAGAGAGTTGCAGTGGTCCAGCCTAGAAGTGATGAATGCATGCACCAGTTTCTCAGCATCACTCTGGGAAAGGATATTCCTAATCTTAGTGATACTGCAGATGGAAGAAGGCGGTCCTGGTCACATGCTTTATGTGGGAGCTGAAGGAAAGGTCCTGGTCAAAAATGACTCCAAGGTTCCTTGCAGTTGTCCTCAGGGTCAGGGTGATGCCATCTAGAGTAGTGATCTGGTTAGAGAGGTGTCCCTGAGGGGTTTAGGTCCAAACACTTAAACCATTTTAGGGCAGTTCCTTAATCCCAGTTTCATGGTCTAGTCTCTTTAGCAGGATGCTGTGGTCGATGGTGTCAAATGCAGCACTGAGGTCCAAAAGGACAGAGACGAGACCTCTGTCTGAAGCTGTAAGAAGATCAGTAGAGACTCTGACCAGTGCTGGTTCAGTGCTATGGTGTCCCTGAATCCAGACTGGAAGGCTTCAAAGAGCTCGTTGCTGTGCAGATGTTCATGTAGCTGCTCCAGGACAACCTTCTCAAGGATCTTGGAGATGTAGGGGAGGTTGGATATTGGCCTATAGTTGGCTAACACATCTGGGTCAAGAGAAGGTTTTTAAGTAAAGGGTTGATGACAGCCACCTTAAAGGCCTGTGGCTCATAACCTGTGACTAAGGAAAGATTAATTTGGTTCAATATAGAAGTGTTGACTAGAGGGAGGGCATCCTTAAGGAGGCTTGTTGGGATGGGATCCAGCAGACAAGTGGCTGACTTGGAGGAACCGACTGCAGAAGTTAATTCTGACAGGTCGATGGGGAGAAGCTGTCCAAGTGAGCACCAAGTCTGGGAGGTGCTTCTATGGGACTGTAGTCTGTCCTCCATTACTGGCAATCTTTGTTCTGATGTTCACAATCTTTTCAGTAAAGAAAGATAGGAAGTCGTTACTGCTGAGAGTTGGGGGATGCATGGCTCAACAGCACTGTGGTTCTTGATGAGCCTGGCCACAGTGTTGAAGAGGAACCTGGGGTTGTTCTTATTCTTTTATATCAGGGACGAGCAGTAAGCGCTTCTAGCATTACGGAGTTCTTTCTATATATTAATAAACTCTCCTTCCAGACTTGGTGGACTTCCTCGTGCTGGCTGGAATGTGTCTTCCTTTCCAGTTGTCTGGTCTTCTGTTTTAAGGCACGCAGCTCTGGGCTGTACCAGGGAACTATTCTTTTCTGGTTGATAACCTTCTTCTTCAGGGGAGCTACGGCATCAAGTGTCCCAAGGAGTGCTGCTGCAGTGCTGTCCACAAGATAGTCCACCTGGGTGGGGTGGAATCAGCATAACTTCCCATTATATCACTACAAGGTGTGGCAGCAAGCTCTGCTGGAATAAGCTCCTAAATCTAGAAACAGCAGTGTCAGATAGACATCTACTGAAGCGGGACTTTTTCCCAGGTAGGATATAATTTGTTAAAGTAAATTCAAATGTAATTAAGGAGTGATCAGACAAGACGGGGTTCTGAGGAAGAACTGTGATGAGGTCAGCTTCTATTCCATAAGTGAGCACTAAATCAAGGATGTGATTAAAAGTGTGAGTGGGTTTGTTTACCCTCTGACAGAAGCCAACAGAATCAAGAAGCGACTTAAACGCAGTGGCCAGAGAATCATCATTGACGTCCACATGGATGTTAAAGTCACCCACTAGAATGACTTTGTCTGAGTTCAATGCCAAGTTAGACAGAAAGTCAGGGAGTTCTTCTAAGAACTCAGAATAAGGTGCAGGAGGACGGTACACCCCAGCAAGTAAGAGTGGTTTCTCTGCTTTCCAGTCTGGGTGGGAGAAGCTGACAGTCAGGCTCTCAAATGAGTTAATGAACAAATAGGTGGAGGGTTAATGAGCAAATTTGACTGATAGATTGCAGCTCCTCCTCCTCTGCCAGTGGTGCGAGGTACATGGTAGTTAATGTAACCAGGAGGGCAAGATTCATTTAAACTAACACACTCATCTTGCTGCACCCAGGTTTCAGTGAGTGCTAATACACCAATCTGATAATTAGTAATTAAATCGTTCACTAGGAGAGACTTGGATGGGAGAGATCGAATATTAAGCTGGAGCAGTGGTTTTAATTTGAACTAAGTTGCTGTAAGTTACTCCTCCAGATTTGGGTGTAGGGTTATACAGCCTCGGGGCAGACACAGTTTCTATAGGCTGGGTGGGTGACAACACCAAGGAACCAGCAGAGGGCGTGCTAACCTGCAGCTCTGCCTGCTGGTCTGAACTCTGGGAGCTTGTCAGGGATTAGTATGGCTAACAAACTGGCCTCTGTTCCTAGATAAGAGAGATGCACCATCCAAAGTAGGATGGACGCCATCTCTCCCAATCAGACCAGGCTTTCCCCAGAAGGAGCTCCAATTGTCTGTGAGCCACGTTGTTATCTCAGCACCACCTGGACATCCAGCGATGGAATGAACGCATGCGGCTAAACATGTCGTCACTCGCTAAATTTATTTTTATTTAATAAATTTATTAATGTTAGCATGCTTTTGAATATGGACTGTGACATCACAAATCCAAAGCCAATCCTGGTCTAGTAGTATATATTGGGCCCCTCCCACTGGTCATAAACCTGCCAACACTCACTGATGTAGGGCCCCTTGTAAACAGGGAAGGCTTCCTATGTGAGATAGAAAGTGTAAGACTGGTGTCCTCAGACAAGTGACAGAAAGATGGAGCCACACTCACAAGCACACACTCCAACCTCAAACCTCGGCTGGTCAGCGGAGAAGTCGCAGTACATGCCCTTGTGGGGGTCACAGATGTCCCTCTCGTTGCAGGGCTGGCCCACCTGCTGGGCGCAGGTCTTGCAGCAGCCACAGCCGTCCAGGACGGCGCTTACCCCTGGTGCGCACTGAGGTCTTTCTCGCTGGCATTTACAGGGCCAATGGCAGAACTGCCGCCTCTCAGCTGCTGACGGCCCAGCACGGCTCGTTGGCAGCTGGCCATTGTTGGGAGCCCTGGTAAGGCACTGGGGAAGACAAGCATAGGTGGCTGGTTGGAAGTGATGGACCAGTAAACACAGGCGGGTCGATGGTTTCCTCCTGCACAACGCTGTCTCTTCTGCTAGTCTCATTAATGTCAGATTGGCATCATCTTACCCAACATGAGGAGTGCTTCCAAGGGAAAGAGGCCTCTGGGTTTCACTTAACCTGTGGCAAGCGCCAGGGATTTTCTGGATTTCAAGCCATAAAATATTCCTGATACCTGTTCTCAATCCCATCCCTCTTTATGATGGGCACCTTTTTGGCCCACCCTACTAGTTGTGCTGCTTTGGATGTTCTCTAGGAGAGTTTAAAGCCCATGGTAAGTCAAGATGGTGGCACTTAGGCAATGCAACATTGTCTCCAGCCTGGTTTTGGAGTCTGATGAATTCCTTCATCACACAAAATTCCTCTACAGAAATGATTTTTTTGTTCATGACCGTGGAAAACAGCACTCTGACTTCCAGGCAGCGAGAGAAACACACCAGAACAGTTCGGTTCAGGCACGTTTAGTGTTGACATGAGGAGGCGATGCCCCATACCAGCAGCAGGAAGTGCCGAGTAAACCGTGAGGACCATGCCTGGTGCCAGATGTCTCCGGTCGTCAGATCACGTCAGATGGCGTTTGTTGCTTAGCTGGCTTGTAGCATGATTCTCTCTCGCTCTCTCACCAGTCTGATGCACCTCCAGGATCAGGACCAGAGACACTGGCCTATGACCCTCTGTGTGTTACTACCAAGAATACACTAGTTTCTGTTCTTCCTGTCAGAAGAGTGCTTGAATACTACGTTTGTTGTACTGTGTGATGATTCCAGGTTGGACAGATGATCTCCAGAGTGAACAATGTTGTGGTTCCTCCTGAAGTTACAGTTTTATTTTGTTGAACTGTACCACACTAGATTTTTAAACTTTGAAGCCGACTGAAGCTTGGAAGCTGAGAGGAAAATCACCAGCTGTTCTGAAAAATTATCTTTTGTATTTATAAAAACTTCCAAAGCTGAGTTTTAGATCACTTCCAAATAATGGAATCCATGCAGGCGAAAGGAAATTGGTGGGCACAACTGTTGTTGAGTTTTTGACACACTTAGATCCTGATCTATCAATTTCGCATATACAGAACACTGAACTGTGAATGTATTAATGCTGCACTGGAGTATTGCAAACAGGACCACTGTGGACTGCATTTACCCTTCTTTTCTCCTATTGGAGCAAAATGCTGTCAGCGGTGATGTTGCCAGAATCAACTATCGATAACATGGGCCGGCACTTGAGGGCAAAGACTACAGAGATGGCGGCAGCTTCAGGAGAGCCACGTCCCAGCAGTTGTTCCATCCTCAGTGGAAGCCATAGAGTGACAGGTGAGCTGAGCACACTCGCTCACTACGCACAGTCTCTTTGGGAGGAGGGGTGAGCTGGTACACGAAGGCTGACCCTACCCAGACACCTGGACGCCTCCCACTGTCAACGGCGTCTGACCGTTGTGTTGTGATGAGGCCTCGACCGAGACAGATTTTTGGGGGCCAATGTTGACTTTGATAATGGGTACTTAAAATTCTGATAATGATATATCGGCCCATTAATTATTATTTTTTTAGTTTTATATAAAAAATTCAAAATACCAGCTTTTGAACGGTTAACTTTTGTTCCAGACACTTGTTACAAAGATTCAGACCTGAGGGCGATGCCCACCATCCTCTCAGTAAACACAAAGACGTCTCTGACAGGGTCAGCATTAACAAAGTGACACATTTACTGCAGTAGAACTGATGGTGGTCTGTTACTGGTGTGTATCACATGACTCCATGTGTCATGAGGAGGTCAGTGAGCATATAGGTGACAGGTAGGAGGACACAGCCTCAGGAACGCCTCTGGTTGAACAGGGTTTGTTTGTCCTCTCCACCTGCGTTCTCGTTTTCTTTCCTCCATGAAGTTGTAACTTCCACCAGAAACGCTTCTTCCTCCTCAACGCCACACGTTACTAACAGTCCTGGC